>NC_140933.1:114273315-114703315 GCF_014529385.1 Adiantum capillus-veneris
GCATATCTTTGTCTATGTCTCAAGCTCCCTAATACTCTCTCTCTCTCTCTCTCTCTCTCTCTCTCTCTCTCTCTCTCTCTCTCTCTCTCTCTCTCTCTCTCTCTCTCTCTCTCTCTCTCTGAGATAGAGATAGAGATATGAAAAAGACGAAAGAGTCGACAAGGAGGAAGAGAGAATCTTTTTAGGAATCTGCTCACCTGATTCCTAAAAAGCGCTCAACAAAAAATGCTCGCCTGGAATAACTAACAGGTCACTAGGCCCTAATAGCTTGAGGAAAAAAAAGTCAGTAAAGAATTGATTTCCAATGGACGGCCTCTCCTCACCAAGTAGCTTGAGTCCAAACCATTGAAGAGGAATCCTAGCCCTGTCTCGTAGGAAAAGCACAAACTAACACAAGAATTTTTTACGTTTCTAATTCTCACATTCCAAAAGAGAAAAAATCCACATACCTTTTTTCCCATATCTTTCAGGAACACGTATATTTGGGACTTCAAATCTTTGTACAATGAATCTCTAAATTTGCTCCTCTTAACAAGAGGGAGTAGAGATTTTCTTGAATAATCGAGACCACCTATCCTTGAATGGAAACTTGAGTCAATCCCCATTTTCCACCACTGCACTCACACTTTTTATTTTCCTTCTAATTACTACCACATGATTGTTAATACACACAATTCCTTTTTAAGGTTCCCATCACAAGTTCGTTAATACAGCCCTTCAAACATTATCAAATTGGCACCAAGACAATCTTTCCTAGATGAAAAATCTACATACAACATTACTTCATTAAATTCCAATACTTCAGAATTGTAGAAACTTCTTTTTGTGGATGTTTACTCTATCCATTTTCAATGGTTATCCATACAACCAATAGTGGACTACACCTCCTTGAGTAACTCTCCGGTATGTCACTTTATATGTTTATTGCAATAAACCAAGTAGTCCCATATAAATGGATCAACTTTATGCATAGAAATGTATGGCTCCTACATTGAAATACGAGTTACCTCCCCATTATCAATATTGGAATAAAATAAATAAAGGTTGAGACAGTTCTTCCTAGGAAAAAATATATTTCCTGTTTCAGACCATATATCCTCAAACAATTCCTTCCTATTAACTCAAACTTAAGAAAATTAACAAGTTCAATTGATTTGGTTTTTAATTGAGGATGACCCAATGTTTAGGTAATTTCTTCTTTCCTCATTACCCATGATGCAATTAACGAAAAACAAAAAAAAATCTACCTTATCTTGGGCAATGACATCGTTTCGTAAGATAAATAGCAATTCTAAAATGTTCTAATAAAAGACGAGCTTGGGGATGAGGTGTCATATGCACACAACTGCTATAATCAGACAACTATTTTTTTAGAAATTGAGGACGGGGTAGATTTAGATGAGACAGTCGCACCTAGGTTGGTCTGAGCACATTAACACTTACTATTTTTTGATAAAAATAACAAAAAAGTGAAAATTTTATTTTTTAAAAGATTACATCAATATATTCATCATTGGATCATCAGAGGTGGAAAAAATATTAGAATTAGAAACTTTCTATTTATGACAAAAATGGCCTAATATTTTTCCTTTACATGGGAATCCCCTCTCCAAGGGTGGTAGAGACCTTACACTCCCTCTCATCAAATGCTCTCCACTTCATTAATGGAAAAAAATGATTCTTCATCGAGGTGTTACTGGAATTACAAACCAAAGTTTTGGTGGTTGGTGGATTGATAGGATATAGATGAGCCCTAGAATAGAAGTTTAAAGTGAGTGACATTGGTATTATGGTACAAAAAAATAAAGGTAAATATGATAATCACTTAGTTTCTCACAATTGTGTGGAAATACTAAGTTATAATACTTCCCTATGTGATGGACACTATAGTCCACCATGTAGATTCCATTATCATGCTGTGTAGACACATTTGCAAACCACTTGCACTCAAAGATAAAGGTATGAATGGTTGATTGACCTTTACTATCCTTTCAATAGTCCCACAATACCTTGCCTCATCACTATATGTGTCAAAGGTCTCTATGATGCCACAATCCATGGTGGTTCACAATGTAACATGCACAGAAGTGTTGACCCTTTCACCACATAGAGTTAAAGGAAAGAAACTATAGAATATAAAAATGTATAAAATCAATTACAAAGATAAAATCATGTAAAAACTATACAATATGTTCTAAACCTATAACTACACAACCTAGTGCATACTCCCATTCATTAAAAGTGATTTCCTCTCCACTTTCCTTTGCTTTGGCCATTCTCTCGTGGATCCACTCAAGACTAGTGAGATTTGGAAAACATGCAAGGTGTCAATGAATGGGGGGTGACCTCCTTTCTTTCATTCTTCCCTCCCTTACCCCCTTGCTCACAACCTTTGCATTGAGGATGCAAAAATTATTGACTACTCAACATAAATCCATATCCATGTTAATTAAATTTTCCTTTCCACTTGGCAAGTGTCAAGCCATCCTTGCATCCTCCTTATATGATCACATGTGAGGCATAGAGGGATAAATAAAATAAAAATACTCTAAAATATATACATATTCCTCTTACACAATCCATACTTCAGCAGTGTATGCCTTTGGCCGGGGGCATGTAGTCGCACAATATTTTTGAGAGTCTTTGAAAAACTCTTAAAAAATAGCATACATCATGCATGCACTATTCCACATATAGTAATCTCCTCAACCACATGAACCAGGAGGTGGACTTGAATAACAAGAATGGAGCATTTTCAATTGCATATACTATTTCCACCGCAAGCGTTTGAGCAGCAAGGATGGCATCTATTTCAATTTCTTTGGAGCTTATAGATCTATAAGATAACACACAAGATTACATTAAGTTCATGTTGAGTATCTATTTGTATGTACAAAAGCTTAGTGTAATAGAGATATGATGTACCTTACTAACTTGTTGAGCTTAAAAATAGCTTCCCTCATTTTGTTGTCTGCACATGTATGTGCATATACTCATAGACAAAATGAAATACAATGTTTTGCTCAATGCTAAAAATTCATTGTCTAAACTAAATGAAAGACAACAGAAAAAATTAAAGAATTACCCGTAGCATCTTGTGCCAGTTGTGAGACTTGAACCCACAATTGAACACTTCCACATTTCTTTGCCTTTGTGAAAGTTACCTTTAGTTATCTCATGTATCTTGTTGGTGTGAAAATAGAGGCAATTGAACCCTTCACTTGATCAAGATCATCTTTGGTTAGAATCTAGGGGGCTTTAGGAAGAAAAATATTTTCATTGGGTGATGTGGAGTGTCGGACGCAGGGAGAATTTTGAAGTCCCCCAAATCCTCACTAAACCCCAATCAGTCCCTTTTGCCTCTAATGTGGTCCCAAAGTGTTTGAAAAACATTTTTGAATGTGTATATGGGATCCAAGAGGTGTTTTACTTTTAAGTCCTTCCCATATGGAAACCTTAAAAATATGGAGTACCTTGATATACCTTTTTGTGGAGTAGACAAAGGTGGATCACTATTGTAGTTATCTTCCTAAATGCTTGCCTAATCCATCATTGTGCACTTTAGAAGTGTCTTCCCATTTGTTGAAGCCTTGTATTTGTTATGTCTTTGGGGAAGGAAATGATGGTTGTTTGGGTAAATTACCTTGTGCAAGGTATCTAGACATGCCCACATGTAGGATAGCATTGTGGCCCGAGATGTGGAGAGCCATGCACTCATATTGTTAGAGACAATCTTGAGACTTGAAATGCTAAAGATAGAGAATAATGAACACAACATACAAGAAATATCTTCAAGGCCAAGATAGTTGTGCATAGTCCATATCAAGATAACCCTCACAATGGTCTCTCTCCTATTCTATGGATGTGAACCATCGACAGCAATGGAGATTCCCTTCCATAATTCCTCCAAATCCTCATTGAGGTTCTTGAGGTAGACATCAATATTTTCCACTTTGTACTTTCTTGAAAACAAGGAAAAAAGAATTATATTGCCCTTCTTGGTTATCTCCCATGGTATTATATTGTATTTGATGATCACCATTGGTCCAGTGCTCCATGATGTAGACATGGTGCCAAAGGGATTGGTACCATCATTAGTCAACCCAAACCTCAAGTATCAAGGCTCTAGAAAAATATGGCCACTAAGATTCGATGTGCCTCCATGCAGGTGAGTTTGCACATACATACATCATTCCATCATTCAAGCCTTGGTTGGAATGCCATGTGACAATCTCCATCATAGACCTACATTTATACATGCAAATAATTTGAGGGATAAGTACAAAATGCCACAATACCTTACGGGGTAAGTTAGCCCCAATTATTGATGCATGAATGGATGTCGCATACTCAATGCCAAGTGTAGTGACATACGATCTTTCCCAACAACAATCAAAAGGCATGTGGTGATCTCTATGAAGCATTTTTTCCATTAATCTGCAAATCAATAGATGATCAACACAAATCCATGTGGAGACCAAGGAGAGATTGGAAAAAAACAAAAACTAAAAATAGAACCTACTTAAGGAGTGGATCTACAGTGGCATTGCTCCAAAAAAACAATTCTTACAAGTTAAGGACTTCCAACGATGCTCCAAGCACACCTACCGTAGTATGTGTAGGGAATGGAACTGCACTACCTCGATTCGTAGCCATTGACTCTCTAGAATGTAATGTTCCCATTGGGTTTGGCATAGAATACTGAGGTTCATTGAAAGAATCAGCCACATGCGTTCTTCCTATTCCACTTGTTGCTATAGGGTCTGGCACTACATTTGTAGGTGTTGGTCTTTGTGAGCTAGGAGCGACATAATACTGATGGAGTGGTCCCCCAAAGTATGTGTATCCTTCCAAATCCTTTTTATCCATTGTCGAGTATTGCCTTCCATACTTGTCGTATGTGACAATCTTCGTTTCTGATCCCTCTGTGTAGGTAAAGACATAAAGTCTTTTCCGCTCTGTCAACTCTCCGACGTAGGGTTCCTCACATCTATAATAGAGATCTTCCTCTCCATTATTATACTTGTATAACCCCACGTAGACGTTGTCTGTGTTGACTCTCAAAGTTACGTTTTCTCGCCTTAACCTCGCATTAGGGAAGCTCATTGTGGTTCTTTCTCCACAGGTTCCTCATCTACTTTGGCTTTCGTGCCCATGAATCCCCACTTGTCCACAATGTTAGGATTCAGGACTACCAAGTACATGATACCTTCGTCATCTAGGTACCTATCTCCGCTATAGCTCACAGGCACTAAGTCCTTGAACTCACTCGGTCTATCTTCTATCTTTACACAATAGCGGTTCATACCATCTCTGTAGATCTTGGCACCTTGCTCATTGTTGTATTGATACTTTATGAACAATAGCTTCATTGTGGCTGAAGGGTTTGATGGTCCTGCTGCCATGTTTTCCCTTTTGTTTAGTTCAAGTATCATAAGTGTCCAATGAAAATCTCGTAATATCTCTCTGAAGAAGTATCAGAAATACTTCCTTCAAGGATTGGCTCTAACGGTCGCACTACACTTTGGTTTACACTTTCCTCGGTTGATATAACACTCGCTTGTTCTCTTTGTCTCGGTTGGTTATTCTGGAGATATCTACCGGATCTCAAATTCATCAATCCCCCTAGAGGAATCTAACTTTTCAGTCTCGGTAGTTTGTTTATCCCAATTCTCTGTGATCAAAAGTGATCCAAACTGAATGATACTTGGTCAAATGGTTTGTTTTGTCAGTTGGAAGACTTCTGTTTCCTCAAGTGAAAATTTTGTATCAAATTTGCTCAAAAAGACATTATAAGTGTATGATGTCTTTTTTCACATATTTTGGATATTTTTGCTTTGGTCACTCCCAGTAGCACCCTTATACTTTGTCCACTCACAAAATTCAATTTGAACTCTGTTTGTGCAAGTTATGGCCAGATTAGGCTTTTCTTGGCAATTTCCCGATTTTTGACTTACTTGGGGTCAAATGTGATCCAAATGACATGAAACTTGAAATACAAGCTCTAGACAACTAGTACAAAGGATCTGTGTTAGCAAAATATCAAAATATGCCCAGAATTAGGTTAGAGACATCATATGCGTATGATGTCTTTTTGCTTAATTTTGGTCAAGATTCAATATTTAAGCCTTTCACAGTGTTTGTAACAATGTTGTCAAGTCAAATTTGAAAAATTACTTCAGCAAGTGCCAAAAGACATTATATGCGTATGATGTCTTTTTGCCCCAGATTTTGCCAGTTTTCAATTTTAAGCTTTCTCAAGTGTTTATCTTTGAGTTTCAAGTGTTTTATCAAGTCTGAATGCAAAAATAAGCCAGATTAGGCTTTTCTTGGCAATTTCCCGATTTTTGACTTACTTGAGGTCAAATGTGATCCAAATGACATGAAACTTGAAATACAAGCTCTAGACAACTAGTACAAAGGATCTATGTTAGCAAAATATCAAAATATGCCCAGAATTAGGTTAGAGACATCATATGCGTATGATGTCTTTTTCCTCAATTTTGGTCAAGATTCAATATTTAAGCTTTTCACAGTGTTTGTAACAATGTTGTCAAGTCAAATTTGAAAAATCACTTCAGCAAGTGCCAAAAGACATTATATGCGTATGATGTCTTTTTTCACGGATTTGCCTAATTTTCAATTTTAAGCTTCTTCAAGTGTTTATCTTTGAGTTTCAAGTGTTTTTACCAAGTCTGAATGCAAAAAGGAGCTCTGAATCAATTTTCCCTATTCTTTGCATTTTTTGCACTCTGACTTGGTATTTTGAGTTTCTAGGGTTGTTAAAGCCCTTGTTTTAAGTTGATCTTAGGGTATAACCCCCCTTCTGAACACTTTGGTAATGTCAAATTTTCTATTTTGGTCTCTGTTTAGCCCCTAAGACATCATACGCGTATGATGTCTAAAGTTGCAGAATTCCAGGTTTTCAACACAGAACTCTTCCAAGAGCTCTCCTAAGTGCTCAACAACACTCAGTCTCACAGAAAATTTCTCTGAACTTTGTTTATGCAAGTTTCACTACCAAATCAACGGTTTAGTGATCTAGCATGCAAACAACACATCAAGCAAATAAATCATTGATTAATAGCTCTAGATCAGGATCAAATCAAGTCCTACCTAAGCTACTTCTAATCATAAAATGGGTTTTTGCAATTGTGAATATAAAGAGATTCACTGCCACACATGGACTAGTAAATACCTCAATCTCAACAACCACTCAACACCAACAAAAATCAATCTAATCTAAACTAAAAAACTGTCAAACACGAAAGACCCAGGAATACGACAAGTTTCCTAGTACCTCTCAAAGATCCTCGGAGTCCACCACTCCTAGACCTTTCTAACTAAAATATACAAAGTAACAAAACAAAATCACCTCGTAGGATTAGTCTAAGGTCACCTACTTAGGGCTCTCGTCCCCGGCAACGGTGCCAAATGTTGTGGCGGTTACGCCGCTAGCGGTGGCTATGATAGCGAGAACTCAACCGACAAACAAGAATGCCAGACGAGGACGGAGCTTGACCCACAGGCGCATGGAAACAAATAGGTGGGTGTCAAATCACCTACTCGACCTTCTAACGACAATCACTACCAAAGAAATCAAATCTAAGTTCTCAAATACACAAGTGACTGAAATCCATACTACGAAAAAATGCTATCCGAAACATGATCTAGAGTCATCAAATCAGCTTCAAACTCAAAGGGGGGTCTCTACACCAGGTAAGGACAATACCCTATGAATCTACAATACAATCTCAACTTGTAACCACTCCGTGCGGAAAACGCGTATGAAGACAGGCCGAAAAATATAGGTGACCAAATCTCGACTCCGATGGTACTAATGTGTAGCTCTACTCAATGCGGTTCTATAGATATATGGCACGCTCATTCCGACACACAGGTAGGGAGAATAATCACATAGAAGCTCGTGGGAGCTCACCTCGCATAGAAGCTAAATGCGCACACGCTTGGTATCGGTGCGTAGCTTTCACGGTTGCTAACACAATGGCGGTGTCGCTTCTCCAATGGTGGCTCCGTAGCTTGCATAGCAAGAGGATAGACTCTCTCTCTCACACACACTCTCTCTCAGACACAGTCACGGTGCTCAAAAACTCACCTTGATTAATGATTCAAAATTTTCCTCTTAGGTTTACAAAAATTGGCTCTTATACCTCAGCCTTGGAGGTGTGAAAACATCTATAATCTAATTGCATAAGCAGGTGAAACTACTTGGGGAATACAAGCTGGAAACTCAATTGAGTCCCGCTAATTACAATGAATCGGCTCCATGAAAAAATGAAATGTCGAAAAGACATTTATTGCAATAAGTGTTTACAAAAACATGAGTGTGAGCAAAAATGTATAGGTGTGATCCTCCGCTCAACAGCTACTCACCTTATGCATTAGTATAGCGCCCCAAGAAGGTTTATTATAGGTTTGAAGGAGTGTTGTAGCTTGAATGCCTTCAATAATTAGGACACAAGAGACATGGAGATAGGAATAGAGATAGAAGTAGAAGTAGAGATAGAGATAAGGGTGGGTGTACAATTAGAAGTTGATAATAGCTAGATTAGGAGATAGAGATAGAGGTAAGGATGGGTTACAATTAGAATTGGATAATAGCTAGGTTAGGGAATAGATTAGGAGATAGAGATAGAGGTAAGGATGGGGCTAGAGATGAAAATCAACACATGAAGAAACCAACAAAATCACAAATCAAAACACACCGTGTTTGATAAACCCTTTGGGAGTTATTTGCCAATTTTGATGGAGAGAGAAAGAGAGGAAAGACTTCAAGCCTTGATTGATGCACCAAAATCAAGTCCTTCTTTGATTAGAGATGATCTTCCATGGAATGCTTACAAGATCGGTTAGTCTTTCTCAAAGAGCCAATGTAGGGTTTAGGTTTAAGTTTATGATTAAGTGAAATTAGTTGCTAATCATTTCATCCTCTCTTGAATAGTTTTCAATCAAGAAGAGGTCCCCTTTTATAGGTGAAGGGAATCCCCAAGGGTTACACAAGAAAGAGAGGAGCCAATGTGAACAGAGGCTGGCAAAGTATGAAATGGGTTGTCCCTACATGATGTGGGTAGACTAGGGTCGACCATTTTGAGCATATCTCCTCAATTGTAGATCCAAATTTAAAAAAAAATAGTAGAAGAAAGTTCGACTCATGAGCTACAATCCCTACTTTATACACTTTTTCCAATTCGGACTGGAACCATGTGTAAAAAATTCATCAAAATAGGGTATCTTTTTGGCAACAAAAGTCTTCTTGTGGTCCCCTTAGTCTAGACTTCCATTTGATTCCAATGGACGCCTCATGAAATATGAAAGCATGACATTGCTCCTTAAAAAAAAATTTAAAGCATCCTTTCAATAATGCATTAGAATAGGTGTATCTTTGAAAATCATGCAAGCTAGTGCCCCACTACGATTTGATTCCTTCCTAGTAGCTATTAAAAAGAAATATAAAAAAAATGTAGAAAATACATAGAATATATATATATTTGAAATCATACTAGCTACAAGATCCATCTAGAGTGTGAGGTAATACTAGGATAGTTGAAAGAAAGAATCAATGTTTTTATCCCCAAGTTAAAGAGACATGGCTATTGACGCTTTTTTCCACAATACTTTGTAATGGTAAAGTCAGAATATGTTACCCTTGAGATAATATTAGGATAAGAGAGAAAGGTTATAATTATACTTACATATGCATATGTACATTATGAGAAATATACTTATGCATCTGGAAAGTCACAAAATAAAAACCCTGGCATTCATTTCCTCTATGTACGTACCACAACACGACATCCACCCCTCTAAACCTACACATCCTCTGGTATGTGCCACATCCTCTTGTAGATCTTCCATGCTTTCATCTCCAATAATAGATTCCAACACTTCATCTTTACTTTGATCTTCACCTGTGTTTTTCTCTTCCTCTTCCTCGACATCTTTTGGATCACTATCTTCTCTTGTCTTAAAAACTTTGATCCTTTTTCTTGCAATGGGAACCTTTACTTCTGTGCCATCTAGTTCAGACAAGATGTAAATAGCAGTTTCACGCACATCCTTTACAACATATGGTACAAACCATCTTTTTGAGAGCTTGCGCATGACTGTGTATTGGTTATGAAGGCTACTATCATACACTAAAGCCTAGTCACCTCTATTGATTGCTTTGCTCCTGAGCCAATGTCGCTGATCAAAATATTCCTTATTTTTTGATATTGCATTTTTTCAGTTGCTCTTTTGCAACCTCAATGTCTCTAGGTCTTCTCTCTAGTTTCCTTATACAAAATTCAAGGAGATCTTCCCTGCTAAGCCCCTCTTGCCAAGGTAGTACATTCCATGTGGGGATTTTATCTTCAATTGAAATCACTGGATTTTGAACACTCATCAGATCCACTAGCATATAGCTAGTTACTAAGCTATGTGTTGTACGATCCGCCCATAAAGCATATAGCAACAATTTTGGCCATTTACTAACTCTTCCTTTGCAAGCCTTGGCCAAATCTTTGATGATAGGAGGATTTCCTATTTCACTCTTTCCATTGCCTTCAAGGTTGTAAGCCGTAGTAAGGAAAATCTTGATTCCTAATCTGGAAAAGAACACCCTTGCTTCCCTGATATCTAGTTCACCTCTATCTACAATGATCATTCCCACACAACCATAACGGAAAATCACATCATGAAAAAGGAATTTGCATACAGCTTCTATGGTTTTTTCTCTTAATGTTCGCCCTTACACCTGGTTAGTTAGGTAGTCTCGTGCAAGAACTAAGTATCTCATTTGCCAGATTCCTAAAGACACCGTGACTAGATCCACGACCCATTTATAGTGCATGGCTAGTGGATATTTAGGGTGCAATCCATCATGATTCCGAACATTTGGATACATTTGACAAGTTACACATTACTCTAAAAATTGAGATACATCTTTATACATATCCTTCCACCAATATTTTTCTTTGAGCTTAGAGAAGGCTGCCTATACACCCATGTGTCCAACCCATATACTCTCATGAAACTCTTGCATGAGCTTTACTTGAGTCTCATCTTTACATATAACCCTTTGTGGTGTAGCAACCTTTTGTTTAGGATTCTTCCATAAGTACCCATCCCTCAAAAAGTACGCATATAATTTCCTACGTATCCTCTTGAACTCTTGTTGAGAAAAATCATCTTGTTTTGTTAGAGTTCTCAAGTAGCTTCCAATAAGAAGCCAATTACCTTCATAAAGCTCCTTAAGAACAATTAAGGAGGGCTAGACATGCATACACAGTTACCTTTGACACGAGAGATGGAATAGACACTTGTTCCCACATCAGCACCCTCATATCAATCATCTTTGACTCCTCTTCATAACTTTCCCTCGATAGCATATTTGCTACTGTATTGTCTTTATCAACAATGTGCTTAAACTCAAGATTCAAGGACTTAATGTAGGCAATCCACTGCAACATAGCAATGTCTGGAGTTCAACAGCTTGAAATCGTTCCAAAAAGTGGTTATTTGTTTCTTCAATCACACATGCACCAATTAGGCACTCTTTCCCTTTTTTCAAGGCTATGACCATACCCCATAACTCTCTCTTTATCTATGGATAGTTTCTTTGGCGATCACTTAGTACCTTTGCTCAAAATCTCACCACATACCTATGTCCTTCATCATCATCCTACCATGTTGCCCATCCAATTCCTATAGGACTAGTGTCTACTATCATAATTACTGGCCTTTTACACTCATAGTCTACCTTTCTCAAAATTGGTGCCAACTAGAGCATCTCCTTTACCTTTTCCATGGCTTTTAATGTGCATCTTTTCATTTAAAATTATGATTCTTTCTAAGAAGTTGATAAAGATAATCAACCACATGTGCATAATGTGGAATCCAAATAATATAAAAGACACATGCCCCCATCAACCTTCTAACCTCAGTGATGCTAGTGCATGTTTCTTTCATTCTTTGGATGGAATCTACCTTTGTTGGACAAGGTTTCCTACCATATGGTCCTCACATGCACCCCACAATGAGCACTTCATTTACACCCAAACATAGACTTTTTCCTTGACAAAGTAAGATTCACTTCCTCCAACCTAGACAAAATTTTATCACAATCATTTATATGATTTTTCACAAACCTGCGGCACTCTCTAAGATCCAAAGCTTCATCTTTCTCACCTTCTTCACATCCTTTGATAGGAAAATCATCAATGAAAGGCATTGTGATTTGAGGAATAAAGTCACGTAAGACCTTATTTATCTCATTCATCATATGTGCAACCGAGTTGGTTTCCCTTGCAGCAAGGTACACATTTTTACCAAACCTAAAGGTATCCTCATGGTTGTCAAATATTTACTTTTAATTACAAGGTAAAATTGATCATACCCTCAGTAGAGGTCCCCATTGAGTAGATTCTCCTCCCTATAAACGCCTCTCTGCAAACTCATCCACAATTGGACGTGTACCTATGTTCCTAATTGTCACTTGGTTCATTGGATGTATATCTTAGATGAAGCGTAGAGCACCATTCTTCTTTGGAACTGTCAACCACCTATTTGAGTATGGAGCACAAGAAGTCTCTAGAATCCATTTCGATATTTTCATTCAATATCTATACGAACTTTGGAAAATGAGCCTTTGGAACCGAATAGGCCATAGATTCCAAGGTACATAAGGTATCGTAAAAGTTACCTTAGGAGCTACAATAGAAGGATCAACACATCCTATCTCATGTGGCTCAAATGTAAAAGCCTTACCATGCTTTGAAAGCATTTATTTGAAGCACTTTTTCTTCTCCTATGTTAGAAATGCCTCACAGGTAATTTACAATTCTTGAAAAGACTCTTTTGTGAAGGTGTGCCCAATCTTTTTAGGATACCTCAAACTTGGTTGCAAAGAAGCCTTCCCAATCTTTTCCCTGTTCATGGGTGGTAAGGGTGAAGCTACTGGTTTAACTTTCTTTGCTACACTCTTGTATTTAGTTTCAACATGAACTTCTAGGCCAACTATTTTCTTGAAACATTGGTTTTCTTTAAAGGCTTCTATGACTTGATACATTTCCACAGAGCATACTTCCACAACTTCATTCTCAAGATGCAAACTAAGACTCCATTATAGCATCAAGCTCACCCATAGTATCTACATAAGAAACTTTCTCACACAAACCCGAAACATTTTCAGTAGGCTCTAACAACACACTCTCTTTCATGCTTATTTGTACATTAGTTCATATTGCTTCTCACATCTCTTCAAATCTTCAAGTTTTGTAAAGCATAGTGAATCGTTCCTTGTTACCAGTAAATTGTTCCTTGTTCCTATGGGCTCCTTGTTACCAAGGATCCCATAGGAAAAGTTTCATCCATTTTTGGATCAGGCGAGAACCTTTTTTGTTATGCACCAATGCAATACCTGTTTACAATGGTACTTGGCCAAAAACCATCATTTCCCTATGATCATGAAACTCTTTACTCACCTTTGGTAGAGGATGATCTCTGAGGTTGTCACAATTTCTTTCATGGTTTACACAAACTGTGAGAAATCAAATAGCACATTTATCATCTTTACTTTGTATCCTAGCATAAGCTGAACCATCATCCATTACCTTTGTTAGCATTGGAACTCCCACAATGTAGGACTGCCCAAGGATAAGATGATATGAAGATGTGTCCTGTATAAAGAAGTTTTGTTTAACCTTTACATCACCTATTATCACCTTTACAATTGAACATGCTGCATACAATTCACCTGATGAATTGTTTGCCACTTTGACCATCCAACCATGTTCTATGTCCATTGGCCATTTACACTTTTTGTAGAGACTTTTTGACATTATATTTATTTCAGACCCATGGTCAATTAAGGCAACAAATGGTTCTTCAAGATCACCTACCACCTTGACCAATGTCTCTGGAGTAGCTCGCACCCAATGGCTTCTAGAATAGTGGCTCCTAGGAATGCTTTGAGCTTCCTCCCCGTCATCAACAAATTTCACTTGTCTTACATTCCAAGAAGACTGGCTACATCCTACCATAGCTTCATCACCTTCTTTATCTTGCGCTTGTACTCCTTGTGTTTTTACAACATCACCTTTAGCTTGTGGGCGAATAGCCTCTCCAAGTGTCTGCCTCTTTTTTTTGATGATGTCAATAATTTCTTCTTGGAATTCACGTTTGGCTATGCCAAGAACCTCCCCCAAAATAAACTCAACCTTGTTGTTCAAAATCCTCTTTGTAGCAAGCTCAATGTTAGACTGTAGTTTTTAAGGTGATTCTTTTGGCTTACCTATTGTTGGCTCCTTCTTCTTCCCTGTTGTAGACTCCTCCATGGTTACTTCTGGGGTGAAGGTGGATCTTTTGTTGGTGGTGCTTGCAAAGGTGTTGCATCATTCCTTGCTCTACTTTTCATAGCTCTTTTTGAAGGACCTTCATCATCATTTTCACGCCTATGCTTTTCTATTATAGTAGGTTCATGGATTTGGCAATTTGTATTGTAGGCATGCACAAACATTGAGTCCCCGCTGAATCACGCCACCCTGTTTCTAGATGTATAGAGTCACCTGCTTCATGTAGAGCCTCTTTTGTAAGCTTTCCTTTTTTAGCTAACTCCATGAAATTTTGCCAAAGTCTACCATGGTGATCATTCACCTCTTTATCACTAAGATGCTCAATTTTCACTCCATAAGTAGCTGCCTCAATTGAAGATGATAAGTATTTTATGGAGTGAAAATTGAGCATCTTAGTGATAAAGTAGCATCACAATCCATTATTACATGATTTGTGCTATCACACCATATATATTTATGAAAAAACCTTATCTAGCCCTCCTTTGACTTGGCTATCCATTCCAAAAAATGTTATTCTTGTCACTGGCTTTGAATCTTCCATGAAATACTCCTCCTTTAAGGCCAATTTTAATGTTTCCCGACTTGCCCCATGCTCGTCCCTGATTACTCTTACATGCTCCCTAATTTTATGAGTCACAACCAACTCAAAGCTTTGAATCATCTCACCTTCTGCTACTCGACGCAGTTCCATTTTCTTCACATATCCACAAACGTACTTTGTCACATCTTTCCCATCAAATTGATCCATTTTATTGACAACAGCTTGAATAGCTTTGGTTATTGACTTTCTATAGGATGTTGATGTTGCACGAGTGAGGTAAATTCTTGAAACATTTGCATTGTTGCTGGGTCAAAATGCATACCATGTTGCTCCGCCGTGATCACCCATGGTTACCCAAAAACTCTTGCCCTAGAAAATTTGTGTTGAATTCACCAAAAACATGTCAAGAAGTTTGCGGTCTTGCTAGGAGAGCACTGGGCTTCTTGCTATGAGAATTTTCAATTGGCCATAAATTGCAATCCATAGTTTTGATTTGCAATCCAAAAAGATCGGCATGGTCCATAGCTTGATCTTTACACATCTATAACCATTGGCATCCGCCCGTGTCACCTATCCCCAGTTGCCCTGTCCGTCTCAGATTTGTTAAACCTCTTAGCTTCAAACTTCAGTATCTTGCACATCGTGGCTCCGTTTGATGAGCCGTGTGGACCACCTTGCACAACATCTCAAACTCCACATCCTAGGCCATTGACTCTGCACTTTGGGCACCTTGAACTGTCATCCCATCCTGAACCATTTTTTAGTCTTTTTGGCCTAAAAGCCTCATCAAGCATACACCTCCACTAACACTTGCTTGTCCAGGTCTTCCACATTGGCTTTTGCACTTTGTCTTGCACCTGCTAGCACCCACTACTTGGCATCGAGCACTTCCTTGCATATACCAACTTTGGCTGCACCAACGTGCTATGGTAAAAAATTAGTATAGATGCGTGTACTGTGCGTAGGGAATGAAAATAGCTCACAGGCGTGCATGCCTAAAAACATAACTTCATTTCAAGAAACCTACATAGAAAGAGAGATTTTTCAAGTGTGAGCACATCTGTATGCTAGGATTCACAATGCAACACCACACGAGGAGACACAAGCAATTGAAAGTAACATAGAACTCACAGTACTCAGTTGTAGTGTACGCTCACTTTTATTATCCAAAACTTGGGCTCAAAATTACAAAAGTTGCCTTTTATACCTTAGCACGGTTTAAATAATGCATTCCTAGCTATTTGGGCTCAATAACAAGGCTTAGGAACTAAATTTAGTTTCAAATTTGGAAGACCTCAGCCCCTTAACATTCTTTAACAGTCAATGATAATACAATGGCTTTGGATTTTTTTGAGATTTCTCATTAATACAAAAAATTGTGACACAATCAATGGGGTAAAAATAAGAAGGATGTCCATTTGTTAGTTGAGCATCTAGCACAGAGATATAGAATGATCCCAACTATGTTGAGAAGGTCAAGGAGGAGATTGACAATCTCTTGAAGGCAAGTTTTATTACAGAGGTTTCTTGCTTTGACCTTTGATTTATTGATTGACTGGTTTAAGACGGACACACATGATATTGTACCCTGCACCCTTGTTTGGGTATTGAATCCTTAAGATGCATGCCTGCAGCCCCCGCCTCATTGCTATGCCATCCCTGACATTATTCGCTACTACCAAGCCATGACATGTTGCTAGAAGCTCCTCTGTTAATTGCTTGTTTCTATAGTTGTAGAGAAAGCATAAATAGAGTTTTTTTTCACTTGCTCATGATGCTTCACGCATGCCCTTGGTAATGATGCTTTAGGCATGCCCTTGTTGACCTAGGGAAAGAACAATATGTGTACTACCAAATATCCATGAATCTCACTGTCGCTCTCTAGAGGCTTTCAATAACATTTCCTGCTTGTCACTCTCTTGGATGAAATAAATGATGAGGTATGTTAACACTTTGTCAGAATAGTTGATGCTGCCTTCCAACTATGTGTGCAGACCTTCCAAATGAGGAACTTGTATTCTAAATCTTTCATCAGGGCTTTTGTGTATTGCTTTTACATTACATTAATAATTTTATTAAGCCAACAATTTGACAAAAAATGTATCAAATTTCAAGATCAATGTTGAACATTGGATTAAGCACCTAACAAATGGTTGAGATTGAGTCGAGTGGATTAGCCTCATTTCTCCAAACTACATTAGAATTACAACCACCTCCATATCCTTTCACCAAACAGACTGTTTGTTTGTAAAACATCTCTGAGTGTCCTATCTACTACCTCAAAAGCATGGTGATGAGTTATGCGTTCATCCCATATAATAAAAACTGCTCTTCTCAATAGTTTAGAAAGATGGCTATCCACTTTTAGATTGCATGTTGATTGAGTATTTAATTCTAGAGGAATCTTAAAGCTAGAATGAGTAGTTCTTATGTTGCTAAAAGTAGCAAAGTTACAATACCAGATGATGCACATGCCAACGCTACCTTACATTCACTTCGGAGCTATGCAAGCAACGTATTATAAAGATAGGTTTTTCCAGACCCTCTTGGATCATCTAGAAAGAAGACATACTCTCCATTTTTCTCAACTGCTTGTAGCATACAATTGTAAGCATCATGTTGGCCATTGTTTGAAGAAATTTCTATTTATTGTATCATACTACATCATTCCCCACATAGTAGTAAAGTTAGCATATGTTAGTATATAGGCCTCATGATGATTTTGGTTTACGTCAAACCACTCAGTGAGTGCTATCCTCTTAACTTTGTTGCTATTTAGTAACTCTACCAAATCATTTGAATCTTGAAAATTCATAGTATTTTGATTGGGAAGCTCAACTTGAAATCTTTGGATACTAGACTTCTCTTCATGCACAATATGTATTTTCATTTGAAGTTGTTGTGCATCAAAATAGATCTTAGTTTCATCAGAAACACCTTCATGATAACGGAGCACCATAGTGGCTTGATCATGGCCCTTATAGACATACTTGTACAAATACTTTATAGAAAAAATGGTTGAGAAAATCTCAACATCGATGTGTGCTTTATATCTCAATAATAAAAATGGGTTGTATGGAGCAATCTGTCTATTGTATAGCTTCCAATCTCTTAATTGAACAAAAATTCCATTATCTCATCTCATATGCATAGGATATTCAATTTCATCCACATTTGTAGATAGGCTAAATTTGCATGGATATTTAAACCTACATTTTTCATCAACTAGACATGGATCATTTGAATTCAAGGGATCACATGGTTTGTGAATATTGCAACAACTAGTCACACCATGCAACTCTGGAAATAGCTCTTTCTTTGAAAGCTTAGAGCACACCAACTTATCATAGTGTGTAAGGTCTCTGACCCCGACCGAAAAGAGCACCAGTGTACCATGGAATAAACATAATGAAAAAAGTTACTATTTTTAGCATTTTTCCAAATTCTGTCGGTGCCATGATGTTTAGAATGTTATAAAGCTTCCAAAACTGAATTAAAATAATTTTTGTGGAAAAATTCCAAAAATAGTAAGTTTTTGGTCACCCGACCAATCTAGTTATAACCGTCTCGAAAAACTGCACTCGTACCCCGAATTTGAAAAAATGCATTTTCGGACATTGGGGGCTGCTAAATATGGCAGGTACTCGGACAGGTACACCTTAGTTAGAGCTTAGTATAGCAATTTACGACATTAAATTCCGATTCGTATCACCCGTTTTAGCCTAAAGTCAAAATTTCCTAAGGCTGTGCGGGGAGCATTGGGGCTCGGGGGCTGTGTGGGAACAGGTCCCAGGCCACTGGGAGCTTGCTTTAGCAGCTAGGGGGCGCCCTCACACCGCTAGGGGCTTGTGGGAGACTTGCCATGCTTGAGAGAGAGTGTGAGAGTTAGTTAAACTAAGTTAACTGGACACTTGGTAAGCATGTAATTGAGTTGCCTTGCATGAGGTGAGTACTCCCTCAGATGTATTTAGCAGCCTGGTTCGATTTTCAGCTTGGGAGAGCCTATACAAAGAGTGTGCTCACACACACACACACACACACACACACACACACACATATATGCTCACACACACACACTCCTACACACACACATACCTTGGGGAGGTGCTGCCGACAGACATAGTCTTTTGAAGAAGAGCTAAGGAGGAAAGTGCTGCCCGTTTCTCGCCTCGAGGAGTCCATTGCATCGGAATTTTGAGAGGAATTCAGCCGTAACCTTGGTAATTTTTGATTTAAATCACGCTTGTTGTAATTCCCTCTCTATTATCCTCTTAATTCCGCATCTAGTATGCATAATCATAGTCAAAATACTCATTAGATACTCTCTAATTCTCCGTATCCATGATCTATTGCATAAATCTTAATCTAATTAGTAATTATGCAAGCAATTAGTCTCTCTTAATCATAGATTAATGCATGATTAAGGAATCAACCTCTAGTCACCATTGTAATTAAGAACAAGTCGGCATTGAGGTAGAGATGGTCAACTGCTTTCTATTGCCCCACAATGTTTAAACAACTAAATTAGAATCAATTAGCTCATAGATTAGGATGCAATTAGTGAAATTAATCCATCATTAATCACTAGGAAGGGAGAAACCCTCTCACCTATGCATACGATAAATCTGCAAACCTCTACTTGCATTAGGAAGTGATTAAGCATGCCGAATTCATCTCTAGTAAATAGATTGAGAAGAAACCTGTAATTCTAAGCTATCTAGGCCAAATAATTAACCTTAGGGCCAATTCCCATAGAACAAGTAAGGTGTTATCAGAAATCTCTATGTCTTGAAGTAATCAAACCTCTCGTAAAAAGGGATTTGCTTATTGAAATTAATCTGTCATTTTGGTCGTATGTTACTCTCAAATGTTAGCTCTCTTTTTCCAAGTTGTCAATTAAGTAGTGAGTATAAAATGGCCCCGATAAAGAGAACTCGTTTTGGTGGTTCCCAGAGGCGGGGACAAGCAACACGAATGGGGAAGGAAAAGCTCCCATGGACGACCAAGGACCGGCCAACTCACGGATCAATGACGAGGAAATTGAGGAGGTAGGTCACATTTTAATTCAAGTTTGTTTAATTTAACATTGCATACGATAAGTTAGGAAAGAACATATCCCTAAACATGTTGGAGAAGTCCAATGGAAACCTCGGCATTTGAATTGAAATGTATATTAAATTCGAAGTAGGAAAGAATGGTTGTTGGATATAATGTTTGAGATAGGAAAGAATGTCTGCTAGGGAAAATTTAGCTCGACCTGTTCATTTCTATTTCCAATGTTGAAACTAGTCCTGATCCCCCTACTGATCACAGGGGGCGGCTCGCGACGATTTTGCACGAGCTAGAGTTACTAGCTTAGGGCCTCTACCCACGACTTGCGTTCTTTGTGGTGGGAACCCACGTCTTGCGTTCTATGCGGTGGGAATGTCCATGTCGTGCATTCTATGCGGTGGACATACCTAGTTGTATGGGCAACTAGGCGACAATGGGAGGAGTAAACTCTTGCTGGAGGGGGGATGTTGTACCTCCAGTACATTGGAATTATAATGAATAAGTTTTGAGTAAAATTTTTACTAGAGTTACTGTCTTGGTGCCACTTTGCAATACTGGTTGAAGGGCTGTCTTAATGAACCCTGTGAATTGGAACCTAATCAAGGAACTTATATATTGAATAACCTGTAAAGAAAGAGGATGCAAGAGAGCTACACAAGACAAGCACACACCACACAGAGATGGAAAGCTTCTTCTTCTTCTCACAGAAAAGAGAGTACAAAATGACTAAGTGCTAAAACTGAAAAATAGCACATATGTACATGCGGTCACTAAGAGTGAACTCACTAGAAGCATACTAGGCTGGCACTATAAGTGTAGTCCAGCTGTAGAATCACTGGCAGAGATCCTCCGTGTCGGTCACCTAACGCGCCAGTGAGTAAATGCCGTAAGCGACCAAGACCCGTAGTGGATGCCATCTCAAGATGTAGAGCTCGACATCTCAACACTCCCCCTCGAGCTCTGCATGTCGCAGAGTCCAAGCATAGTCCGAAAACGTCGAAGCTTCTCAGCTCCGAGGGCCTTGGTAAAGATATCCGCTATCTGCTCCTCCGTGCTGACGTAGACCAAGTCGATGTCGCCCGCCAACACTCGCTCTCGAACGTAGTGGTAATGGACCTCTACGTGCTTGGTCTTGGCATGGAACAATGGGTTCTTAGCCAACTGCATGCTGCTGAGGTTGTCACAATGGATGACAATTTGTTGGTCCACCTGCACTCCCAAGTCCTCAAGTAATGTGCGTAGCCAAGCTACCTCGCACGCCGCAACTGCTGCACCTCTGTACTCAGCCTCTGTGCTCAATAAAGCAACCGTAGGCTGCTTTTTGCTGCTCCAAGTAACAGCAGCACTCCCAAAAGAGAACATGAAGCCACTCGTAGATCTCCTATCAACAATGCTACCTGCCCAATCTGCATCTGTATATCCATACAATGCTAATGGCACATCTGTTGCATAGAACAATGCGTAGTCAAGAGTCCCTTGCACATACCGAAGTGTGTGTCGTACTCCATCCAAATGTGGCTTCCTCGGAAGCTGCATGAACTCACTCTCCAAGCCTACTGTGTAACTCAAGTCTGGCCTCGTGATAGTCAAGTAGATTAGACTACCCACAATCTTACTGTACATCTTGACATCCTCAACAACATCTCCCTTCTCTGCACTCAGCTTTGCATTCACATCCAAGGGAATAGAAATTGGCTTACAATCAGCCATACCATACTTTGACAACATGTCCAAAGCATACTGTCTCTGTGACAGCCATACACCCTCTGGAGTCCTAATCACCTCAATGCCAAGAAAGTAGCGCAACTCGCCCAAATCTTTCATTTCAAACTCCTGTTTGAGAAGACCCTTCACATGGTCAATCTCCATAGCATTGTCACCCACAATAATAAGGTCATCTACATATATGGTAATGACCACAATCCCCACATCACTCTCACGTACATAGAGTGAATGATCAGCATGAGCTCTCCTAAACCCAATACTGACAAGATACTTGGCAATCCTTTCATACCATGCTCTAGAGCCCTGCTTCAAACCATACAAAGCTTTGAGAAGTCTGCATACATAATCTAGGTAACCTGGATCGACATAACCAGGTGGCTGATCCATATACACTTCCTCTTGCAACTCACCATTCAAGAAGGCATTCTTTACATCCATTTGATGCATAATCCATCCTCTAGATGCATCCCACTGCTATGACAGCTCTCACAGTCGTCATCTTTGCCACTGGAGCAAAGGTCTCCTCATAGTCTATGCCATACATCTGTGCATAACCCTTTGCGACCAACCTTGCCTTGTGACGCTTAATGTTACCATCAGCCTTATGCTTGGTTTTATACACCCATTTACAGCCAATAGCTTTCTTACCACTTGGCAATGGCACCAACTCCCATGTGTCGTTTGCTTCCAATGCAGCCATCTCTTCATTCATTGCATCATCCCAATGCACATTTCCAACTGCATCCTCAAAACATGTGGGCTCCACATCCTATATCACCTTAGCCATGTAGGCTTGGTGATGAGCTAGATACCCATCATAAGTCAATTTCTAAACTGGATTTCTGACTCTGTTAGATCTACGCGGTCCTGGGTCACTCCTTTTCCCTCTAGCATCTTCCTGTACTTTCCTTACACCAGGTGTCCTGACAGCCGAAATTCCAAATTCCTCATCAAGACTTTGTTTAGAACCATTTGAATCCATGTCTACATGTGAAAACCCTGATGATGCATCAGCCATAAAGGGAGGTTCATCTACCTTTTCCTTTCCTTTTTGTGATACATTCCCTGTACCTGCTGGTGGAGTAACCTGCGTACGTAGTCTACCATTCCATGGCCACTCAACAGAGCCACGAGAAGAGGACTCTTGTGGTCCACTCAAAACCTGTGACTGTGGCCTCACATTTTGTACAACCACATCATCTTTTACATCAGCCCCAATAGTGCCATGTGCATTACTGTATGAGCTACTCATCTCATCAAAGACTACATCTCTGCTCACTCGTAATTCTCATGTAGTAGGATTGTAGCACCTGTACCCCTTTTGTTCAAGGGAATATCCCACAAGAATATATTTCTCTGCTTTAGGATCCAATTTCCTACGCAACTCATCTGGTACATGCACGTAAGCTATGCAGCCAAACACTTTCAAGTGTGCCAAATCAGGCTTTGTACCTGTAAACTTTTCCTCAGGCGTTACATCATGCACCGCAGCTGTAGGTGTCCTGTTCATAATGTACACAGCTATATTTACAGCTTCAGCCCAGAAATGATGAGGCATGTTCTTCTCATTCACCAATGCATGTGCAACCTCTGCAATGTGCTTGTTTTTCCTTTCTGCGACCCCATTCTGCTGTGGAGTATATATGCATGTAAACTGCCTGTGTATACCATGCATTCGCAGAAAATTTAAAAAATCATTGGAGAAGTACTCTCCCCCTCCATCTGACCTCAATGTCTTGATTTGCATATCTGTCTCCTTCTCAATCATGACTTTGAAGTCTTGAAAGTGACCAAACACTTCACTTTTGTTACGCATGAAGTAGACCCATACTTTCCTTGTATGGTCATCAATGAAAGAGACATAATACCTGCAACCATGTATACTTGCAGTATCGATTGGACCCCAAACAATTGTGTGCACCACCTCAAGTGGCTTTTTACATACATTGCGCTCATGTGGAAATGAGCCCTTTGACTGTTTTCCAAACTGGCATGCTGCACACACTTTATGCATACCATCCACCTTGAATTTGGGCAAACCTTTTACAATCTATTTTGATTGCATGTTGCGCAATCTCTGCTCATTGACATGGCCAATGCGTTTGTGCCAAATGTCAACATCAGCCACAACACATGTGCCCTGTGAAAATAATACAGCTTTTACCTCAGGCATGTCTACATTCAGCGTAAACATTATGCCCACACATTTGCCCTCTGTGATCAGCTTACAGCCATTCTGGAAATCTTCTACATAACAACCATTCGGATTGAAGCGAACCTGCAAACCCTGCTCAACCATTTGTCCAACAGAAACAAGATTCTTTGTAATGTTTGGGACATGAAGTACATCTGCTAAGTACTTTGATTTTCCACTCTTCGTATTTAGAAGTATGTCCCCTACATGAGCAATGGGGTGAGCTGTGTCATCTCCTATCTGCACATAGCCTGACACGTTTGGTTTGCGCATATCTCTAACCCACTCTCCACGAGACGTCATGTGATTAGAGGCACCTGAATCCACATACCAAACATCATCCTGGGTGGAATTCTCTGCAGTCATTGTATTCATTACATGCTGCATAACAAACATACGCTCGTTTTTGTTGTCATCTGCATCTCTGCTAGTAGATGCATAGTTGCCATGTTCTCTCTTTCCACTTGCTTTTCCCTTTGGATAGTCACGTGACATGTGACCTCTTTCACCACAAGTCCAACATTCTCTGCTATCTGTAGTATGTTGCTGCCTGCTTGATCCTGCACCACGACCTCTTTGACTCCCCCTGCCTTGAGACTGGTTTCCCCTGCCACGTGTATTGTTTTGATTTGATTGACCTTCTTGAAATTGGCCCCTGCAACCACTTGGGCCTCGACCACGACCTCTACCTCTACCTCTATTGGAGTTAGAATAGAAGGCCTATTCAGACCTACTTCTGCCACGAGAAGAAGATGTGTCAAGACCAAGGTTCTTCTCCTCAAGAATAAGCATAGAAATCAAATCTTGGAACACGGGGATGTCGTCTCTTGTATTCATGGAAGACCTGAAATGTACATAATCATCTCCTAGACCATCCAAGCATGCACGGACAATGTCATCGTCTTCCACTGAGACTTTAATAGATCCAGGAGCCTCAATGATACTCTTGATCTTCAAAGCATAATCATTGATGGAGAGGTTGTTCCTCTTAACCTGATTTAGCTCCGACTTTAGTTGAAGCTTCTTGGCCTTGGTGTTCACCTCGAACACTCTGCCTAAGTTTTTCCATGCAATGGCGGGGGTTTCAGCATTCTGTAGATAGCCCATCATGCCATCTGTGATGCTCATAGAAAGCCAATACGACACTTTGCTCTGGCCTTGTTGCCAGTCCCTCAAAGCTTTCCTTTGTTCTGCTGTAGCATTTGCATCGGGAATCTCTGGTTCCTTTTCATTATCTCCTTCTACATAGTCCCAATAACCTTTTCCTTTTAGGAAATTTGTTATTCTGAACTTCCATGCAGGGTAGTTATTTTTCTCAAGCTTCTCAGTAACAATCTGACTGAAACCATCAGACATCTTGAAGCACTAAGACAAAATAGCTGCAATCTGCAAAAACCTGCAAATCTACTGAACCTGCTATCGTGGTACCTGTAACGCTTTCTACACTCAACGTGTGTCCACAATCAAGCGTACATACAACCACTGTACTTGTACAGTAAATCTCTGTGTACTACACTTTGGAGACCTGTTCAGAATAACGAAGGGATTGTGATGCTCTTGCTCTCTTACCTCTCTTGCCTGCACCAAGCTCTAATACCATGTAAAGAAAGAGGATGCAAGAGAGCTACACAAGACAAGCACACACCACACAGAGATGGAAAGCTTCTTCTTCTTCTCACAGAAAAGAGAGTACAAAATGACTAACTGCTAAAACTGAAAAATAGCACATATGTACATGCGGTCACTAAGTGTGAACTCGCTAGAAGCGTACTAGGCTGGCACTATAAGGGTAGTCCAGCTGTAGAATCACTGGCAGAGATCCTCCGTGTCGGTCACCTAACGCACCAGTGAGTAAATGCCGTAAGCGGCCAAGACCCGTAGTGGATGCCATCTCAAGATGTAGAGCTCGACATCTCAACATAACCATTGTGGTAGTAATTAGGACACACAAAGAAGTGTGAGTGTGGGGGTGGAAAGTGGGGGCTTGGCTCGGGTTGCCAATGCCTATGAGAAGGGTGGTCGCGATTGGTCGGGAACTCTCCGTCCCCATAGTATTATAAATCAACACTAGTATTACTCATTGCCCCTAGAGCGGCGAAGTCTCAAGTGTACATGCCTCTGAAAGCTATGGGGAAAAATGCACTCGGGACTTCTCTCCTCTTGGAAGGTGGGTCTTAGGATCACTAGATAAGTTAATCACGTTTTCCCTGCGGGGTGGAACTAGATCTCGATGCTAGTAGGCTCGAACTCGATTCACTTTGTGATGAGAGATGGTCCGCTAGATGAACCATAAACCACTTTGTTTGCTTCCGTTGTAGATCTAGTGGCCACCAGGTTTACCATCAGATCCATCATTTGAGACGACGGGGTGGGGACCTCACACCTGGTATCAGAGCTAAGGTTAGGTTAGACAGAGAAATAAAGTCGTATTGTTTGAATATTTAAAAGGAACTAAGGGTATATAGGTAGCTGATCCGAATTCCTTGCATTGGTGTTGCAGGAAGACCCCGTGCTAGAATATCGGAAGTTCCAAGTGTTTGAGCTTATTTACGAACAAGCTCGACGATCCCCAGTTTACCAATTCAGGCGAGATGTCATGGAGATGCTGTTGAAGGTTCATACACCGCACTCCACTCGCATCGATAGAGGATGGGGCTCGATTGGACACTTGGAGGAGGGGTTTACTACATCAACGCTCGGAAGCTAGGATGCCTGGCTGCCGATTTGAAGAAAATATGATGGGGAGAAGAATTGAGGGTGGTGCAGATATTCTACTTGCTGCCTGCACGTATGGACCTGACTGTCTCTGACGGCACCAATCAAACCCTCAACGAGTGGCTTTTGGAGAAGGTCACTAATGTAATCCCAGCAACAAACAGAGTTAGAACTTTTGGAGTACCAAAAGAATTATCCCGGCTCGACACCATAGTTTACTATCCACTCAAAGATGAGTATAGGAACTACTTCACGAATAAAGTAGAGTATCATGTGAACCTGACAACGCAACCTGCTAGGCGTATCTTATAAGCAATCCAAAAGCCATGTAATAAATTGATCATGAGTTATCCTAAACCTTGAGGGGTTTCGATTGTAATAAATCTTCATCAATAAAGTGTTTTTGTCTCTGAGTCTCTATCTCTTGATAAAGTGGGGATCTTGATTTTTATTTAAGTCTCGTGTCTATTTGAAATCCAAGTAATGATATCAAGAATCTCGTGTAACCCATGTAGGCACTGCCTGCTGCTCTCTACTCGACGGCGCAAGAAAAGAAGCTCCTCCTTAAACAAGCCCAGCCTCCACTCTTTAAGGGCCAGGGGGCAAATGTGGAGAGAGATGCGGAAGTATGGATGGAGGCTATGGACGACTTTTGTTTTATTTTTACTTTCATTAATAAAAAGCCTCTCTTTTATGAGAGATACACATGCAAGCTTTATCCGGGTGGAGGGCTTCTAAGTAATATCATTTATGAGGGTGAGCGTTATTATAATATCTTTATGTTGGGAAATTTTTGGGTTTAAGTGTGGGTGTTTTATTTGCTTCTCATTTGGGAGTGGTGTGTTTTTATCTATCAAGTTTGGTGAGAGACCCTATCTTTTGTGTTAGAGGATGTTTTATGTCAGTTTGAGTGAGTGTGAGAGACGGTGTGAGAGAACAAGTGTGAGTGATTTTGTGAGAGTGTCGAGTAAGATATGTCTTTGAGTTAAGTGTGGGAGATGAGTAATAGTGATTTTGGGTTTGAGTGATGTTCAACAAAGTGAAGCTGAACAATGGATTCTTCATCAAAGTTTGCTCATGAGGACACTTCGTAGTCAAGTGTGGGAGAAATTATGACGCCCAGTATTTTGTGCACTTTGGTACATTTTTATGCACTACATTGGCAAACCATTAGCATTTTGGCTACAACCGTTCATAAAATTGATCTTTCCATTGTAAAATGTGATGTAAATTAGCTTGGCATATTTAGCAAGTCTGCAAAATGTAAAATGCCACGTCCAACGTGTGAGGTGTATCTAAAAAATTGAAGGGTTTTAGGAGTTCTTTTTTAGGTGAAAAATGAAAGGTCAAAGACCTTAGCCAACATTGTACTCATTTCAAAATTTGAATATCAAGAAAGAAAAGGGAAAGGAGAGGAGCTATGTGAAGGGTGGTTGAGGAAGTTGGAACCTCCCTCTTCCTTTATCAACCTCTCTCATGGATCTTTCAAACTCTCTTGCATTGGCACCACTCTTGATCTCTCTTCTCTGCGTGCTTTCTTGCCATATACATGGAAGGTGAGGGAGAGAGTTAGGATGATGAGGATGATGATGCTCTGCTTGCCATAGCCAAAGCATGATCTCTTGTGTGTGTGTGTGTGTGTGTGTGTGTGTGTGTGTGTGTGTGTGTGTGTGTGTGTGTGATTTTTTTGGTTATGGGAGTCTCTTCTTGCAGCTTTCACGGTGAGAGGCCAAGCCTCAAGAATACATTTTGCTTCTTGTTCTCGGGTTTTGGGTGCATTAGGAGCATGGGTGAGAGCAATGTTCAAGGGGGGGGGGGGGGGGGGGGGGGGGGGGGGGGGGGTATATGGGGAGAGGAAGATGAGGAATGGAGAGAGAGAAGAGAGAGGGAAGGGGCCGTCGAGAGAGAGAGAGAGAGAGAGAGAGAGAGAGAGAAAGAGAGAGAGAAAGAGAGTAGAGGGGATGAGCTAGAGGGATCATGAGAGGGAGAGAGGGGGAGGGGGGAGAGAGAGAGAGAGAATGGAAGGGGCAAACTGAGAGAGAGAGAGAGAGAGAGAGAGAGAAGGGGGGCGGGGGGAGGGGGGGACTCACACACACACACACACACACACACACACACACACTGAAGGAGAAGGAGGTTCTTGGCTACTCCACTGGAGGGAGGGACGGCAATGGGCTCTGGTTGTAGGATTAGGGGTGGCACATGGTGGTAGTAAAATAACACCACTAACCACTAGTGGTGGGTTAAGTTGGTGGTGGCAATGGGTGCTAAGGGGCGGCAATGAGAGGTAGTGGTAGTGGTGTTGGCTTCCTCTCTGACTTACTGTAGATCTTTCGTGGACTTATCTTGCAATGATGAATAGGCAGCAAAGAGATTTTTACTTGCTTTCCTTTCATTGATGAAAGTTGAATACAATCTCCAACAGTAGCTAAACAATCCATCTCTTCCATCTCTAATAAAACGCAGAAGCTTAGTGACATTGACATTACAAAAGGGTAGTGGTGCATTGGTCATTGGATCACCAGGATAAATGTGGCCATCAACCCAGAAGTTGATTGCCTTACACCCAATGCTTCATAGCTTATCTGTAGCATTGGGATTCGATGTGCTAAGTCGCACAGGAGCATACTCCTTCTCCAAATCAGCGTTTAATCGATATCGTCTTGGCCTATTAGTAATTTCTTGCAGTGGAGGGGATTGAATGACATGTTTATTAGCTAATCAAGCAAATTAGAGACATAATGTATAATGGTGGCTGTTGTAAGCAGGGAAAGCTAGCTATGGAGAAAAAAAGTGGAGAGTACTCAGAGATAGTAAATTATGTTGTGGAGGGAAGAAGAGAGGGAGTGCAGCTCAATCTCCTTTGAATTCAAAATGTTGATCACGAGAGCTTTAGAGAGAGAAATATTGCTGCACACATAGGTAATGGAGTTTTCCATTGCTCTCACATGGAGTTGGAGTGGGAGAAGCATGAGAGAGAGAGAGAGAGAGAGAGAGAGAGAGAGAGAGAGAGAGAGAGAGAGAGAGAGAGAGAGAGAGAGACATTAAAAGAAGAGAGTGGGAGAGAGAGTAGATTTGCAACTTTGGAGGATCTGCACTTTTTGTCAGGGAGCATAGATGTCCGCTTAATGATTGGGAGATGGAAGTGACAAGAGAGAAAATGGGGGGAAAGAGAAAGAGTTGGCTACGTTTTAGAGAGAGAATGCAGTGAGAGAATATGAAAAATCTGCTTTTTTGGCAAGGGGAGCTGAAAAGTGCTTCTTTTAATGAGAACTAAGTGTGAGAGAGAGTGTTTTATATGTTGGAGAGAGAGGAGAGAGAGATGAAAAAAAGACATTTTAAAATTCAGTTACCCACCTCTCTTTTGGGTTAAAATAGCCTATTTTCAAATACAAAATATACAAATGGTATTTTTTAAAATCTCAACATAAGCCCTTTTGCCCTCTCTTTTAGGCTTGGTCAAACTTGGCTTAAACTTTAAGCATTTCCTTAAACTGCCAAATAAAGAGGCCCTCCTTTACCCCATTCACTTCCTAATGACATTACTAGCGCAAAGCTAACACTTTCTATATCATCTTGATTAGTATGAAAAATGATGATATCACCTTTTGCTCTAGAGGATGTGGACTGGAAGCATTCGGCCAAGAATGTGAAAGATAGGGGCAACTATAAAGAAGAGAAAAACCTTATAAGCATTCAATTTTTATGCAATGGCCTTGAAATATTGTCAACGTATAACCATGTGCTTCAATATCCCAAATAGAGCATTCGTGTGAAGAGACCTCTCATGTGCTTCATCCACGATAATCGCAGTGTGCTAATCAAGGTCAGCCTCATTCAATGTTTTCCAGAGCAGTACACCATTAGACATTTACTTTATGATAATATTTGATCCAATAAAATCTTTGAAACAGATTGCATAGCCAAACATGTCTCCAAGCTAGCACTCCATTTCTTCATTCACTCTTTTTGTAACATTCACATTAGCTACACATCAAGATTGAGTGCACCCTATCATGCCACATGTTGAAAGTCTATCTTGGTGTAGATATTGAGAAAGTTGAGTGGTCTTCCTTGAGCAAATCTCCCTAGCCACTATTACCACCCGATTCTCCCCTATCAACTACAACAACTTATCTCAAATAGACCATATGGGAAGATACCGTTGTTGCTTTGCTATTGTTTATGTTCTGCAAAGTTGCTCACAGCTTCGTCCTTCTCCTCCAAGTGAGCACTAAACTTAACATTCTCCTTATAGTTCACCTTGCCTTCATACCCGACTACTTTGTCAGCCTGAACCTGCTAAAAAATTCTCTCAAAACCAAGAATAACTCCCACATTTGTTCCAACTAGCTCCTAGAAGTGCTGGTGGGATTTATGTAAACTTTTCTTCACATGGATCCTCTAAACTAATGGAGAGTCTCTAGTCGGACTTAGAACCGTGTCTGATGTAGGATCTTTCACAGGCATAACTGGATCTTCTTGCCTTGTGTAAAACACCAGTCTCCCATCCAAGAAGCCTAGCCTCATATCGTGTACAAGTAAAACGATGGGCATTTCCTCTTCATTTTGCAATTCAAACCCTCTAAATGAGTTGCAGATTTGAAGCAAGCTTTCGCATTCTCTGATGACAAGGTCCCACACAAGCTAGAATGCCAAGCAAAAGCATTAGCATGAGCACAACATTGATCATAAAAAAACAAACAATGCATCTCACTAAAAGCACCTCCTTACCAAAAAAAATAGCATGGGTGCAACATTGACCATCAAGAATAAACAATGCGTCTCACTAAGAGAAACTCCTTACCAAATAAATAGCAATCGAGATAGACATGCCCCTTGCAAGCACCTTTTGAGACTTAAGATAAGAAATATGTGTCATTCAATCATCTCTCTCTCTCTCTCTCTCTCTCTCTCTCTCTCACACACACACACACACACACACACACACACACACACACACACACACACACACACACACACACACAACACGAGAGATGCAACGCACACCAACCTAAAAATTTGGACCCCTCTATGCGCCTTCATCACAACCTTTCTCAATGTAATGAGACTTCATTTCCATAGCCTCTTGCTATGTTTTTCCATGTTTGAATGACGTAGTTTTCAATGACTGGATAGGTGCAAGAGACAACGCCCTGAGGAGATTTAGAGGAGGATCGCAATCCTGGGAATCATCCGTGCCAAGAACATCCACTCATGCTCAATCCTTGTGCACTCATCTTTGCCAGAGGCTCTGCACAGAGTAGTACAAACATGATATGTGGAGACTGTTACCATATCCATGTGGTAGTGATGTGTGTGAAAACACTAGGACCGCCGTGGCATTTTTCCCTCTTTAGGAGGTTTTTTCCCTTGAGCATTGTATATACGCCCATCACTCTAGGGCTATCTATCTTTCCATTGCATACTAAGTAACACACTCTCTATTGTGTGCCTTGAGCTTCCTTCATCTTCTCCAAGTTGTGTGTGTTTCTCTGCAACCCTAATTCCAACAATTCGTATCAGAGCAGGTTGCGTCCTCCCGAGCTCAGTCGCAAGTTGCTCCAGCACACGCCTACTCACTTTCTCCGATTTCAGTGAGCTTTGGCAAGTGTTGGAGGTCGACAAAAATGAGAGAGCTCTAACAGCTTAGTCTGCTCAGATTTTTGATTCGGGCTCATTTCAGCCTCCGTTTCCACTACACGCATTACTGCACAGGCTATTTTGTCATTTTGTGCAAAATTTTTGTCAGTGCCGTTTTATGCATAACAGGTGCCTTAAAGTCTTCTACAGTTTGTGCTATATAGCACGTGTTGTTCCCGCTCCGTTTCTCCTATTTTCGAGCATTTTTCACATCAGGTGCAGCATTTACCATGGCTGACAACAACACAGATGTCTTGAAGATGTTTGCTACTGAGGACAGGTTGGATGGGGACAATTACCCTATGTGGGCTTATATGATGTAACACGTTCTTGTGTCAAAGGGCATCTGGAATATTGTGCAAGGCATTGATGTACGTCCTGGTTCTGAGGATGTAGGCGATGTTGCAGATCTTGCTACAAGGATTGCTGCTATTAGAATTGTTTTGCCTACGGTGGAACAATCTCGTTGGGATGTAAAGGATGCGCAGGCTCATGCATTGATTGTGTTGTCTGTGAAGCGCACCATTGTTCCTCACATCTGTTCAGCAAAATCTGCAAAACAGGCTTGGGATATTTTGGCTGGTCTTTATGCAAGCTGCAATGAGGCTAAAATTGCTTTGTTGCGTAAAGAGCTGGAGTCGAAGATTATGCATGAGGAAGATGATATGGACACTTTCCTTGCTAGTGTCAAGGATATCAATGAGCAACTTATTTCTATAGGTGGTCATTTCAGACAATTTCCTTGTGCAGACTGTTCTTGATGCCTTAACAGATTCTTACCAGACTTTTGCTAGTACTTGGAGACTTATGACCCAAGGAAATCCAGAAGTTGTCAAGTTTGATGCATTATGCACATTGCTGTTGCAAGAGTCACTTTCCAGAAAAAACAGGACTCGACAGCGTGCAGTTGAACAGGCTTTTCTTGCTTCTCAAAGAAAGGGTGGTAACAGGAATGCACCCACTTCTTATGGTTCTGTTGCGAGTGGCAAAACTTCTGTTCCTAATGCTTCTGCTAGCAACACTACGTCTGGCAATTCTGGTGATAAGGGAAAAAAGAAGATGTGTTGCCATTATTGTAAAGCTAATGATCACTTGATCAGGCAGTGTCCTAAGTTGAAGGCCAAAGAGGCTAAGAAGAAAGAGGGTGGTTCCACTGCAAATGCTGATTCCACTATAAATATAGCCCACGTTGAGTCTTCTGTGAAAGGAAACTGTGATGCTGATGTCGATGCAGAATGGGCTTTTAGCACAGAGTGAGTGCACTTACAATCCTGTTGTCCATGATGCATGCTTGTCCATGTGCACTTACAATCCTGTTTTCCATGTGCTTACTGCTGCAAATGGAAGTTCCTTCACACTTGTTGATGCACTTTATGTACCTGGGATCAAAAAGAATCTCTTGTCTGTATCTGCACTTGCTAGACTTGGACTTGTAGTCAAATTTGTGGATGACAGGTGTACAGTTCATGATCTCAATCTTGGTGATGAAATTGTTGCATCTGGCCTTTTGTGTCGTGGGCTATATAAGCTCACTTTGTATGACAAGTGTGGACAAAATTTTGCAAATGCTGTTTGCAGATTCAAGGGCTATTTCAGATGCAAAACTTTGGCATGCACATTTTGGTCATCTGAATTTTGCCAGTTTGTTGCGTTTGCAGAAATCTGATATGGTTACTTCTTTGCCACCTCTTGAAGCACCTGTCAAACATGTTTGTGAAGGCTGTGTTTTGGGTAAGATACAGCGTTCTAAGTTTCCAAAGGATGGTTCAGTTCGGGCCACATGCAGGTTGCACCTTGTGCATAGTGATGTTTGTGGGCCCATCCAAACTCCGTCCTTAGGCAATTACCTGTACTTCGTGACTTTCATTGATGATTACTCCATGCATGCATGGGTATTTCCGCTTAAAGCGAAGTCCGAAGTTTTTATGTGCTTCAAACAATTTTTGGCTATGGCTGAAAATATCTGGAAATGTACTATGGGCACCCTCCGTTCCGATCGAGGGGGGGAGTATATGTCTCATAAATTTAATGCATTTCTGGCTATTCATGGGATAAAACACCAATGTAAAGTGCCTTATACACCTCAGCAAAATGGTGTTGCTGAGAGGAAAAACAGGTCACTGACGGAAATGGCACGATGTATGGTCAAAAGTCAAGCTTTGCCGCATTCTTTTTGGCTTGAGGCCATCATGTGTACCACTTATGTACTTAACAGGTGTCCTACAAAAGCTTTGCAGTCTATTACTCCATATGAAGCATGGCATGATAGAAAGCCTTCTATTGAGCACATGCGTGTTTTTGGTTGTTTGGCATATGCTTTGGTGCCACAAACACAGCGTAGAAAATTGGATGATAAGGTTGTCAAATGTATTTTTGTTGGTTATAGTGCTGAAAGCAAAGGTTACAGGTTATATCATCCGCAAACAAAGCGTATTCTGATTTCACAGGATGTAGTGTTTGTGGAAGATTCTATTCAGCCCTTGCTGTCATGTACTAGAGTCAGTAATGTAAGCTCACAGGACATTTATGACACTTTGTTGCCTCTTTTCAGTGGTGGAAATACGAATGCAATTTCCAATGAGGCAAATGTACAGCCTATGGGGGTTTCTGAAAATGTTATAGATTAGCTTATTACTGATGTAGATGTACATGATGTACTTGATGAAGAAAGGGCTGAAAATTAGCAGGCTAGAGGTATGTCAAAATGGCTAGTGCACACTTTGCGTGACAGTAAATTGGATGCACCTTTGTCTAGTCGTACTCGTTCAGGCTCTCACCATGCATCTTATGCATCAGATTGTTATGCTTTGGCAGTGTCTAGCTTACATGATGTTGAGGAGCCTCTGTCTTTTGATGAAGCACAGAATTCAGAAAATTGGATAGTTGCCATGCAATCAGAATACGATGCACTTATAGAAAATGACACATGGACTTTATGTGATTTGCCTCCTGGCAAGAAGGCCATTGGTACGACGTGGGTTTACATGTTGAAACGCAAGCCGGATAGTGAGATCGATCGCCATAAGGCTCAACTTGTTGCAAAGGGTTATGCACAGCAAAAAGGCATAGATTATGAAGAGACTTTTGCTCCCACTTGTCGTATGACTACTATGCGTTTTCTATGTGCATTGGCAGCTCATTTTGGTTGGGATGTACATCAATCAGACATTGTTACTGCTTTCTTGAATGGTAACATGTTTGAGGAAGTTTATGTAACACAGCCTCGCGGTTTTGTCATAAAAGGACAAGAGGACAAAGTGTGCAAATGTAAGAAGGCTTTGTATGGGTTGAAGCAATCTCCTCGTGCTTGGTATGAGAAAGCTGACACTCATGTGGTCAAACGAGGCTTTTGTAACAGTCCAACAAAAAGCACATTGTATGTAAAGCATGAGGGTGATGTACTTCTCATTGTGGTTCTTTATGTCGATGATTTGCTGATCACTGGACCAAATGAGAGATATATTGTTGAATTTAAGGCTGATTTGAATGCCACTTTCAAGATGAAAGATTTGGGACTATTGCATCATTACTTGGGTATACAGTTTAAGTAGTGTGATGGTGGTATTGCCTTGTGTCAGAAAAGTTACATAGAGACATTGCTATGTAGGTTTGGACTTGAGGATTGCAAACCTATTGCCACTCCCATGGAAACAGACATCAGACATCTAATTAATCAAGATTGAAGGGTAAAAGGAGGAGGGAGGGGGAGGGGGGAGCGACTGTTAGCCGGTCTAGAACCACTAGTTTTTCCCAAATCATGTTGACATATTTGGCAAGGTAGAAAAAATAACCTATTCATAGTAAGATCTCCCCTCGACACCCTCCTCCGCTCATAGTCTCAAGGCCCTTTCCCCTCCCACCTGCAAAGCCTAGCCTCGTCTCTCTCTCTCTCTCTCTCTCTCTCTCTCTCTCTCTCTCACGTATTTTTTTGGATTGTCTGATGTATGTTTTTGGACTCCATGCCTCATTTTAAGCGTGGAGGTTTTTAAATTTGTTCCGACTTACTTAGTTGAGTGAGTATTGCAAAAAAAAAAAAGCACAAAAATTAGATGATAAAGTTGTCAAATGTATTTTTGTTGGTTATAGTGCTTAAAGCAAAGGTTACAGGTTGTATCATTAGCATATTGTGATGTTTTGTTTTAGTCCATATCTATCTTATTGTAGTTGTTGTTTTAAGTTGTGTACTATAAATCCTTTTAATATTAGTTTGTGGTTTTGTTATTGTAGTCTTTAAATGTTTTTCAATGTTTTTAATCAAATTTTATTATTATGGAGTATTAATCGATGAAATTGGCTTGTTGCGAACGTTGCTAATCATGTTGCACGGTGTATATCATGATGTCTAAAAAGAGTGTGTATGCCCTGCTATGGGAATATTTTTTGTGTTTGTATATAGGTGTGCACACAAGTGTGAAGAAGTAGAAGGACACTTCTCACGTTGATGTTTAAGCTTGTTGCCCAACATATATCACAAAATTTGAGATGACTACGTGTGCAATGATTCGGGTGCATTTATATGCTTGTATGAGTGTACATGAGAATGAGAGAGAGAGAGAGAGAGAGAGAGAGAGAGAGTTAAATTTTATTATAGTCCTCAGAGGTCAAATATGACCCATGGAACCAAAGCTACTTATGCATTGTAACGGAGTTGAGGTTATGGTGACAAGGATTGCTTGATTCCACTAGTTTGAATTCTTCCATTTTCCAAAGCTTTGCCCTGTACCTTTTTGTTTTCAAAACTCTCTCCAACGGAGAGAGTAAGTTTATACTAAGATAGCCACCTACACCAGCACCAAGCTCAACCCGAGCCCTCGCCAAAAAAATACATCAGTTCCATGGCTGTGAGGGAGCCACCCACTAGGTCACATCAACTATCCTAAGGTCTTTCACAGGGAGCCCTCAAACCTAACATACAAACCAAACACCAGACTAGCTATATAAAAAGCTAAGCTGACCTTGGATGCCACCACCATAGAGGGCACTACCACTGTCGTCCATGGTGCCCAAGGCCCCCACAACAACCCACAAATTGAGACCATTTGGGACACAAATCAGCCTCGGACAGAACCATGACTCCGATGTAACCACAACAAAGAAATGATGATCCAACATTCAGGACAAATCCACAGCCACCAAGCCAGCATATCGAGAGAGCCACAAAGTCTAGGGGTTAGCCACCCCGCCCCAACTTGCCCACCGAATCGAAAATGAGCACTCGGACCGTCACAGGACAAACCATTGTTCCCAAGCAGGAACCACACAGGTCCATGCCACACCACATCTACGAACCATTTGTCCTCTAGCCCAATGATTTCCAAACCGAACATGGCGAGTGAGTTTGCTCCAAGAAGAAGCAAGGCCGCCGCCAGGCCCCTGTCGAAAAAAAAGGCAAAGTCAAGCCTGCAAGGGCATGAGGGTAGCAGTGCGAGCTAGGGTAGCCGGGGATCCAAACCCAAGACCCCCGTATCCACAGGTCTACAGTTGCGCTCATAGTGAGACCCTGTACGGCAGCCTATGAGGCCCCCTCCTCGATGCGAACACGCCAAAGCTATCATTCTCTCCCATAGCAGAGGCAAACCCTCCCTTGCTCGCGGTGAACAGATCAGACTTTCAAAGCTCTTCATGCAAAATTCTAAGAGACCGAACTTAGCAGTACAACACAAACTTAGGCCTTGGCAGTACAACACAAATAATGTAGTGCTCAGCCGCTAAACAAATTTAGAAGGGCTTAGAAGCTCTTCTAAAATGACTTTCCCGGTGAACCCTTTGGGTTTCCTTAGTTTTTGGGCAGTGAGGTAAGGATGTGATCATGCATGCACCAGCTATCATTATCAGAAAGATGTTACTGATCAACTATGCAAAATTTGGCATAGTTACAAATAGACTTCCATAGCTGCATTTCATATGAGACAACTAATTGGTGCAAGCGTGACCATGCATGAAGCACAGTTATTTCAAAAAGTAACTATGTGCATCGTGTGACCAAATAAGTCGTTATGTGTGTTAGAAAAAGTAAGAGTGGAATCGTGAAAAGGAAAAAAGATGCAAGCAAAACTGATTGCAATTGGGAGATATGCCCTCGATTTGCATCTACTTAAAATAGCCCAAAGCTTCTTTGCCCTGCCTCCTGATTTTTGGAAGCATATCCAAAAATCAAAGCACTCCAAGGGACGACATCCCCAATAGACTGCTCCTTGAGCGATTTTTGTGCTTTTTGAAGTGCACCACATTTGGCACACATGTCGACCAAGGCAGTTCCAGGCACTACATTTTCTTTCATCATCCCCTAACTAACAATGTCATTGTGAATTATTTTACCCATATCAGCATCTTGAGTGGTGCCACATGCCTTCAAGATGCAAGCCTAGGTGATTGAATGTGGATAGACAACTCTTCAAGCACTTTTTGTTCTTTCTGAAGTAGACGACATTTGGCATACATGTCGACAAAGGCATTGCCAAGCATGATGTTTTCTTCCAACAACCCTTAACTAACAATATGCTTTTGCTCATATCAATGTCTTGCATAGTGCCACATGCCTTCAAGACAAAAGCGTAGCTGATTTCATCTACGTTTTCTTTTAGCAGCCCCTGACTAGCAATATCATCATGAATTCTTTTGCCCGTATCAGCATTTTGGGTGGTTCCACACACCTTCAAGATGCAAGTATAAGTGATCATATGGAGAGATGCCCTCGCTTTGCATCCACTGAAAACAACCTATAGCTTCTTGGCCTTGCCCTTATTAGGCATATCGTGAAATCGATGAAGTCTAAGAGACAACATCGAAGATAGGTAGCTTCTCAAGCACATTTTGTGCTTTATAAGTGCACTATATTTGGCATACATGTCGACAAAGACATTGCCAAGCACTATGTTTTCTTTCAATAGCATGTGACTAACAATATCATTGTGAATTCTTTTGCCCATTTCAGTGTCTTGCATAGTTTCACGTGCCTTCAAATTGCAAGTGTAGGTAATTACATCCAGAGAGATGCCCTCACTTCGCATCCTTTGAAAATAGCCCAGGGGTTCCTGGCCCAATCCATGTTGGGCATATCTCGCAATAAAAAATCTCCAAGAGAGGACATCTCAAATAAGCAGCTCCGCAAGCATTTTTAAAGCTTTCTAAAGTAGATCACATTTGGCATACATTTCAACCAAAGCATTGCCAAGCACGATATTTTCTTTCAACAGCTCGTGTCTAACAATATGATCGTGAATTCTTTTGCTCATATTGGTGTCTTGCGTAGTGTCACATGCCTTCAAGATGAAAGCGTAGGTGATTTTATCTAAGTTTTCTTTCAACATCCTCTAACTAACAATATCATCTTGAATTCTTTTGCCTGTATCAACATCTTGAGTGGTGCCACACGCCTTCTAGATGCAAGCATAATTAATTGCATCTAAAGAGATGCCCTCGCTTTGCATCTGTTGAAAACCACCTAGAGCTTCCTAGCCTTGTCCCTATTTGGCATATCCTGCAATCAATAAAGTCCAAGAGACAACATCGTGGTGGATAGGTAGCTCCTCAAGGACTTTTGGTGCTTTCTGACGTACACCACATTTGGCCTACATGTCAACCAAGGCATTGCCAAGCATGATATTTTCATTCATTCAACAGCCCATGATTGACAATATCATCATGAACTCATTGGCCATATCAATGTCTTGCGTAGTGCCACATGCCTTCAAAATTCAAGCATAGGTAATTGCATCTGAAGAGATACCGTCACTTCACATCCTCTAAAAACATCAAGAAGTATACAAATTTGTGTGACTTTTTGGTGGGATTATGAATGGATGGAGTTAAAACTAAGCAAGAAGTATTTTCGTTGTTGATATGCGTAATGATTCAAACTTTTTTGTAGGATTATGAATACACAAACCTAATCTACGAAGCAATAAGTGTCATCATTGTAATGCCCACCTCATATCTCGATGAGCATCTTTGGTCCTTTGCATTCAATACTTGACACAAAATTGTACATATGTCAATTGAGTATAAGTGACTTGCGCTCCTATAATGTGTTGTTACATTTCTTTAGTTTTTTTTTTTAAAGGATGCAATACTACTTAGAAAGTGTTCTCTTGGCATGCCTCAAAATAATAATGTGGTATCATGGTTTTTTATTTAATCCCCCTTTGTAAACTCTCATTGGATAATGCTTTGAAAGTAGAATGCAATGTATAATTTTTTATCAAGTTATAAGCACACATTTAAAAAAATCCCTAACAAGAGATATCAGCTTGGCTTATGTGCCAACACAGGACAACCTCGCACGTCTTTTCACAAAGGCACTGTCTCGTGATAAGTTTGAAGCTTTCTGCAAAGCTTTGGGCTTACTCCCCTTTGTAGAGTAATCATGTCTTTAGGGCATGAATGAATAAAATGACCCCTTATTTTAAGACGTTTTTTTCAAAATGGAATATAAAACCCCCTTTTGTTAATGTATCTCTTTTAATTTGACTAAAATTTTTGCATTAAAAAACCCCTCATGCTGAACTCACATGACATTAGCACGATCACATAGTGCACCGAGGCCTTGTTTAAGCTAGACAAGGAAGGAAAAAAATCATGGGTTGCCATTATTAACTTGCCATGTGGCACTAATCAACCAGCTTTATCCAACGGTCCAAATTGATCCCAAGAGTTCCATGGTTACAAAGGCCTTATTTAGGCCAACGAAGTTTTCTATTGTTAGCTTGCAATGTGGCACTAATCGACAAGATTTATCCAACGGTTTACAATTGCTCTTCAGAGGTCAATGTTTTTTTTTTTTAAATAGAGGGTACAAGAACTTTGAAACGCACGCACACACCCTATATACGACGGCCTCACAGGTAGGGAGAGAGGCATCCCATCACACGCACACAGCCGCATGTGGGAACATTCCCTAGGGACTTAGAACATGTTTTTAGGTCGCCAAGGAGGGATTGAACCCAAGACATTAGGCACACAGGCAATGTTTTACTAAGGTCTGCAGAGGTCAATGTTGTACTAAGGTCTTATGTAGCCAAAAACCCTTTAATCAGTCGGCCATTGACAGAATGTGGTGATGTCTTAGTATGGTGTTGACAAAAGAATAAAAGTGAGGCTTTGCAACAAGCCATAGCTTTTTGGATGGAGTCATGGACTCCCCAATCAATGAATGTAGAATGATTATTCTATTATGGGCAAAGAATTACACTACACTGAGGCTTTGCAATGAGCAATGGCCCCTTGGATGGAGTCATGGACTTCAATGAAAGAATTTGCACTACAGTTACTCTCAAATGTGCGACAAGAAGAAGACTTGCAATCCAAATCAGATGAAGAGTTGCATTCAATTTGTGCTTTCTCTGGAAAATCCGGCTCAATGATGATAAAGGCTGCATTGGAATGCTCATCATCATCATCATTGTCGTCATCATCATCGTCGTCGTCGTCATCGTATTCATCGACGAGTAGAGTGCTTGCCGGATCCATTTTACTCGCTTTTAACTCTGCCAAATGCAAATCCCAATAGCCCATGTCCTCCTTCGGCATCCATGAGCTTTTTGATTGTGCAGCAATGTCCCTATATGCATTCTTGTCCTCAAGTCTGTTGCAATTGCTACTACTCTGCTCACAATGTGCTACTTGGCTTCTTTTCTTTGCTACACTTTTATTGTGTAGGCATTGATAGTCATTCTGCTGTTTGAGGAGATTGCCTTTGTATTGACTAGCCAGCTTGAGAACTTTCAGAGATCGTCGAAGGCAATCTCTGGCCTTTAGGACAAGGCTCTCTTTCTGAGCCTTTGCTGTTGATGCAATGACCCTCATGGCAGAATTTGAGCCCTTGTAATGGAAGCTGCGAGAATTTATCGATCCGTTTCTGCGTATTGACGCCGATGATGACAAGGACGATAGGGTCCGTCTCGGCCTCTTTGGTGACCCCCTACACGACCCAGAGCGACAAAACGGCGTTGATGTATTGATGTATTCTTCCACTGATGCTTCATGTCTGATAACAATTTTTGAGCTGGTATAATGGCAGCATGTAGCTTCAATCAAAGAGCAGCAATTTTTCCCCTTTCTCCACAGCATTTTCCATTTCAGTCTGGGCTTTGAGACGGCGAAGCTTGCATTGGGCGTGTATTTATGTGGATGATATACAAGCTCACCAGGATTGTCAAGCATTTGTGAGGCAGGTAAACACGAGGCTTTTGAAGGAAACTCTCTAGAGCAACTTGTCGAGAAAAAGGAGCCGTCTGCGTGCGCAACATTGTTGGCATGTGGATCTGCATACTCTTCTTTTGCAGGAAGAATGCTTGCCCTTGTCTCATGAGTAGAAAGCTCTTGTACCATTTTGAGTCTGCAAGGCAGGAGAAGTGGAAGAAGCTGACCCCTATAGAAAAGCTCATCGGCGGGCGACAAAGAGGAATCCTCTGTTTCGCGGAAGCTTTCATAGGTGCTCGAGGCTTCGACATTGGGCATAGAAAATTCAAAATCATCACAGCATTCAGCACTATTACATTGCTGGTTTGCAGAAGCCAATTCCATCATGTCATGTGCAGACGTGATGAAGGGCAGTCTGTGAAATTAAATGAAATGGAAGAGGGTTCTTTCTTGGATGGCGGAAGCAGGAGCCGACTTCCGCAGTTCGTTTGTGAGAGTAGCACACAGAGTTGCATGAATGATGGTAGTCTAAGGTCTAATGTTATAGCAGAGGTGGTATGCAGAGAGGAAGGAATGCAAGGAGAGGATAGACACTAGTGCAGATAAGGTGAAGTCAAAGCACAAGGAGCTAAAAGCAACAGATGAAGAGAAAAGCATACAGCAATGCAGGGTTGAGTGTGGGTGCAAGAACAATGAACAATGAGCTACAAAAGGAATGTGGGCTCAATGACAATGAGCTGATGGAGTGTTGGGCGGTCCAGAAAAGAGATAAAACACATACACACAGCGCGCGAAGGTGAGAAGAAGACTAGACATGTAGGAGATTTGAGGAGCAGGGGAAGCCAAGGATGGTTCATCAGGTGGCTAAAGAGACCTTTTGTGTCATAGAAAACTATTCTAGACAGAAGACTTTTGTGATAGGAAAGTACAACAAACTGCTGCCCCAAGTGCAAGAGCCAGGGGAGAACATGCAAAAGAGCCTTTCCACCTCTGCAATTCTCTTCTGCCCTCTTTAACAAAGGCTCCATGTTCATGTAACGTAATACCCACCTTCTTTCCTGCTTTTGGGAACTCTCCATTGCAATATGAATCATGCACCTTCTTCTTATTATATTCCCCATCCCCCCAAACAAACACACACACACACACAACCTTCTTTTGTTGAATTTGCTCAAATAGCAAGTGAGAAGGCTCTTTCAATCTATGCTTTTTTTCTGAATCCAGGCTCCTTCTATTATCTCCCCATCAAAAATATCAAAAGCACCTATTTCAAAGGCTTAAGAAGCTTCCTACAAGTCCATTTCATTACCAACCATGACATCACTAGACAGTTTCTACAAGTCTAAGTTTAGTTCCAACCTGCTACACAGTCTCTTAAGACACATTCAAACCTCTCTCTCTCTCTCTCTCTCTCTCTCTCTCTCTCTCTCTCTCTCTGTGTGTGTCAAATTGTTTTGTACATTTCTATCTTCCAGGCAAGGAGTTATCACCATAATATTGACAATGGAGAGAATCCCAAGTAAGGATTGGACAGAAACAATGGAGCCTTGGATGGATGATCTAGAACCCATTGAGGGTTAGTAGATAATTTAACATAGGTTAGGACACCAGAATATCCCTCGTCCTTCCCCCCATAGAACATATGATGACCTCCAAAATGCATCAATTGCCCAGATCTCCTATGGAGCTCATGTTCTTCTACTAAACAGATATCAATGCCATTGGACATAGCCATTTATTAAAGACATAGAGTTTAGAGGCTGCTTAAATGTGATCATGTGAAGTGTAATTGTGTGAATATGATAATAACACATGATAATCACAAAAAAATTCACATGATCACGTAATTAATAAATCCATGATACTGGTTATTAGAACTATAACATGACATGAGGTTCCTGGACCGAAATCATTTCCTAGAGGGAGTTGGTTGAAAATCATAAGAATCCGCAGGTCTTCTACTTTTGTCAATGTTTCTATTCCTCTCGGAAGAGGAAGGAGCATTAGTTTCTTTTTTAGCACTTGGTCCTTGATTAGTAGTCCTAGTGGTAGGTCTAGATGTTCCTAGAGGTTTGGAATGATAAGGGGTTTTTAGAACTGGAAGTGGAGCAGTAAGTGCTAGACCTTTATCTTAGGGAGCAAATTGTTTTCCAAAGATCTGTTCCCTTGAAACTAAAGTTTTACTCCCAAGCTGAGAGGGGTCACTATATGTAAAACATATATATCGCATGCTTTCAAGGATTCTTTATAGAACCCTTAACTATGATTTTTCACCAATAAAAGGGATCCTTTCCTTATTCAATTTGTAAAACTTTTTTCAAGATCATTTTTTCAACACCCTTTAGTATGTGAAAATGTGAGAAAATATAGAATAAAATAATCCCTACTCTTGAACCCACATGATATGCATTTTTTTATTGTAGTAGGAGGAGCTAAGGTCTAATGAAGCATCATTAACAAAGATAGGTTACTTTTCAGAAAAATATTGTGCCTTACCACATTGATAACAAGAACTTAAGATAATTTCCCATTTGAGATAGATCACGATACTTCCAATAGCTTCCAAGTCAATTTAAAGGATGTCTTACGTTTGTGCCACAAAATGCATCCTTAAATCTTATTTATGGTGGGTGAGAAAAGCACGTTGCCCATTGATGTTGATAACTCCTCAATAGAGGGACACATAAAGAAGGGAAAATCCACAAATTTTACCCACACCAGGCATTTGCTAAAGAATCATCCTTAATAAGTTTGATGGGTTTGCATGGAAGGACGTGGACAACTTGACCATACAATACAACAATTGTAGCAAAGACAAAGGGGGCTTGATCCACTCGCTAGAAGATGGTCAGTGCTAGGAGATGACCTAAGCTCTAGGATAGAGAGCTCTGAGGAGGGGGTTCTGAGACTCCCTCGCATATAGATCCATGAGATCCAAACTTGCCACCACCAAGCAGCCCAAGAGAGGTTTCCTTTGATGTTGGAAGACCTACTTGCAATCATACGTGTAGCCCTTCCACCACACCCACCCAGGTTCTAAATCTTACATACCCTAGGACATAGATTGGAGCTAGTTAGCTTAACGCATTTCATGATTGTACTTCCCTAAGTATATAGATGTGCACCCATAGTCCCATTACCCCCCCCCCCCCCCCCCCCCCCCCCCCCCCCCCCCCCCCCCCTCCTTTTCCCCTATACTATGTATCTTGTATCCTAAACTCCCATGGACGAATGCCTCACCCCTTACCACATGAGACATTTTGTTATATTGTGCTTTTTTCATTTCCCGATAGATGGAGGACACACACATGTATATTTGGTTTTTCTCATAGGCCATCTTTGGCCTCTAATAGAAAAAAAAGATCTCTCTCTCTCTCTCTCTCTCTCTCTCTCTCTCATTCGAATATCTTCCAATTGAGGTTCTGGGCATGGAAAGTGTGGAGTCCATGATAAAGATATGTCAAAACCTTTCAAATTGACTTCATACAATTGCATGGGAAGCAAGCAAAAAAGTTCAAAAGATGCATACAAGCAAGATCTTGAGCATAGGTTGGATGCAAGACATAAAGAAGTGGTTTGGAGATATGTCAAAACCTTTCATATTAACTTGCTACATGATGCCTCAATAGATGAATGAAGCTTTTCTACAATGCCAATGTATTATGGCTTGGGTTGAATTTGGTGGGTCATGCTTCATACATTACACCACCCATATTTCTCCCAACTACAAAACCATGTTCTTCATTGAAAGAGGAAACCGTACTCACCCTTATATGATTGAGCCTATCCCCTTGTCAACAATACGCACTATCGCAGCCATTCAGCTTAGCTCCTACTCCCTTCAATGTGAGACAGGGCGTTGGGGCAATGGAGAAGAGTCAAATCAACTATGCACATTATGTTCACTGCAATGTCGAGAGTCTAAGTTCCACACACTACTAGAGTGCTCAGCTTTTGGTCACATCCGAACTTGCTTCCCTCACATTTTTAGCCATGACTTAGACCTACGCACTTTCCTCTCCCAATCATAGTGTGGGCTCTCCATTGCGACTTTCAACACCCCAATATTGGAGCACCAAGAATCACTTATCAAACTCATACTTACTATATCACATGTAACTTTGGTCCCATAGGTCATATTTGACCTCTAAGGGCAATAATGATAGTGCCTAGGCCAACGTGGAGGCATGGCCCCTACAACCTGCGACCTCCGACTCCTATCCTTGCAACTTGTGGCCCCTCAGTTTGAGGTCTTGCAACCACAAACTTTCTTTGTATGCCTTTTGTTTTTTGCTTTTGCAACCTGCGGACAAGTCCAAAGCCTAGCTCCTTTTGTCGCTGGGTAACACTCCTCAAGAGGTGTTCCCACTCCAAATTAGGAGCACATGGAAGTCCCATGGCAGAACACAAGGGAGAATCGTCGACACCGAGATGAACCCAATCCTTTGTGGCCCCCCCTCGAGTGGCCCATTCGATTGTATCCAAGCCGAACTCAAGGAGTTGAAGGAACAGAATGGAGAGCTCAAGATATGCCTCGCCGCCCTCGAAGCCCCACTCCAGTCTCTCAAATCTCAAAAACAAGCAGGCACATACACATTCAGTCAAACTATGGAGGTAGAGCACACATTTACAAAAAACGTGGCATCATTAGCCACTCAAATTCAAGAAAATTCGACCATCGTCACCTTTAAAATGGAGGAGTGCTTATAAGAGCATTGTCGTCGCGAAGGTCTTGCATTGACCGTTTGCATCGGTGGCTTGCCTCCCACTTGGTGGGAAGAGGGGGATGACTTCCCTATCACTCTACTCAAGCTCAACGAGGCCATCCAACCCGTCAAGTTTGATGCTTCCACCATTGAGTGCGTACACCACGACCACGGCACCAACTGAGGGAGCCTTCTCTTCAAAACTGAAGAGGACCACATGGCACTTCTAAAGCAAACTGTTAACCAACAAGTCAGGCAGTTGAGTCAATATTAGGTGAATAGGAGGCTTGGGATTGCCTAAAGCTCCCTATTTCTTGGTGTTGACCTTGGAGTTAAAGACATTACAAGAGGTAGTTGAGTCAATACTAGGCGTATAGGAGGCTTGGGGATTGCCTAAAGCTCCCTATCGCTTGGTGTTGACCTTGGTGTCGAAGATATGACATGCGACAGTGAAGTCAATACTAGGCAAATAGGAGGCTTGGGGATTGCTTAAAGCTCCCTATTGCTTGGTGTTGACCTTGGTGTCGAAGATATGACATGCGACAGTGAAGTCAACACCGAGAAAATATGAGGCTTGGGGGTTGCCCAACGCCCCCTATCGCTTGATATTGACCTTGGCAAATGGGCATGGGCCCAGTAAACATCCACGGACATTACATTGTGTTGAGTCAGGGAGCGGGCTTGTCTGTCCAATAGGAAAAGGGTAAGAGTGATCGCCGATGAGAGGCACACTCTAAAACTGGAACCTATAATGTTTGGGTAAGATTGGCTAAGTGTGGACACCCAAATGTGAACAAGCAATCCCATATAAAAGTCAATCTAAACCTAAAATACCTGATTCTCTCATTTGTGCAATTGAATAGTGCTCTTGCTCCATCTCCATCTTCTTCTTCATCTCCTTGTGTGTGTGTGTGTGTATGAGAGAGAGAAAGAGATCGAGAATTGCGATGACAGCATGACGGGAGCGAGACGATTGAGCGCGGCACGACGGTAGCTCCCTCTTCTTCGCGGCGAGGAATCCTCCACAAAGGCAAGCGTAGGGCGGTGAGTGAGACACCCTTGCTCTCTTGAGCTTGCTAGATTAGTCTGGTTGTGTGCTTGCAGCCATTTGTGGCTCGCACACAGTGTACGGCAAGTCCCTTGCATTGACACGTGCGATAGACGCGCACATTAATTTTGGTGCCGCTGACGGGGAATCACCCAGCACTAAGCTCAAGAGGCACTGTGTGCTTCTTCTGTGAGTGTTTGTGTTAGGAGGAAGAGAAAGAAGAAGAAGTTAATTTCTGCAAGTTTTTATTTCCTGCATAATCTCTATTTTCTGCCAATGTCTGCTTGCACATAATCTTTTTCACAATTAGTAGTTAGTGTGTTAGTAGTCAATGAGTGTTTTCTGCCAATGTCTGCTTTTACACAGTTTTTTTTTATTTGCACAGTTAGTAGTTAGTGTGTTAGCTAGTGAATGAGTAAGCAGTTAGCAGAGAAGGTGGATTCACTGTCAATTAGTAGTTAGCAGAGTAGTTAGATGTAGAGGAGATAAGGTTAGCTTAGTTAGGAGACTAGGTAAAGGTGTAGTGTGTATGTGTGGCCCAAAAAGGCCACTGAAACTGCGCATGCGACCTAAGCCCAAGCCCAAGCCTCAGTTCTCAGTCTTTTGATATATACTAAACTCACTCTTATATATATACCCTACCCCCACAAGAAGGAATGAGGGCATGTGGGACAAGTTCCTTAAGTCCTCCACCATCCCCTTCACACTCACCCTTTGGACTTATTAATTCTAATCCTCTCCCCATAGGAAAAAACTATTTTTAGGATTTCGAGGGTTGTACGTAACTGAATCGGGGGTTGTAAAGCACGACACGTCCCTCTAGCCAAGATGGTTGTTTTGAGCTATCGCATGCTATCTTATATGGATTGATTACAAAAAAGGGATCAAAAATATAAAAATTTGGGTTGTAAACACCTCAAGAAATAGGTGAGCGGCCTTCACAGGCACTCACCGACACCACTAGAGTGTAGAGGTAATGCACCTATGCTCTGGTCGTGTGCTAGAGGACGAGCACACCCAGAGTGTCTTAGTTTATGCAAGCACTCATTATTCCTCTACCTTAGGCTCTAGGCCCTCTGCGGGAACCCAAGGTTGTACCACTCAGGACCCGCATATTGTGTCGAGTGACTCTTCCTCTGACTACGACGTCATGGAGGATTGACCAATGCCTAATCCTGATATCTCAAGCTAAGACATGCATGCCATGGGCCCATGGTCTGGATCGAGTGTGCTTAGCCGTTAAAGGAAACCTTTAGTAGAGCCACTCGCTCCGAACATGGAGCTAACGATGTAAATGAGGGGGGTGGGGAAGTAAATTCTCCATTCATGACCAACGTAGACCCTATGCCCTTAGAGAATGTGCACGTGAATACTCCATTCACTGCACCCCCTGACTCTTCAGAGCTATTCCCCTCTGAGGTTATATTACCTGATGGTGAAAGCCTTGCCAAAGTGCAAGAGGTTGAGCGATATATCATTGCACCTAGGGGAAAAGGAAATCGAGAGCTTACGCAAGGCAGAGAAATGAAGAGAGTTAAAATAAAAAGCCCCTATGTCAATATCCTTGCTAGGAGAGCAATCGAGTGCTCCTGAATTAGGAACCACTAAGGATCAACCCATAGATATCCATATTGCATCTAGCTCAAAGGACACCCCTAGCACCTCAATCCTAGATGAAGCGTTTCTAAATGAGAACTGGGAGTACGAACTACAAACAGAAACTCTAACCGACCTATAAACAGGTCACACCTATCACGTGGGTTGGTTAGATGTCCTACAATCCACAACGGGTGCTCCTAGTGTGGAGGATCAACAACAAAGAGTTTGTGAGGTCATCCATAGGGTTGTTGAGCTAGAGAGACAGAACAAGGGGATCCACATGCCTTCAATGGGTCTCATGAGATTCTTGGATACAGAGAAGGCTAAACAACCAACCTTATCGCAAATGGAGACTCCCTCTGTAAGCCCAATGGATCCTCCATATGTTGTTTCGCTAGGGGTCTCAGTGCAATCTAAGCCCACAAGTGTTAGCTTTACTTTTCCAAGTTTAGCTCATCTCTCTCTTGATGACACCACGGCTACCATGCCTACCCCAATAATGGGCATGCCAAGAAACATGCCATGGACCTCACTTGTTAGTAAAGCACCACTACATGGTAGCTCAATGCCTACAACAATACCTACAAGTGTGTACCAATCGTATACACCTATGGGTCCTCGTACTCATGTAGTTCCTACCCCTCCCATTGTTTCAAAAACCTATGCTCCACAACCACAACACCCAAGATCTTATTTCCATGGGACCATACCAGCTAGCATTAGCATGTCACATCCGACGTCTGCTATACCTAGGGCCACACATATGAACTTTGGGCCACCAAATGGCACAACACCGTACCAAACTTGGAACCCAAGGGCTTCCTATGCACCAAGCCCAATGTCAATACCTACTCCACATGTAGTCTCTGGAGCGCCTTCACCGATAGTGACTGCTCACTTAGGTGCCTTGGCAACATTTCCTCAGGCTATCGGTCGATCTATTGCTGGGAATATGCGCCGTAACACGCCTAATAGAAAACCTAGAAGAAAGGTAGTACAAATATCCAAGCTCACACAAAAATTTAGTGGGGATGGGAATGTGAGAAAGCATATCAAAGTGTTTGAACAAATATGTGATTCTCTAGGAGAACACAATGACCTGCATAAGAGTAATGCTTTAAGCCTAACCTTAAGTGTGAAGGTTGGGGATTGGTATAGAACCCTAAGGGTGGAAGAAAAAACGATTTACCCTACTCTTAGGAGATTGTCCTTGAAAGCATACATACAAGAGGGAGTGCTTTGGGCTGTAGCCTCTCAGCTCCAGAAAGCCCGACGAGAGGAAGGAGAGTCAGTGAGAGACTTTATTAGTCGCTCAAAGCATTTGAATTCTCATTGTAATCCAAATGAGCGCTTCAATAATAATCAATTGCTTGATGGATTCATTAGGGGATTACGACATGAGGATATCTACAATGGCCTAGTCATTAGAGGTAACACCACTTGGGAAGCAATCACCACCAATGTGATCCAATTGGAGGATAATTTAACGACTCAAGGAGAAAGAGTGTGTGTTGAGCCTAAATCTATTAGCTCGCAAGCATCGGGGCATCAACCAATGACCCTAAAGCCTATTGCTAACGAGCCAAACGTATTTGAGATGACTTTAGCAGATCTCACCAAGGCCATTCAAAAGAGTCTTAGAGACAATCGTGCTCCAAAAACAATCATATGTATCCAAGAAGGGAGCAACAATGGTGCTCAATATGCTATGGTCCGCATAGTACCAGTGAATGCCCTACTTCTAGAGTAAAATTCAATGGGGATTGCAATGCTTGTGGGAGGTATGGTCATCAAGCTAATGATTGCATAGTATTTAAGTGCGCGATGGCCAATAGCATGGACAGACACACCTCGAGTTTCTGCATTGATGCAGACTCCACCTCTGAAACAAACGTCACAGCACATGGTCCCTAGGGCCCAAAATGTTGTTCAAACAACACCCTTACCACCTACAGTGCTAGGAATGCAACCACCACATCCGAGAATCACTTCTATGAATCAAGTGGGTTGTGAGTCATCTATTGCTTGTTTGAAGGCTGTGTGGAAGATATAGACCCTAATATTGCATATGGGATGGATGCGCTTGAAGAAAGCTCACAATACTACATGGAGAACTATTGGGGACAAGTCAAACCTGTCTATCAAGTAGCTACTCTTGCTGCAAGAGGCCAAAATATCAATTACACTGCCAAGAGACCACCTCTTCAATGCTTTGAGTGTGGAGGTCCACATTGTGTAGCCGAGTGTCCTATTAGGCTACAAAAGAACACCACAATAATGCAAACCAATCAAGCGAGTACGTCTTCAATGCCAATACTCATGTGTAATCGATGTGGCATAGATCATTTGATTGCCCAATGTCCAAATAATCCAAATGCGCCAAAGATCATGCCATTAAACTTGATTGAGGTTACAAAGGAGCCATCACAAAGTACACCTGTGGTACTAGTAAACGTACTCACACGATCAATGCTCCAAAAACAAAATTATATTCTTGAAGAAAGAGACACGGCATTAATTACCCAATCTCAAAAAAAGAAGAAAACACGAAGGAAGAGATTGCAAAAAGCAGCGAAGACCCCAGTTCAAAGACCAACATAGGGACTGGTGATGACCTCGTATATATGAATGATGCTGAAGAGGATTCTGATTCAGGTGAAACCATGGAGGCCAAAATGACCACTAAGATAGAAACCAACTAGGAAGATCGTCATGAGCCACAATGGCCAGGATCCAAGAAGAAGATAGGAACTTATTCAAACCCTACATAGGAGATTGAGCGAGTCAAGCAATTAATAAGTTTGGTAGAAGATATGCAAAGGAATCTAGAACCAACACCTAGGCAGATCCAGATTACAAACACAGTATTCCCTACGCAACAACAACCTCACCAAGTCCATAGACCCTTAGCCATACCTAGTGTTATCCAAGAAGAAAGTGACTTAAAGTCATGGGAAAGTGGACGTACTCGCTTCTTGATGGAAAGAATGTTTACAGAGGGACTACCTGATCCTATCAAAGAAATGGAGATCCCATCTTCCCCACGTCAAGGGACTGAAGCCCAAAAGGTGCCATTAAACATTTCCAAATTGATGGATCTCATGTCTTCAGAAGTTAGAACCACCATCATGTCCAAACTATATAAAGACCCTGAGCTAGTCTTAGCTCTTCAAGATTTTCTCAATGGAGAACTGAAGGTTGAGCTACCACAATTTGCACAGGTGGATGGAGCTAGGGAGATGCCAATAGAGGAGGAACACTTAGATCCACAACTCAACCTAGATGAGAACCTTGTTGTAGAAATACCTGTTAACAAGTTGGGATAATACTTTGAGGGAGATGAATCCAATGCAACCATACCAATCACTACCAAGGGATTAACTGTGAAGGGAATCCTTGGTGGCAGTGGGGTTAACATTGTGACTAAAAATTGTTGGGAAACTATGGGAAGACCTCACCTTGGGACCACAACCGTAGTAGTAAAGATGGCCAATGGATCTATTTTTAAACCTATTGGGATGCTAGAAGATCTCAAGATCAAGGTCTTTGGACAAAAAATAAGAATTACCTTCATTGTTATGGATTTCTCCAAGCACACTATGGCATCTGAGATGATCTTAGGACGTCCTTTCATGAGGGAAGCAAAAATGGTGCATGACTGGTCTAAAAACCATGTCTACTTGCAGTTCCAAGATTCTGTCATTCGAGTCGATCTTGTAATTGGTCGAGCACATCCTTTAAGAAACAGGTTTATACTTGATCATAGATCTGACACCATAGTTTACTCGATCCCATTGCAGTATTGTTGCACGTGTAAAGCGGACATTGATGTTGGGGAAGATTATCCTTATATGGTTGTACTACATGGGATGATTGAGTCGGACAATGTGGATTGGGTCCACCTAGCAGCAACCATAGACACTTGGGGAAATAGGGGGACGACCTAGGTAACACCTTAGGGGGATGAAATTCCACCACTTGTATCCTTAAATATGTCGAAAGCAATGCATATACCTTCTAATGACCTACAAGATGAAGGTCTGACTGGCATTGGAACCAATAGCGTCTCATTAGACTATAGCCCACACGATTTGGGGTCAGAATCATCAATGGAAATTGACTCTGAGGACAAAGAATCTGAGTTAAATCTTAGTGCAACTCAAGCCATAGTCCCTGCGATATTGCCTCTTAAGGAAATAAAACCCAAAACATTACATGTCCAAGAGTTTGAACCATATGTCCCCATAACCCACCAATTCTCTAGAGTTTCAACTGCTGTAGTTGAAATAAAGCTTGAGACACACAAGACCCATCCTAATATAACAAACAAAACATACAAGTGGGTCCCTAAAGCTTCTTTAGCGACCATAGCTAGTGCTAAAAGTTAGGGGCCTCGTAAGAGACGTCCCACTTGCCCCAAGAAACGTAAAGAAAAATTGCGTTGGATTTCTAAAAAACTATTGGAAGCCCAAGGCTACTATGAAGGAAATGATCAAATCTGGGTGCCAAAACGTAAATTATGCTGGTACTTGTCACTTGGCTCATGTGAACCCAATCCTGTAGCTTCAAAACAAATTGACGATCACGGAAAGGAAAAAATCACAAAATTCTATACACTTGCTCCAGAGCTAGTTTGGGTACCGAAGAAAGAATGATTTGTTCCACCTAGCTCAGCAACAACAGGGAAGTCAAATAAAGCTTCTTGCTCTTCATATAGTTCCTATACGGAAATAGAAGCTTCAACACAACCTCCACCTACCATTGTACATATCCATACAAACAAGGAAAAATTTTCACCTCCCATTGTAAGTTCACCACCTACAACAACATTGCAAATAAAATCATGGGAGAGTACCTTACCACCCTTGCAACTAGATAAAATTCCCCGGGTGGACGAAAACTATTGGTCAAAGTCTTCACCCATAACAACTTGGAACAATTGGTTTCAAAAGGTGACGACATCATTCCAAAAGGTATGATCTACCCAAGGAAGGGAGGAGTGTTTGCTGACATTCATCATTCACTCACTTCCCTCTCAACCTTCCTCCCTGACCTCTCAATCTCCAATCTTAGGGAATGTATATATAAAGCCTTATACTCACAAAAGACAAAAATAAAAAAGTAAAAGAGCAAGAGTCCACAAACAAAAATCTGGAAACCTACGATTTCTATACATAGCACAAAATCATAAAAACACATTATGCCCAAGGACACGACCTTTTGACACAACCCTTGTAATATTTGCTCTCTAACCATCATATATTTGTGTGTACAAATATGGCTAGCACGCTAGAGTCATCCATTCCTGCCTTGGGTGAGAGATACCCTCGTTGCTTTTCACAAGTGTTTCACATGGTCTTTTCGGTGCTTGGCTGAATGGGATTTGGTAGGTACGCTAGCGTGTGACACAAATTTTGACGAGTTAGAATGGCTGATACATCTCTTGACCACGACTGATCCATACTTAGTAGAGAGTGTTTCTCCCATTGCACAAGCCTACCCTTTTGACCAAGATGACTATAGACGTCTAGTGACCTTCTTAGTAAACATTGGTACCTCCAATGATGAAGATGATTTACATGATTACACTGATGGAACATATGGTCTCACGGATGATGACTTTGTTTTTCTCGACGACGAGGATAGGGGTTTAGCCTTAGAGTTCCCTCCCAATCTTTACAATATCCTATTCTCTTGACTCTCTAGTGGGAGTGCAAATAATTAGGTTAGGGTTCCTTATGTTTTTTAATGGGGATCAATAAGGGTTGGGACCTTTTCCCACTGATGTGCCTCTAGAAGGTGGATGTTTGTTGGTGGTGACTATTGTGCAGTTTGTGACTACATAAGGATGCCTTCGAAGGACAACAATAATGGATGTTTACATGATACAATGGATGTTCTCTATTATATCAAGTGTACTACTTCCTTTTATCTATGTTTTCCACAGTTACATATTTGCATCTTGTCATTTGAATGCTAACAATGCATAAAATTTATGAAGTTGTGACATTGCCAATTTAGATGCTATAATTTTTTCAAACTTCTAGTACCTTGTTCTTCCCTTTGAGTTTGGTCTATTAGTTGGCTTTAAGTAGGTATCAGGACCTTAGGATAAACTATGTCACTTAATTGTTGACTTTAATTCCTAAATAGTCTATTAATTGTAGTAACTTTAGTAATGTTTTAAGCTATGAGGATATAGTTCTCTTTAGCTTATTCACCTAAATGTAACTTGTGTTGTAGAAGTCCATGTGTTAAGCTGGTATTTGAGACCTCGAGTCTCCCGACTAGTTTATGCTCAAGCTGGTATTTGAGACCTCGAGTCTCCCAGCTTCTCGTATTCCTCCATAGCTGCTCTCTCTCTCTCTCTCTCTCTCTCTCTCTCTCTCTCTCTCTCTCTCTCTCTCTCTCTCTCTCTCTCTCTCTCTCTTGTTACAGTTCCCATCTCCATAGCTGAGCACGCACTCTCTCTCAGAGTAGCTTGCCTTCCTCGATTACTGCTCTCTCTCTCTCTCTCTCTCTCTCTCTCTCTCTCTCTCTCTCTCTCTCTCTCTCTCTCTCTCTCTCTATGTGTGTTGAAGCTGAAAGCCTCCATAGCTGCTCTCTCTCTCTCTCTCTCTCTCTCTCTCTCTCTCTCTCTCTCTCTCTCTCTCTCTCTCTCTCTCTCTCTCTCACACACACACACACACACACACACACACACACACACACACACACACACACACACACACACACACACACATTGCATGCGAATCCCTAGCTGGTGTTTAGGGCTTAGCTTTGGATAGGGTACCCACTTTGGCATCCTCTTTCCACCTCTCAAAGACTCACAAGATGGTGGAAATCATTCCAGTTGAGGATGTTGTGAGTTTAACAAGTAGCACATGCCTTTGTTGTGACTCAGTCAAGTGCAGCTCATGAAAACAGAGTGTAATCAAGGATTATGAAGCAAACCGAAAGCGCGCATATTGCGAGAGAATCAAAGAAAGGGAAGCTAGAATTAAACAGGTCGATATTAATGAATTTCAGCACCGCAAAATTACTTCACAGGTGATCAAGTTTTTCAAGCAGTGCACAGAGGGTCTTGACAACAAGGCAAAGGAGGAAATCATCAGGAGCATTCTCAAGCATCGAGCATTGAGAGACCTGAAAATTCAATCTACAGGAGGTGAGGTTTCCAATGATGAGCAGAGGGTATTGATTAATGGAATGCACAACACTCTCAAGGTAATCAAGAGACCAAAAAGCTCCGCAGAGTTGTTTATTAAACGGGCGAGTATCATGATGGTTATGAATTCCACAAGCATAAAACCAAATATAGCAGCTGTATCCATTGAAGGAACTTCTATGCAGCTAGATCTCGATTGAAACATAATCATATAGAACTGCCATTGCATTTGTGTGGGCGATAACCATACACAAGTAGTGTAATTACAGAGGAAGTGAAGGCCACAACGGTGAGCTTCTGGACTCACAATACTCGCGTATCGCCCAACAAAAAGGATGTATGTCGAAAGCATATTGCACGCAAAGTATTCGATAAACACCCAGTGCATCTTCTTGAGCAACCCAAGGTTTGTTTTGACTTCTTGAGTAACTACAAGCTTATTTTCATTGACAATTATGGCACTGGTTTGGTTGTACTTCAGTTGACTATTGTACAATTTGCTTATTGTTGCACATTGCTTTAGACCTAGTAACTACCACTGCCAAGTAGGTATCTTACTATACATGACTGGTAGCTACCACTGTGATCCTTATAATTACCACTATCAGACTTTGGTAGCGTCCATGTTGTCCTCGGTAAAGGTAGCTACTAGTCTGATAGGGCTTGCTACCAATCTGCCATGGTGTTCTTGGTAAATTTGCTGGCTACCACGTTCAAGGTGCTAGTTTATAGTCTCATAGTCATGATAAGGTAGCAACCAGTCTCATAGTGATTTCTACCAGATTGCCATGGTAGTATTGGTGTACTGGTAGCTATTATTGTCAACTTGGTAGCTATCAGTATCCTAGTGCTAGCTGGAGCTATCACTTTGAGAGTAATAGCTTCCAGTCTTCCATGCAATCCTGGTGGAAGCTACCAGTCTGTCATGGAAATCTTGGTGGAAGCTACCAGTTTTCCATGGCAATCTTGGTGGATTGGTAGCTATCACTATCAACATGGTAGCTATCAATGTCAACCTGGTAGCTACCCTTAGGTAGTCTGATAACAACCAGCCTTACAGTGCTACTCATGGTAAAGGTAGCCACAAGTCTTAGAGTGCTTTCTACTATTAGACTCAGGCTCTTGTAACTTTTCTCCTTCCACTCATCACAAAATATTAGTTACCATTCTGAGAGTAATAGCTTCCACTTTGCCATGCAATCCTGGTGGAAGCTACCAGTCTGCCATGCAATCTTGGTGGAAGCTACTAGTTTGCCATGGCAATCCTGGTGGATTGGTAGCTGTCACTGTCAACCTGGTAGCTACCCTTAGGTAGTCTGATAACAACCAGGTCTTAGAGTGCTTTCTACTATTAGACTCAGGCTCTTATAAGTTTTCTCCTTAGCTACCATTGTTAACCTGGCAGCTACCCTTAGGTAGTCTGATAACAACCAGGTCTTAGAGTGCTTTCTACTATTAGACTCAAGCTCTTATAAGTTTTCTCCTTCCACTGATCACAAAAGTATTAGTTATCATTCTTATACTAGCTCCCACCAGATTGATCTCAGTTTTGCATGTCAACAATAAGTTATGATTTTGCCAATAAGTGTACTAAATATCGTTATTTAATGCAGGTAGAATTCTTTCTTGCCTTCAAACAGAGTCACCCAGAGGTACAAATTCACCAAAGGACATTTGAAAAGCTGAAACCTTATTTTGTACACAAGCTTCGAGATCGCTACAGCTGTTGTTGCATCACTCACATTCAAATGTCATTCTTGAGGGATGTTGTAAACCATATAAGGCAGATTTCTTATAGTGTGCATGGGAAAGAGTGTAGTTTTCAATGTGATATTTTTGGTGCAGATTTGAAATGTACTGTGAGACAAATCAGTGCCCTAGCCTTACAAAGCTTTGGGAGTCAGTTTTATGCTCGAAGGCTAGCGGGTCAAATTTTTTTGCACTGAACTGTTTGATTGGCAAATGCTGTTTGTGTGGGCCTTCAAAGAAGCTACCAATTTGCCTGATTGAAGAGTTAAATGGTGCACGCATGGTAACAGTTAAGATTTTTGAAGACCTTGAAGTTGGCGAAACAGATTCAGGGAAACAGAAGAAAAGAAAAGTTCTTTCTCACAAGGAGATGCAATGTGGGCAGCTTTTCATACTGTTCAAGGATCATCTGAGTAAGTTTATAAAGCACAATTTTGTTTACAGATGGCAGGTCGAGCAGTTTAAAGATTGTCTACGTATCTTCCCTGAAGATGTGGTAGTGTCAGTGGTGGATTTCGCTGAAAGTTACACTTTCAAAGAACAGAACGAGATCCAATCGATGCATTGGTTTTCTAGCCAGGTGAAAATCTTCGTTCACATTACATATGTGAGGATTGCAGGTAGTGTCCAAAAATACTATCATTTCTATATATCTGATGATAAAAGCCATGATACTCTTTTTGTCCAGCATTGCTTTATGCTCCATTATGGTTGGTTGAAAGAGCTAGGCATATCGCTCAAAGAACATTGGGTCTGGTCAAATGGAGCAGCCTCACAGTTCAAAGCAAAGAGGCATTTTTATTTTGTTGCTCGATATGGAACTCTGACAAGTTTGAAAATGACACATCACTTTTCAGGTTTAGGTCATGGGAAGGACAAACATGATGGTGCAGGTGCTGTTATTAAGAGGCATCGGGGAGGCATCTCACTCGGGAGCAGCTAAAGCTAGACTGTGTGAAATTACAATGTGCAGCAGATGTGGTTCCATTTTTTAGAGAAACCATGTCCAATGGTGCTACAGCCACGTATTCTTCGCCAGTTACTCGACTGTTCTGGGAGGTCAAAGCAGGTGATGTGGATAGAAGTCAACATCGGGATTGTAAATCTGTGCCTAATGCACGTGGGTTACATTGTGTCAGTGGCTACTCCTTAACAAATGGAAAACTTCTTAGGTATCAGCAATTCTCATGCTTTTGTAGTGCTTGTTTGCAAGGCAGCTGGAGGAGGTGTTCGAACAAATCACACGTTTTTGCATGGAATTATGTTACCCTTGAACCTAGATATGATGTCGAAGATGATGATGAGATTGAAGAGTTTGCATATGAAGGACACCATGATGCGTTGAGTGATGCAACTTCATGTTGGTGACAATTTTGCTGTTATAGCTCCTCGTGACAATAAGGAGCTTGTGGATTTCTATGTCTTGAAATGTACAGCAGAAAAGACTCAAACTAAAGCTTTGGTAAGAGATGCATGGGGGAATGTTTGCAATGCCGGCTCATTTGTTTTCAAAGGAGTTTGGTACGAACAAGCAAAAGAAAATCCCTATGAGTTCAAGCTATTAAATTCTGAGCTTGAAGCCACCTTGCAATCCCACCTTGTACGAGCTATTAAGTTCACAATGCAAAAAGTGGGATGTACAAGAAAATTCTTACTTTCCTCAGGTTGTGTTGACAGAGGATAAGGTCAGCTTCTGCAGGCCCGTAGCAGCAGGTGTTAGCAGTCTTTTGCAAGCTCCTACTTCTCTCCCGCCTTCGCCATCGGCACCGTTATAGCTGAACATCGTGAGGGGGGGGGTCATCATGTTGGGGGCGATAAGGAGCCGTTCAGAATAAGCACAGGGGCGTGCAAACGTGGCAGCACTTTTCAAACGTTCAAGGCTGCATGTGCAAGTCCTAAGAGACACTGGACAAGTGACTTTGGTAAATGTTGAATACATTTGATGCATGAATGATCATGACCACTAGAACCAACCCAAGTGCCCACTAGTACTCTCAAGTGTACATTAAGCCATAAGAAATAAATCATCTCCACAACAGACATAGAAAAATTAAACAAGTGTAGCTAAGTAGATACAAGGGTAGCTACTATGCAGAGTCGTAGCTGCCCTTAACATTTCCTGGTATCAGAAGCTGTGTTAAGTACTTGTTATTGTGCAACTGTGGAGGTGTGTCAGGACAAGGGTAGGACCAGTCACGGCCAAGGGCCAGGATGGACATGTCGTCAAGGGGGTCCCTATATTTAGCAGGCCAAGGGCCTATATAGGGCATGGCTGGGTGGAGATTAGCATGTTCAGTCCCCATGCCCTCTGGTATCAAAGCAAGGTGGAGAGAAAGTGGGAAGGTGGAGCCATGGCAGAGGAGAAGGCATGGAGTTCTTTCTCTCTCTCTCAAGAGTGTATCTCTCTCTTTCTCCCTCTCTTTTGAAAACTCTCTCTCTCTCTCTCTCTCTCTCTCTCTCTCTCTCTCTCTCTCTCTCTCTCTCTCTCTCTCTCTCTCTCTCTCTCTCTCTCCTTCAAGCACGGAAGACAACTGCCAATCTGTGGATCTCTCCCTCTCCGCAGGGACTCGATGGTCTCTTTCACCACGCAAGGTCTATCTCGGGTAGGATAGGCCGAAAGAGTACTCAATCGCAGGAATGAGCCCTCCTATGGAGGTTTTTTGCAAGCCGAAGGACAGCGGGAACCACCGCTTAGGCAAAGTTAGGGGGAGAAATTGTGTCCTCGAAAACATGTAAGGCTGGGATTGCCGAGATCGCGCTGCAAAGAGCAGGACGTTTTGACTCTGACGCGAACGCCCTGGCGCTACAGACCGGCTTCCCCTTCTGTGTCTCCTTCGTTGCGCTGCAGGCTTGAATTCGCCATGGTTATAGGTCGAAGTTAAATTGCATTTTTTAATTTTATTTTTTGTTCATTGATTCAGTGGGTGCCCTAAGGCTCCTCTAGTGGCTTTTCCCACACAACCAACATGGTAATCATGGCTACATACATGGCCCTTAAGGCGTAACACGTGCCAACCAAGGCACAATTTTCCACTCGTAAATTTTGGTTGCATCAGATTTCTTGAATGCAAGGCAGTAAACACACTAACGCCTTTCCCACAACACTCCACAAGAGGCAAGAAACATGCAAGGCATGCAAAGTACATCGATCATGAAAGCGACCAGCTTGTCATAGGATTGGAAGATTTGTCCAAATGCCACTTCATAAATTTGACGTGCAAGGGAGGTACGCATCTCAGTAAGGTTTAGAATTTTTGTATTTGACTAAAGTTTTCAGGAAAAACATGCACAAATGGTTAACGAATGGTTAACAGTCGTGAGGTTGCTACCAACTGGTACTGTCATCCAATTGCATTCAGGAAAGTACAAGCCATGCCTGCAATTGGTACGGTACAGATGTTGGCATAGCCGACTAATTTTATTTTTATTTTTTACACTTTGTTTGTGCCATTAAGGTAAATGTTTATATGCCTTGGGTATGGCATTTTTCTCGACAAGGCCACAAATTGGTGGGAATTAATTTCGGTATACCACCGTCATAAGCTGCACGATGGTGCTTCCATCATGTTTTCACAACGGAACAAGGCAGGCATGGTCTCTGACTTGTAAGCCTCCTCGACAACTCCTTTGGCGTTGATCCAAACTGGTCCTCAGTTCTTGTTGTTAGTTCTGGCCATGCAATGAGGAGGAGCACGGATCCATGCACTTATTGGTCATCGATATTGTTACCTAACATCTCTTGATATGTCTTGGAGGGGGAAAGCAAGGATTTCAAAAGGAGGGCTTCATATCTACATATATGTCAAGGACAATATTTACTTATATATCAAGGACAACGTAATCAAACCAAGTAGGTACACAATACATATTTTGCAAGTTTTTCTGCTTTTCAGTACATGGGGCCAATTCAACAAGGTCTATTTCAGTAAATGCTCGACAAGGTCGACTTTCTTTTGCTCTGTAAATTGGCAAGAATATCTGTTCGCTATGAGCATAGAAGTCTTTATGTGAAGCACAACTTTCATAATTGCTCAATTTTGTATTGAGACTTTGCATGTTTGGCATATGCTATGAGCATACCAACTTGGAAGGGATTTAACACTATGCTTGCATGATATTTCATTGCATACCAGATGCGTGTGCATGCCATATGAGAGTATAGATGATACACGTGACAAATCTCTCTTGCTCGTTCGAATTGGCTCTGAGTCGGATTCGACCTTCACAAGTTAAAGACATCTTAACCCTAAACTATGTTAAGGTTTGCTTCATTTTTCATGCTTATGAATTTCCGTCGTAAAGGATTGTCAATTATGAAAAGCAAAGAACTTTGCCAGTTACACGTGAAGCAAGGCTTCTACCTCGTGCTACGATACTGCCTCTTGACTAGACGTCAAGGGAATTGGCACCCACAATTTGGGCACTGGCAACCATTGGAATATCTCCTCATAGCTTCCCTACCAATACCGACGGTGCAAGGCACTTATGATTTTGGCTTTTATGTTTGAGCCATCGCTGTATCCAAGGGCTTACAATTCCACATGCAAGGCATGCTAGCGAGGTGGATTCAATTCTACCGTTTCATGCATTACGCTTTTGCTATCACACTAGTAACTCTATCACAAACAAGAGGGAAGATGCCACTGCTAAGTCATTCTCACACAATCACGACCCCTACAAGGGAGGTAGGTCAGGATGTATATGTTTTTTTTTCTGTTGCCTCTCTCAATGAGAGCATCATACAGACAGACTATTGTATGCTTACAGGATAAGCTACAAATCAAGCATAAGATGCCTAAGATCACACACTCTAGAAATTTAAGGAAAGTTCCTCAGCCCAGCATGCTCTTCTTCTCTCTCTTTTTCTTATTTCTCTCAAGAATAATGAAAACTTTCTAACAAGCTTTTGTTACATTTTTTGTTTGGGAGTCAGCATGAGCCAAGGTGCTTTAACTCTCAGCTAGAAATTGGCCAAGATACCATTCACATAGGTTTAATCGCTTTATCGATTGAACACTAATTGCCGTAAGAGCTAGGAGCCACACACAGGCTAGCTAAGAGCCATTGTCAGATTTTGGGTAGGACCCAACTATTGACATTCCTTGGGTGATTGTTCTTATGATCGAACAGATTTGCCCAGTGGAGTACACATCGAATATATCGACGTTAATGGACGAGCAAGAGTCTTGTCATTTCGGAGAATTAGGGTGTCATTTTTCCACTATATGTTTCTAGTGCGACGCTCAAGTTGAGTTTTTGATACTATTGCACTTACATTAGCTGATCTCTACCATGGAGTCTAGAGGCAGCAACCAGTTGAGACAGCATGGTTGTTGAGCTAGGCATCTCACTTGTGTGGATATCTTGCTCTCTCTATAGCACTACGAGTGTCTATGGACGCACTAATCTGGGGTAAGACCCCACGGGTGCTTACTAAATCACCCCATAATCATGGAGAATCATAGTTGATCTACTTTCGTTAATATACTTTCATGGAAAGAAGTCCGCACTATAGCATGCGGTAGAAGACAAATTCACCTTCTCAAGTTGATTCTCATCATTCTGTACACGGTTAACTAGGTTGGTTACCGTTACCTGCTAGTCAAGCAGTTTCTACAAAAGATCTTACCGAGGGGTTCGACTACATAGATTCTACCCAACGGGTTTGAATTGCAAAGGCAACACCCAGGGTTTCTAGTGCAATGTTGCTTGATTTTTTTCACAGGGGGGAAACGTACTCCTCTACATTTGCATACGGGTAACTGAACTTTCAGTTCAATCCCCAAGGCCATGTCAAGGGCATGTCGAAACAAGTATTTTGGGCCGTAGTGTCCAAAGTACATTATGCTGTTATGAATCCACTTGTAGGATTCGATTTGGCACATGTTGTCACATGGGATACAACATGGTCTAGGAACTCAAGGAGTTTGGTTTAGCCAGTGTGGAGCAATGAATGAGGGTCCCTCTCACTCTTGTCGCAGAGTGTTTAGAGTTACCTCCACACAGAAGTACCTCTTGTACTTGTAGGATTTTCTTTTTTTAGATATCCTTAGTTGATACATATTCCACATGTGGCAAATATGAGTCTCTTGGACTGACACTGGCGCCCACTATTTCAAATATGTGTCACGACAAAGTCCCTAGGTGCTGGTCACATTTGTTTTCTAGACCATTTTTTAGCACGACATATCAAGAGCAATTTCAGTGGCAAAAAATTGTTGGATACTTAGAATGACTTGTTCAGCTACAAGTATTGCTAAACAGCATTACATATAGTTGTTTATACATATAGCAAGGCTATAAGTTGTCAATGAAAAAGTTTCATTGTCTGTACCAAGGAGTGATCAATGTTTCACCTCCTATTGTGATTCAAACATTTCAGCAAGGATTGCAAGAGATTGCAACTAAAAGTATTTACTTTCTTTTCAGAACCATTTACATTCCTTTTTCATGTGTGCTAGCCGCATCACATTTGCCATAAGTATTGGCAAGGATCACTATGGATATACAGGTTCGGATCTGGTTTTTGCTAAATTCATGCACACTAGGTGTTATGGGCCCTAGTGTTTAGCAAAGGCTGATTTGGAACGGCATGCATATTCCTCAGGTTATTGATTATGAAGCAATTTGCACTCTATGTGCACTATCACTATGAGATTACTTTTGAGTCTACTATTCACCAATAGAGGTCATGGCTCGGTTTGGGTGTTTGTGCATTTTTCAAGTTAACCACGATGGTTATTCCGGACATTGTTGATTCCTCAACAATGTTATACGCTACTGTGATTTCCCGTTTACTAGTGGTCTGGGAAGACTGTCTGTAAACCATGGGGGAAACACACCTCAATACTGTCAGTTATCCAAGGGGATAGGCAGATTACAAAGTGTGAGGGAAACACACCTCAGTACTGTCAGTTATCCAAGGGGATAGGCAGATTACAAAGTTTGTGGGAACACACCTCAGTACTATCAGTTATCCAAGGGGATAGACAGATTATAAAGTGTAATCTGGTGTTGAAGGATATGTAAAGTGTGTATGTTATCACCAAGCGATTCAATCAGTAAGCATTTATTGCTCTACGTAGAGTTTGCTTACTATAAGTTAAAGCATGTTTGCAACTAGGTGTAGTCTCTTCATGTATAACTCAGGTTCTCAACCTTGCACACTCGTTAGGGTGGGGTTGTTTACTGATGATGAAAATTGGGAACAAGTCAAGGACTTAAACTTGACTGATGAGTTATGTGAGCAAGTTACTTTCATGGAAAGTGACAAGAGGTACTCTTTTTGGTACATCTTTGTTGTGATAAACTCGTTTACCATGCTCATGAACATTCTAAATGGAGTCTACACCCTAGGTTTTGATAGGAACCGGTACCATCAGATCGTTACAAATGGACAACAATGTAGAAAATCAAGATGTTACTCTTTATTTCATTGAACCTCCTACTAAACCGGGTTCCGCTCAAATGAACCGTTGGATCCATGAGGGATGTTACGGTAGAAAACATTAGTGTTCTTATGAAGATACCATCACTTGTGTTTTCACGGAAGAAAACGCTTCTCCAAGCGGGGAGTAATGTCAGGACAAGGGTAGGACCAGTCAAGGGGGTCCCTATATCTAGCAGTCCAAGGGCCTATATAGGGCATGGCTGGGTGGAGATTAGCATGTTCAGTCCCCATGCCCTTTCAAGGTGCAGTGATGAACAATGTGAAAACGTAAACAAGTGTACAAGTTAACAAAAGCTGCTTTACTACATTGAGCATTGGAAGCTGCTTTACTATATTGTGTCATCATTACAAGTGAGCAAAATACTCCATAAGTCAATAAATGGTTGACTGTTTAAATCGCTTATCATGGTTACATGTCAGGATAATATATCTAGCTGTAATACTCTAGACGCCACTGCTTTGAGATCCTAATGCTCAGGTTATGGATCAGTCTCGGCAGTGCACAGTCCTCAGAATACTTGAGGCGATCTTCCACACAAAGCCAAGCCGTGAGCCAAGATCTTACAGGCACTCAACAGGTTTTCTGCTTTAGTCTTCATGCATCAAGTCCACACAAATACATCAAAGTGCACAAGGCACCAATCCAAGAATGCAGGTGCATCCCTTTTATACCCAGCAAACACCCCTGCTATGTCTACAATTTCTAGATCATTCTAGTAGGCAGGCTTTCGTGAACGGTACCTCTTGTCTAATGAAGTCAGTAGGACACCATTAATATCAAGGATTAGAGCTGGCTTACTCTCAAACAATATGTTCCCAGGATCCTCCCATAGATGAGACACCGTCCCATCATCGTTCCTAACATAATCTGCAATGCCACCTGCACCTCCTCCATCCTCCCTTTGCTGAGACACCGTCCCATCATCGTGCCTTACATATTCTATACCACCTGCACCAACTGCACCAGCTACACGAGCTGCATCACCACCTGCATCCACAGATGCATCACCATCTTCCTGAGGTGGTTCAGACTTTTCATTGGTAATCTCCGTGTCCTCACCGGCACCAACTGCCCCACCTGCACAACTTGCTTCACCACATGCATCCACAGATGCATCACCATCTTCCCAAGGTGATTCAGACTTTTCAATGATAACATCTGTGTCTTCACTTGCACTGCCTGCACCACCTGCATCCATAGATGCGTCACCATCTTCCCGAGGTGGTTTAGACTTATCAATTGTAATCTCTGTGTCATCACCTGCACCAACTGCACCAAATGCACCAACTGCACAACTTGCATCACCACCTGCATCCACAGATGCATCACCATTTTCCCTTCCTGGTTCAGACTTTTTCATGATAATCTCTGTGTCCTCACCTGTACTGAGGACAAAAAACTCCATGTTTTTATCCTCTTGGTCATCAATGCTGCTAGCACATGGGACTTGGCCCTCAACTCTAAATGAAACATCTACATCAGGAGGGTCTTTCATAGTAGACTGTGCTATCATACTTATTATGTGATCAAGATTTTCAATGTTGCTAGTGGCAGCATTTGAACATAAAAACAATAATGAGATTAACAACAATGATGGACAGGACAAAAAAAATTTGATTTTGGCTTTCTTAATTCATAGGAAATGGAGAATTGTTACAAAGCCAAAAACGGCGACAGGATTTAGGAAAAGAGCCAAAAATGGGGATAGGCTACAAAGCAAAAATATCGAGACTATGTTTAGAGTCTTTTTCTGACTCTGGTAGCACCTTTTCTTCCAGATTCCATGTTACTATTTTCTCGAGTCTCTATGGATAATTGGTCCTTTGATGTCTTTGTTTGCCCTTATGCATCCTCTGTAGACTTTTTGGTAGCTCCATCTGCAAGAGAGAAGAAACAATCAACAAGAATGAACCTTAAACAATATTATCTACCTTTAGGAAAAAACAAAACCAAAAATAACACCTGTCATCTTTCTCTTTCTTTCCCTTTGCATCATTTGTATTGTATGCAGGATGGAGGGACTGGTGTCTCTGGATGACACTTCATTGTCCTTCATTGATGAAGGAGCATTTTCTGCTTGATCTCCATTCTCAGGACTATACTTCTCTAACACACCTTCCTTCTCAACTGTAGTCTCTGGCTCAGCCTCTGCAGTCATGAAAAGTATTAAGGAATTAAGAACTTGCTGTTTCAAGTTACATGTAGCTACAACATGACAGTGGAAGCTACCAGGCATGATAGTGGAAGCTACCAGGCAAGCACTGATAGCTACCAGCACTATTCTGGTAGCTACCAATGCCATCCTGGTAGCTGGCTAACTGAGAGCTACCAAGATGACATAGGGGCCACCAATGCTATCCTAGTAGTAAGCAATCTAACAGTGGTGGTTAACAGAATAAAAGCCTCGCAACAACCTTTATCTAAAATATCTTCCTTCTCAGCATGTACCAACACCTTGAATTCTGTTCTTTACAATAAGAAATTAAGAACAAGTTTTCAAGTTACATGCGGGTCAGCATGACAATAGAAGCTACCAGGCAAGCACTAATAAGCTACCAGTACTACCAAATGCTATCCTAGTAGCTACCTTGCCCCTGCCATCATGGTAGCTACAGATGCTATCATCGTAGCTACCAATGTTATCCTGGTAGCTACCTTGTCACTTGCAAGACTTCCTTGGAAGAAATGCAGCTCATGGCAGAATGGCCGCTACCAATGCAATCCTCGTAGCCACCTTGTCACTTGCAAGACTTCCTCGGAAGAAATGCAGCTCATGGCAGAATGGCCGCTACCAATGCAATCCTCATTGCCACCTTGTCACTTGCAGGACTTCCTTGGCAGAATGGCAGCTCATGGAAGAATGGCAGCTACCAATGCAATCCTGGTAGCAACCTTGTCAATTGCAGGACTTCCTTGGTAGAATGGCAGCTCATGGCAGAATGGTAGCTACCACTATTATACTGGTAGCTACCAGGGTTGACAGTGAGAACTTCCTTGTCACCAGCAGGAGTTCGATGGTAAAACAGTAGCTAATGGAAGAATGGTAGCTACCTTGCCACCAGCAAGACTTCCATGGGAGAATAGTAGCTCATGGAAGAATGGTAGCCACAGCCATACTGGTAGCTAGTTGTACCAGGGTTAGCATGACAGCTGCCACTATGAGAGTGGTAGCTACCAGTATTGTACTAGTATCTACCAGTCTTGTATTAGTAGCTACAATTAGTAGGGTTCCCTTGATAACAGAAACACAAAAAAACAGATAAATTTAAGCTCAATACTACAAAATGCAGCAGGGTGTATACCATGGTCCATGCTTAAGGGCACTGATGAGGGTTTGGTGTCTGATTGCACTCCTTGGAAATTGGCATTCGTACTGTTGAGGATCACCAAAGACCGCATGGTATGCGAAATTGGTTGCATGCATCCCATCTCCATGCATGTTTCTTTGCTTGCAACAAGATGGCCAAAACAATACATGTGAAAGGCATGATTGCAGGGCAGCAAAAACATGCCAAGTGCATCATCGTCGTACATCATCAACCCACAAGCAGTGCAAAATTTGTCCAAAGGCAAGGTGCCCATATCCACAGGTGGAACTTTCGATGGAGGTGCAGACAACAAAACTGTACTTCTTTTGACCTACATGGTCTTCACAAAATCCATCCACGCTTGTGCACTCTGCTCCACTTCCTATGTAAAATCTCTCTCCTTTAGAGCACTATCCATAGCATCAAGTGGTGCCTTCTCCTCAACTACCACTTGCAATGTTTGGAGTGTTAGCGAAAACCTACCGACAGTATTTTTAAGCTGCTCCACCTTCATTGCATCCACAACATCGCCGCTACCTTCTGCCTTTAGTAATGCAGCCTCTGCATCTTTCAACTAGCCTCTGAGCTTTTCCACTAGGAGGTTGGCACCTTCATTTCGGTGCACATCAGCCTGAAGCAATTCCAGCTTCTTAAGAGCTTCATTATACTCTGACAATGCAAAAGAATGCTTGCTTACAACCATGTTGTAAACAGTATCTAACTCTATAAGAGACGGTGGACCAAATAAATTATTTTTCTACACATCATCCACTGTATCGATAGGAGTTTCCTGGGGTGACTCCAAATGATCTGGAGTCCTCGTCATTCACCGTGAATTGTTAGGGGCAGAGGAGGAACGGAAAGCTGCCCATCGCTGCTTCTTTGCATGTAATTTTCCTGGATCCATATTTGTGACAATACTTTTTGAAAACAAGGCCCAGTCAACCTGTCCCTTCAACTGCTCATATAGAAAGCCTCTAGCAAATCCTTTAGTCACCTCCATACCATAATTGCCAAGAGGTTCTTGATACACGGATGTGAACAATACATAAAACCTATTCTAGAGCTCTTGCTTCACATCTCTACATTTTACTTTGTTGCCCCTCTTTGGCACCTCCTTAAAGAATTTCAACCAATCTTTGTTGGTGAAATCTGCCTCAGGCAGTCGAGCATCCACTCAAGAGTTGGGGAGGTCATATACTTCATGTGCTTGAGGCTTTGTCACAAAAAAACTGTCTTCCTTTCAAATGGCACATATGGAGTGCATCAACGGCCTTTGCCCTATAAAATACAGGGAAAAACATAAGACTATAGTTGTTTCCATACGGCAAACGCATATGGGTATGGAAGTATGATTGGAGTATGATTCAACACTTAAGCTTGAAACATACACGACCATAAATTTACTGAAAACTTGTAACTTATGCATGGTGAGCATTTATAATATCACAATTTTACAGAAGTTTTCACATTAAACATCAATTGTTGCATTGAGCAGGAGCAGAAGCAAGCTGGGCATGTGCATGAATAGGTGGTACAACTACCTGTGTCCCAGATAGATAGCTACCATGTAACTACCACCTCGGTATTTCTTTGCTAAATGAACTTTTTGATTAGTAGCTGGCTAACATAATGCTACCAACTTGTTATGTTTTTTGCAGAATGTTGAATGCTACAATCTTGATGATCTCTGATGCACTTTCCCTATATTAAATGAGTGTTGCAGGTGCTAGTTACCACAATGATCGAGTATCACTGATTCATGCTTCTTCATAGCACAATGATTTGCAATCCATACGAGTATGGTCCCAACTATGCACAAGACATGAATGCATGTGCAGCCAACCAATTGAAGTTCAGTCAAAAATGCAATGTGCACAAATATATATGCTTGATTGCATGCATGCATGCATGCCTCTACACAGGTTTTCAATGCAAGCTTGAATGCATGCATGCATGCTCTACACGGGTTTTCAATGCAAGCTTGAATGCATGCACATTAGCGTATGGAGCTTGAATGCATCTACAAACATCTAGCCACTAACTTATGGAGCTTGAATGCATCTACAAACATCTAGCCTCTAACTTAGGTTTGCTTCAAAGCAAGCTTAAGAGAGCTTACATGGACCTTGGAAACAAGTTACAACAATAAATTGTATAGAGACAGCCAGCAACACTAAGATGCAGTAGTACCTCAGTGTTGGGGATTACACCATCTGCCATTTTTGAATGTTTCTTTGCTATAGGAGTGCAGGGCTTTGGTGAAGGAGTCAAGACAGGGGAGTCCGAGGGTGGATCAGGCGAGGGAGATGAATGACAGGCCCTCTTCTGCCTCCCAGTAATTGTGGCTGATTTTTCTTCAGCTGCAGGAGCTGCTTGGCCACCTGAGTTGCCCCCCCTCTGCAACCGCCGACGAGCAGGAGGCGTCATGATTGTGGAGTAACGTGCCCCCCCACACTACTTTCACACACACAGTTGAAACTGAAAAGATCATTTTTAAAGTTTTTAAATCCAGCTTGCTCAAGCCTTTTGATGAACAATTTTCAAATAAAACCTTATAAAATATTCTCAATGTTTACTCACCTAGCTACCAACCAGCCCACCCCCTTGCTACCACCCCCAAAAATGGGTAGCTAGTGTACCACCTATTCATGCATCCACCCTCCTACGGTTAACTACTCTTTAATCGACATTTTTTAATTAATGTTGGACAATCTAGTACTTACTTTAGCCCTAGCTCTTGTGTACTTCTCTTAGAGTCAACCTACTAGACCCTAACTCAATCATTTTATTGAGGTACTACACTTGTTCTAGTTGTCAATGTTACAATTCATTAATTTTTTTTGCATTTCCTAGAATATCATGTATGCATGTAATGGAAATGGCCTATGAACTTTGAGAGTAGCGGAATTAGGAAATTAGGTGAAGCACTTTTAAGAGATTACTTTGTGAGCATAGCGGGTGAACTTAATTGATGGTAGCAACATAAACATGGTACTTAGTTAACTTGGCATGAACAATACTTTTGCAAGAGAGAGAGTTTAGAGAACATGACAATAGTTGAGGACCGGATTATATGGAGCCGGTCCCCCCTCCAATAGGCATTTGTATTATAGTTTCTTCCATCAAGAGAAACTTGGTACAATACAATCTTTGTGTTCCTTGTGACCTTGGTGATGCAATGAAAATGGAAAGCTTCATGCATCACAAACAATAACATAACATAAACTTGAAGAAATCATTAACTATCCCAAGCCTCAGTCCCAAGGCCTCAAACACCTTCGAAGGTGGAGAGAGCTAGCGGGGAATGAGGATAGGGAAGAGGAAGAAGAAACATTCCATAGGAGAAAGAAGTAGTTCCTTCCTTATCATTACTCTTCTTGCTAGCATACATAATAGCATAATGATGGAGATGGAGAAGATGGAAAGCTTAAGCATTGAAGCATGACTTTTGGTTGGATTTGCATTCCATAGCCAAGAGTGTTGGTGTAGGCTTTCACTCTCACAATCTTGGAGAAGGAGGTGTTGGTGTAGGCTTTCACTCTCACAAGCTTGGAGAAGGAGGTGGTGTTGCTCAACTTTCAGCAAGTGAGAATGGTGTCTCCAATTATTGTGTGTGATGGTGTATATCCCCCTAGCACCCCTCTTTCTTGCTTTGGGCGAAAATTCTACTTACTACAAGCTCATTGGACCCCTCTCCCCTTAGCCAATCACATCCAGCATGCAGTCTAGCATATGGGTAGTCTTTTGACAAGTGTCCTCCTTACCCCTTAGAGAGAGAGATCTTGAAAATATCTAGATATTTTTTAGGTGGAAGTAAAAGCTCATTGGACCCCTCTTTAGCCCAGCCATTAGCATTCAAGCACCCATGTGGTTAAGCTTAGTGAGAGTTTGACATGTGTCCCATGTGCTCTTTTAGAATTGCCCTAACTTTGAGATTTTTATGCATAGGAAGTTTCTCAAGCAACTTCCTCATTAAGTGAGTAAGTTCTCTTTTTGACTGAAGCATCTTACCCCCCATGCATAGGAAGCTTCTCAAGCAACTTCCTCATTAAATGTGACAAGTACCTCAAGTACTTTAGTCATCAAGCATGACAAGTACCTTAGGTGAAGTTCCCACCTCAAGCACAACCCTAGATTTCCTAAGGTTCTCACCTCAAGCACAACCCTAGCTTGCCTAATTTTAGATCGGGTTCCCATTTTAACACTAACCATTGGAGGTCTTTAATGAAGCTTCATTAGTTAACCTTGCTCTTTGGCAGACCATCTCTCATTTGGGCCCCTTTACCATTGGACCCGTGTTGAGATAGATCTGTAAGCACATGTCTATATTCTAACCCTTGTTCCCGTTTATTATCCCATATTAAATGGGCAGTTTAATATATTTGATGACATTACCTCTCTCTTGAAATCATAGTCTCGTCCTCGACTATGAGGTAAAAGAGATAAAGTCATAGCCATTAGTCAATTTGTCTTAGTGGGTAGAGGATCCCTTTTTACCCTACGACATCATTCCAAGATAGATGACTAATCCATTTGGTGCTTGGGAGACATAGCTGCCGCAAGCATGTCTGCTCTTTAGTCCATTTCATCCTCCCAGGTAGAGTGACAAATTTTACATGGTGTTTGAGAGACGTCGTCATCCCAAACATGATTCTTAGTATGCATACTACTTAAATTTGTGCACAATAAAGAGACAATTAGTCTTATAAGACAAAAACATTAATCATTTGAAAGAAACATGTACATTTGGTTACTCTAATGCAGCATTGTAAGCGTTGTGACAAGGTTCATACTATCCTTAAGCTGGATTATTTGCATCCATCTAGCATCTTCAAAAGGATAATTTTTGAACTTAATAAGATACCGTTGGATAATCTTACCATGTCGTAGTACATGTCTTCATGCCGAAGAATAGCTTCGGGTTGTAGTACCTCTTCTTGATCTTCTATTTCGTGAGGGTCTTCAATAATTGGTTCATTTAGAGGTTCTCCTTTGTAGGGCTTGAGTAGGCTCACATGACAAGCATTGTGTATGAGCCAATGGTTAGGTAACTTGAGTTGATAAGCTACCTGATTGATTCGCTTCAAAATTTGAAAAGGACCATAGGATCTTTTTGCTAGTTTAGCATAATACTTTTGATGGCCTGTAGGGTTTTTGCCCGTCGTTTGCCTCAATAAACTTAAGTAAGATCCAATCATTTTCTTTGAACGTTAAGACCCTTCTATGCTTGTCAGCAGCAGCAGCTTTTTGGATTAGTTGGGAGATGGATATAGCCTCCTTAATCTTTTGAAAAGATGTTTGCAGGTCACGGCTATACTCATCGGCAGAGCGAAGATCTTCCCATGTACTTTGAGTAGCAAGGGACTTTTAGGTCTTCCTTCTATGATTTCAAAAGGTGCTTTTCCCGTAGAAGTATGGATAGTATTATTATACGCATACTCTACAAGAGGTAAGTACTTTTCCCATTGTGAGCGTTGATCTACTTCTGTGACATAGGTCTTTAGTAGATCAAGAATCGTAAGATTGGCTATCTCACTTTGGCCATCCGTTTGTGTATAGGCCGAAGAGAAATTCAATCTTGTACCTAGATTTTCAAAGAGACCTTTCCAAAAAGTACTAGTCATTCTACGATATCTATATGACACGATGGACGTTGGCAATCCATGGTGTTTGAAAATCTGTGATATGAAGAGAGTTGCCATTTGGTGTGCCTCAATAGTCTTCTTGACAGGGATAAAATGTGCTTGCTTGCTAACCTGTCGACTATTGTCCATATTCCCGTATTCCCATGGATAGATTTTGGTAATCCAAAGATAAAATCCATGGATATACTCTCCTATGGTGAATTACGAATTGGCAAGCTGGAGTAATCCGGGTTGCTTCCCTCTATCATGCTTGGTCTTTTGGCATACTACACATTTTGAAACATAGTCTTATATGTCCACTTTCATGGTAGGCCAATAAAAGTACGTCTCTACTGCTCGAAGAGTAGGTTGAATGCCTCTATGCCCCGCATAGGGAGGAGCGTGGGATTCATACATGACTTTCTCACGAAGGGAGTGGGTAACACATAGCCTATTGCCATGGAGAATGTAACTATCCTTCAAGGTGAATGGTTCCTCTGTCTTCCCCAAAGCAAGGACTGACATTATGTCTTTAAAATCAGGGTCAGTAGCATACTCATCTATCATAGATGAGTATATGTCTTTAAAATCAGGGTGAGTAGCATAGTCATCTATCATAGAAGATATATCATTGTGAGTTGCTATTGACACAACATTAACTTTTGGTCATCGCGAAAGTGCATCAGCCACTTGATTGTGCTTACCAGCAATGTGAGCAATGTGAAAATTAAATTGTGAAAGAAAATTTTCCCACCTCATTTGTTTGTCGGAAAGCTTTGTTTGCGTCATGAAGTACTTGAGACTTTGATGGTCTGTTCGTAAGATGAATGGAGTCCCCAATAGATAGTGCTTCCATGTGTCTAAGGCATGTAGAACAGCTAACATCTCTTTCTCATAAATGCCTAAGACCCGTTCATCCGTGTTGAGCCTTCGGCTCTCATAGGCTATGGCATGCCCTTCTTGAAGCAAGATTGATCCAAGGCAATCACCACAAGCATCACATTGGACCTCAAATGGCTTTGAGAGATCCGGAAGCATAAGGACTGGTTGGGAGATAGCTTCTCTTTGAGCTTGTCAAAAGCACTTTGCTCCTTAGCGGTCCATGAATACTTAACGTTTTTGTTTGTTAAGTCATGTAATGGTCCTGCTATTTGAGAGAATTTTGCTATGAAGCGTCTATAGTATGTACACATACCAATAAAGCTTCTTAGCTCATGTAGATTCCTTGGATTAGGCCATGCTTTTATTACCTCCAACTTTGATGGATCCATACGGATACCATCTCGAGAGATAATATGACCTAAGTATTGAATCTCTTGAAGGAAAAATTCACTTTTCTTTTGATTGAGAAAAAGCTTATTCTCCCTTAATGCTTGAAAAATCACTTGGAGATGTTGCTTGTGCTCCTCCAAGGAATTGGAGTAGATCTCGGGGGATTCACTCTATATACAAAATTGGACGCCACCTGCGAGTAGGAAAATTTGATAAAACCCCTATATACGACTCATATTAGGGAATATAACCCCCCTTTCTATGCTTATACGACAATCAATGAAAAAAACTATCATACCCCTATCTTACATATAAAATTTAGGTCTCACATGATCTAACTGAGTAAAACTAGTCAAAGAGTGTGTATCATAGTGGCTCGCACGTACTAAGGAACCACTTCTATTGATAACTAGATGTATCCTAAATGCATCTTAGTTTGACTTTCAAACTATGTGCTCGATCAGCCTGTACTCAGTCTACTCATCCAATTTTGACCCATCCAAAGTTGGTGTAAATCAACCCTTAAACTGCTCCAAATCAGCCCTTATCTATGACCGGCTTGATGAAAAATTTGATGTGTGACCTGATTAAAAAATTCCCCAAAATTTATCCAAGTTCTAGTGCAGACCGATGACCAATCGTTTTACAAGTAATCAACCCAAGTCAATCCACCCCCCTTCAAATATGATACCCCCCTCCCTTATTTTTAAGCTTGGGAGACAAATTATTGGGGGCCTGCCCCTAGCTTGTACGCTTATGTGACTTGTAAAAAAAAACCCCTCCCCTGCACTTACGTGGTGTGATAAGTTTTCCATGGTGAATCCCACGGGGAGTAGATGATGATATCATCAAAGAACACTCCAGTGAGTTTGCGGTAGGGTCTAAACTTTTTCTCCATTAATCGATTGAATGTAGCTGGTGCATTAGTCAAGCCAAAAGGCATGACTAGAGTTGTACGAAACTCCATCTTTAGGATATCTTCATTCACGATCCTTATTTGATGGTAGCCACTTTTAAGGTCAATCCTACTGAAGTAGGTAGAGCCTTGTAGCTTATCAAACAAGTCGTCTACTCGGGGTACGGGAAATCTGTTTTTGATAGTGATATGATTTAGTGCTACATCCCATGCTTCTCTTACCTTTTGTAGCTCTTGTTTCTTCATCTTGAGTTGCATGGGCATGAGAGCTTCACTAATACAAATTTTTGTACCCTTTTGGAACGAGTTTGTGTCAACGTCTATCGCATGTGTCAATGCAAGGGACTTGCCATACACTATGTGCGAGCCACAAATGGCTGCAAGCACACAACCAGACTAATCTAGAAAGTTCAAGAGAGCAAGGGTGTGTCACTCACCACCCTATGCTTGCCTTTGTGGAGGATTCCTCGCCGTGAACAAGAGGGAGCTACCAGCGTGCCGTGATCAACCGCCTTGCCGCCATCGTGCCATCATCGCAATGCTTGATCTCTCTCTCTCTCTCTCTCTCTCTCTCTCTCTCTCTCTCATGCATACACACACACAAGGAGATGAAGAAGAAGATGGAGATGGAGCAAGAGAACACTTTAATTGCACAAATGAGAGAATCAGGTTTTTAGGTTTAGATTGACTTTTATATGGGCTTGCTCGTTCACATTTGGGCGCCCATACTTAGCCAATCTTACCCAAACATTATAGTTTTAGAGTGCGCCTCTCATCGACGATCACTCTTACCCTTTTTCTATTGGAAGCTCGCTCCCTGACTCAACACAATGTAATGTTTGTGGATGTTTACTGGGCCGACGCCCATTTGCCAAGGTCAGGACCAAGCCATAGGGGGCGTTGGGCAGCCCTCAAGCCTCATAATCGCCCGGTTTTGACTTCACTGTCTCATGTCATATCTTAGACACCAAGCGATAGGGAGATTTAGGCAATCCCCAAGCCTCCTATTCGCCTAGTATTGACTTCACTTTTGTATGTCATATCTTCGACACCAAGGTCAACACCAAGTGATAGGGAGCTTTAGGCAATCCCTAAGCCTCCTATTCGCCTAGTATTGACTCAACTAGCTCTTGTAATGTCTTTAATCCCAAGGTCAACACCAAGAGATAGGGCGGTTTAGGCAATCCCCAAGCCTCCTATTCGCCTAGTAGTGACTCAACTACCTGACTTGTCGGTTAACATGCCCCCCTTCCTCATGTAGATTCCGTCCTCGGATATAACAATGCAACATCGAGATCCACGATAGGAGTACCTATAGCAGAAGAAAAACAACATTCTGAAAGCTCAAAGGCAACATGTGCAGGCGTGCAATAAGTGAGATGCATTGTCATCAAATATCTAATATCTAACCAACCCAAATGATTTTCTCATATTAAACTGATCATTTAATATGGGATAATAAACAGGAAAAAGGGTTAGAATATAGACATGTGCTTACAGATCTATCTCAACACGGGGCCAATGGTAAAGGGGCCCAACTGAGAGATGGTCTGCCAAAGAGCAAGGTTAACTAATGAAGCTTAAAAGACTTTAGGGTTAGCTTCATTAAAGACCTCCAATGGTTGGTGTTAAAAGTCCTTTTGACCTTAAGAAAGCTAGGGTTGTGCTTGAGGTGAGAACCTTAGGCAAGCTAAGGCTGTGCTTGAGGTGGGAACCCAATCTAAACTTAGGTGTATCCTCCCCATGTTTTCATAGTAGCCACCTCAATCTTATAAGTGACACGTGTCACAATTGTTTTATAAATTCATCCAACCATCTTCCTTCCCCCTCCCTTTGTAAAACTTGATACCCTCTTCGTCAAAAGAGTTTCTTTTTATGCCCGTTTTCTTGATCCCACGGGTCACCCTGTTCAGCTCTCTCATGCCAGATTTTCTTGCTCCGCTTGCAACTATGGTGGAAACCATAACTCTCACAGCAACTTTGAAGGGTCTTAGTGACTGGTTGAAAACCATTGCCTACCCCATTTTTGTTTGGTCGCTTACCAAAGATGATAGCTTTGGCTACACCAAGAAGCATCTGACAGGTCAATAGAACTTGATTCTACTGAACCCAATTTTTCCGCTGCTCCCAAATTGCTAGATTTTGCTTGTGCAGCCACACTTGCCTCCGATCTTCTCAAGGGTAAGATGAGTTGGTGATCGGCTCTTGTCTCTGCTGCACAGAGTGCCGAACGTGAAAAAGGGAGCTGGTGGACTCTATGGCGGCCTTAATAAAGCCGTCGATGCAAGTCGGGCAGATGAGCTCTCACTCCCTTTCACCACTGCTTGAGCAGGGTGTTGCTTTGATCCCTGCGTTGCACTGGTGGCACCAGTTCATGGGCAACTTTCTTCAAGATGTTGTTATCTCCTCTGACGAGTAGTTTGCTCCCTCTGAAAGATGGGATGGAGAATTGTGTTTGTAAGATCTCAGTTTCTTCAAGGCAAGCAATACGAGGCACGTCAAATCGCCAAGCAGCTTGTCCAAATCGTAGAACTAAGGCTTCATTATCCTCAATTTGGACTTGAATGTCTTCCACCTTGTACCCTGTGAGTAATTCATGGAATTGTACCTTGTTAGTATGATAATTTCGGACATACCAAGGCACTTGAAAACGGAAGTGAGTGCGGAAAATAGATGCAAATGCACTTCATCCTTATTATTTCCTCAATAATGTGTGGATGGAAGCTTCTCCAAAGTGAAGTAGAAACAATATCAACAACCAAAACTATAGTATTTCCTACCGTGAACTGAAGTCAAAGTTGATCATGTGCATTGTGTTTGATCATGTAGTTTTAGCTGATAATGTATCGATATAAAATGCTTATTGTCCAGATCCCTTCTTTGGTACTTTGCTTGCAGATAAACTTGACAAGAAATTATTGGCTATTTTACGAGATGGACGGAAGCTGACAAGAATTCTTAGGTCATTTGAACAATTTACAAATGTTGTCATTGAAGGTGCATTAGAGAGGATCATTGTTGGGGAGCAGTATTGTGATGTTTCTCTTGGGCTTTACATAATTTGCAAAGAAAATGTGGTGCTAACTGTGAAGTGAACTCAACTAGCGCTGAATTGCCACCACATATGCAGAGAGTAAGCCGTAATATGATTGAGCAGGCCCTCAAAGCGGAGAAAGAAGCAACTGAACTCAAAGGTTCAATGAGGAAACAAATGGAATTTCTAGATTTGGATTAAATGCTCGACTGGTACATAGACAAGACGGATTCTTTGAGGTTCAAAATAATATTTGCTAATATACATCGGATCAATCTTCATCAAGAACGTGCTTAATCAATTTCTGGTTTTAAAGCCTTTTGGCTCGCTTGTTTTAATAGCGAAAAGCACGTTTGAATACAAGTGAAGGGGGTGGTATTTCAATAGGTAACTTTTGTCTGTGGGGAGGGGTGGAGGGTAATACGAGAGAGAGAGAGAGAGAGAGAGAGAGAGAGAGAGAGAGAGAGAGGAGAATATATATATGTATGTGTATATATATTTATAAATACACAAGTAAGCACACACCTACACACATATACATATACATATACATACATACATACATATATATATATATATATATATATATATATATATATATATATATATAGAGAGAGAGAGAGAGAGATTAAGAAAAAAGCTCGTTCAAAAAATTGATTTTGGAGCAAAGCAAGCTTTTTTTTTTATTGCTCAATTGAGCAAAAATTTGAAAACAGCTACCTCCAGACCTTTCTCCAAAAGCTCCCTCAAAACCTCAACTCCTATCTATCAACTCTCTCTCTCTCTCTGTCTCTCTCTCTCTCTCTCTCTCTCTCTCTCTCTCTCTCTCTCTCTCTCTCTCTCTCTCTCTCGCTTGCTCGCATGTCACATTGAGGGGGCCGCCTCAGTCTTTGTTTACTTGCATCCATCCAAGGAGAAGTGACATTGGGCCTTAACCAAAACCTTGCCCATTTGAGCTAGCTAATGGTTGGGCATAGGTCAAATGGTAAGGTCTTCGCGCAAATTGTAATGCTCGTTAGAGTCCAATGCATGTATTGTCACTTCTTGTGATACTCTTTGTAGGGCCGAAGCCTTGGAAATCTGACCAAGGGTGTTCCCCCGCCCACCTTACACATTTTTGAGGCCATCTTTTGCCTTTTGCTTGTCAAATAGCAGTGTGCCAGCTTGGCATGGCCATCATATGCCTACCTCTGTGTGACATCTATCGAGTTTTCATAAAAAGCCTTTAAATAGTTACAATGCACCTGCTACGTTTTTGGTTGTTAATTGTGAATGTTATTTTTGCAATCTGGAAAAACTACAATTTTTTACAAGGTTTAGTTACAAAATTTGGAAAAAACTACAAAGTTTTGGCAAAAAACTGTAGCTTTCAATAGCTTGATTTTTCCTATTTGTTTGTTGGAAAAATGTCATTTGGGAACATTGCACCCACCTCATTCATGCTCATCTACCTTTCGCTTTTGCCTTCCCACTCTCAAATGGTGTATGAGTCCAAGAATGACACTTTCACCGATCTTGACAAGATTCAAGTGCCATTGTTTCACTATCAAGATTGACAAAAGTTAGAGAGGTACAAGCCTTCATAGGCCATTGTGAGTACTATAGAAGATTCATCTATATGTACGCAGTCATCACCAAACCTCTCTATGATCTTATCACAAAATTTGAGTGGACCGGAGAATATGAAGAAACATTTCACTTATTGAAGCAGAGATTGATTTTTGCTCCAATTTCTAAAATCTCTTGATTGGGCGAAGATATTCCATGTCCATGTCGATGCATCAACATATGCTATAGGATGTATTTTAGCACAAATTGGAGAGAGCAATGTGGATTCTCCAATTTGTTACTCTAGTAGAGGACATCTTAATAATGCAAATAACAATTACACGACAACGGAGAGAGATGGGTTAGGAGTGGTCTATGCTGTGAAAAAGTTCAGACACTACCTTCTCGCTAACAAGCTTGTATTCTTTGTGGATGATCAAGCACTATTATACTTGGTGAACATTCCCTGCAATACATAACATATTGTTTAATGGTTTATTATATTGCTTGAGTTTGATTTCATCATATTAGTAAAAGAGGGAACCACACACCAATGGGCTGACAATTTGTCTAGAGTAACTCATGGGGAGGCACCTAAGGGAGTTGATGATGACATGCCAGACTCTTATTTATTCAATATTGAGATGCTGCTAATGTGGAGTGAGCATGTCATATCTTTTCTCATGGCATTTGATCACCAAAGATTGAAAGGTAGCCCCATTAATCAATCATTGATCAAAGTAGAACACTAGTGCTAATAGCTGGAAGCCTATACAACAACAAGATGATGGTATATTGAGGCTATGTATAGAGCCAACACAGAGAAAGGTACACTTGAGCCAAGCTCATGTATACACCACCGGAATACACAATGGGAAACCACAAACATTTCAAAGATTAATGAGACTTGGTGTAAACTAGCCTAAAATGCAGAGAAGTGTTCATTACTACATTAGTTCATGAAAAATTTGTGCAGGTTAGGCACCTATGGAACATGCAATATTGTTCAGAGTAGCACTTGCATCTTAGTGGACTTTTTACATTGTGTATTACCGAACCAAAGGAATTTTACTAGTGGGGTTAAGTAGATGGAGAATGAAATCCATTCAAACTAAAGGGAAAGTATGATCAATTGCAAATCAGTACCACGAAATATGAATACATTTTGATTCTTGAGCAAGCACATCTTGGACAAGCAGGCGGATATTTTTTTGCAGATAGAACCCCGAAAACAGATCTTGTTGTTGCAGGATATAGAAGCATATGTGAAGAGATGTGACAAATGTCAACAAATGAAAGCACCTTTGCGGAGCGACAAAATGCCTTTACAAGCTATGATGAAAGCAAGGGATTTTGCCAAGTTTGACAATGACATTATCAGACCGATGACACCCCCCGCATATCATACGAATGCTCAATATATCATTGTGGCCACATGTTATATAACCAAATAGGTTGAAGCTAGGGCGACACATACAAAGGATGCAAAAACGACAGCATAATTCTTTTGCAAAAACATCTTTACAAGATATGGGCAAAATAGTGAGCGACAGAGAGACTCACTTCCTGAATGATTGAATTCTTGTTGAATGAGGGAATAAAAGACAAAGAGACATGACAAAAAGGACAAATACATGAAGAACAGTTGTAGCCAAAGGGATGGTGATTGCAAGCCCACTCACAAAGAGCATGACGATCACAAAGATAGAGACAATGGATGAACAAAGGCATTGCGATGATAGAAGCCTTTGCTCTTCCAAGGGCATCAACCATACACAACGTTCTCTCTCCCTCCCTAAATTCTTGGTTTTTTTTTTGGGCATTTACAAGCTCATTCACACTCGCATTGTAGCATTTGAGTTTGGCCCCATGGTTGTACATCCGGCAACATACGGTGCGCCCTCCAGATTTCAACTATGCATCACTTGTAGGGACCAATGGAGCCTTCTTTGGATTCTCTGGATCCAAGGTGTGCTTCACACAAACATCCACCAAATTCCCCTACGATGTACTTACGATGTGCTGCATTGTTGGGCACCATTGGTGATCCTTGCTCGGCCTCGTTCACGTTCATTGGCTTTTGGGGTGTTATTGATGATGATTATTGAAATCTAGAGATCTACAAATCCCACTCAAACAAATGGGAAATTTGTGAGCCACGTTTCTTGATGGCATCTCATCCTACTGGATGTCCTCATTTTCTATGTGCAATATGGATCTTGTTTGAGAATAAAATTGCTCAAAGAGAGTATTTTCCAATCATGGGATGAGTGAAACCCCACACAATCTCATCGCATCACACTCTGAAATAAAGGAGCTGCAGGATAATCTCTTGGAGAAGGCATCTTGCTTATTTTTGGAGTCATAGGAGCTACAAATGAGAGACCCTCCGCTTATGTGTGATGCTATTCAAAACATGTGCACCCAAAATCTTTACATTTCTTCATCATTGTTCATCTGTGTCTACTTCACCTGCCTCTGCTCTCACTCTTTAAGGACACAACTGATAAAATAGGACTCGCAAGCTTAAAATGTGTATTGGCTCAGGCAAGCTTGTGTGTGTATATAGCAAGCAATATTATAAGGGGTATCCCATTTGCATGTGCGACCTCATCTACGGGGGAGAGAGAGGGACCATCCTAGAAGCTATGTCACCTCAAGGAACTCCTCAAACCTATGAAAATTAGCCTCTCGACCCTCCAAAACCATGCCCAGTTCATCAGTAAACTCAACATTTAAAAGCTCCTCTCCCTGACTTGGCAAGTGTAATCCAACCTCTTGACAAGTCAAAAACTTACTCATGACCTCAGTATAGAAAAGGAACAAGGAGGGGGCAAGAGGTCATCCTTGTCATATTGACCTTGTAATCATGGAGTGTTCTACTCTTTCCATTGCCAATAGCACCTCGCTATACGCACGCTTGTAGAGATTTGACACCCAATAATCCAAGCATCTGAAAAGCCCATCCTGTGCATAGTGCCCTCAAGGAATCCCCAATCAACTCTCTCATAGGCCTTCTTAAAGTTAAGAAGGAGCACCACAAGATCCTCTCTTTGGCAACGAGCAAGTTCACTTGCCTCCTAGAAGGTGAAAATTCTGTCAAAGTATCCTATGCTACTTGAAAAAATCTGTTTGTGTCTCGTGTATGATGCTTTCAAGTAGTGGCTAAATTCTCGTCTATGTCTTGTGTATGATGCTCTCAAATAGTGGCTAGATTCTTAAATTGAGAGCCGTTGCTAGTATTCTATAGTTTGAATTGATAATAGTGATGGGTCGTCAGTGCCAAATCTCATCCAAAGAGGTCCCCTCCTTGGGAATAAGAGAAATCAAGCCATCACTCAAGCTATCCGGTATCTCACAAGTGTGTAGAATGTGCTAGTGTGCACTACATAAGTCTTGACCAACAAGCTATGATTACTACAAGAAGAATTTGGGAGTCAAACCATCCTCCCCTGTCAATTACCATGGTGGAGTGCCCTGAGAACCATCGTGCGTGAAGAAAAATAACTCGCCGGAAACCAAAATTTTCACGCCCAGTCTCGAGCCTAAGCCGCAATATTATAGGCCAGCCGGCGGCCGGAAAATGGTCAGAAAACGACCGTTCGGTTGGCCGGTAGTCAATGACCGGTGGCCGGTGGTCGAAAGTCAATGGCCGGTGGCCGAATTCAAAGGGGTGAACTGTCACCCCACATGTACACATTCAAAGCAAAGAAGACAATGGAGCATAATAGCCAAAGAAGAACCGAGAAGCACCCCCAAAGCGATCCATCAAACCACAAAAGTTAGCAAGTTCCATTGCACCAGAGAAGACCGCAACAAAGAAACCCACATCAGAACCTTCAAAGGCCACACCATGAGCAAAGCCACACCAGTCAAGCATTGCAGACAATAGACACCAGTAACATATCCCAGACAAACACAAGCCGACCACGCATCGAACACCTCTTGAGACCTTCTTCTTCATATGGCAGTCCTTGCATCAAGAAGGGATCAAATTGCATGGCTCGCTGGGAAAGACCAACCAAGATGAGCGGTTCATCGAGATAGGCCGTACATGTACCACCATGGAGCTCCCACCCCACCCAAGGACACTTCTAGAGCATCGCAAGCTACCTCCACCCAAAAGTAGCCCTAAGATTCCCTCTCGGAGAGAGGAGGCGGCCTTCCCACTTGCAATTCCAAAAAGAGGTTAGGTCTCTGCACCTGAAATAGTGGCAACAAGATACTTACCCAAGAGCCCATCCCCAGGGATCCTTTGCTTTGTGGACCTTCCCATCCTCACACATTGCTTCCCATCCTCACACATTGCCCAAACCCTAGATACAAAGCACCCTTGGCTTGGAGGAATACACCTCTTTTTTTTTTTTAAAGCAAGTATACCCAAATTTTTCAACAATTAAAGTACGTGAAGAAGTAACGGTGGACTTCTTACAACATGAACTTGCCATATCCAATGGCGAATTAGTAAAGAAAGAAAAGAATAAGGCCAAGGTCCTATTTAATCCAATCCAATACATTCAAAAGAATGGAAATAGGTTCACAAGTTGGGCTCATAAAACCATACTATCACCAGTCAAACCCATACATTTTCGTAACCATAACCTGGAGGATGCATGCAAGGCCATCTACACATTCATTAATTCGTTTTGCAAAAATGGCTTTCAGAGGGAGAAATTATGGAGGATTATTAGGAACTATTGAAGGGATTGCCAAATTTCTTCATATGTGTGGGACCCAACCAATCTCTTATAGAGAGTACTAATTGGTGGGCAGTAGGTCTTGAATGATCTTAGAGAGGGTAAAATTTAGTGGATTAGGACACCATTGGGGGCTTAGAGGGGTGGGGGCCTAGCCTCAGGACTAAGTGGCACGGACATGGGAGGGTGGGATCTACGGCCGGGAGATTGTTGGCCGTAGATCCCAATGGCGGCGCCGAAAGTAATCTAGGGTACCCTAGATTACTTTTGGCTGCCGCCCTTATGCATACATGTTTTAAGTAAATTACGGCCCCCACGTTTCACAACGCGCTCATGGCATAGTGGTTAGGGTATCCGCCTCTAGATTACTTTCAAAACTCGGGTACCCTAGATTACTTTTTACAAAAGTAATCTAGAGTACCCGCATTCCAGATCTACGGCCCTCAATCCCCTGGCCGTAGATCCCACCCTCCCATGCCCGTGCCATTTAGTCCTGAGGGGGGCCTAGTGCCCCCCAAAACACTTTGAGACTTGTGTCAGATGGATCACCCCCCCCCCCCCCCCCCCCCACACACACACACACATTATGCACCTATGCCCACAGTAATGCTCCCTTGCCATCAATCTAGGTGGGGCAATACCCTTTCAAAATGGGGAGAGAGAAAAAGTTTATAGAGAAAATCAAAATCCATATTGCATTATTGCAATGATTTATGCCATATTACATAGAAATGCAATGCTACAAGGAGAGTAGGAACACATCCCCTTATCCATGCCATTATTGAAGCTAACGAGGTTTTCTTTCCAATGATGGTCCACATTTCCATGACTTCAAACATAGTGATGCACATTAGCAAATGGTTGCATGTATACCCAAGCACCTTTGATAAATGTTTGTGGCACCCATTCACGATGCACACCTCTTGTGTTGTGAGCTCACCCTTTGGCCACCTTTAGGGAGTAGAGCTTGCCATGTGTGAGTAACGGAAAATAAGAGAAGGAGGAGGACCTTGCTTGGTTCTCCAAGGTAGGTGGGACAAGGGGGACGAGATTTCTTCGTGTGGCAATGGGAGGTGGGAGGGGAAGAGAAAGGGGAGGAGTTTGGTTGATGTTGCAATGTAGGTAGGAGAAGGTGGATAAATTTCCTTGGTGTGGCAATGCGAGATAGTAATGGCCATTCGCAAATGGTTGCATGTATACCCAAGCACCTTTGATAAACGTTTGTGGCACCCATTCACTATGCACACCTCTTTTGTTGTGAGCTGACCCTTTGGCCACCTTAGGGAGTAGAGCTTGCCATGTGTGAGTAAAGGAAAATAAGAGGAGGAGGCGGACCTTGCCAGCAACACTAAGATGCAGTAGTACCTCAGTGTTGGGGGTTACAACATCTGCCATTTTTTAATGTTTCTTTGCTATAGGAGTGCAGGGCTTTGGTGAAGGAGTCAAGACGTTCTTCTTTCTCTTTCTAGCAGGGGAGTCCGAGGGTGGATCAGGCGAGGGAGATTAATGACAGGCCCTCTTCCGCCTCCCAGTAATTGTGGATGATTTTTCTTCAGCTGTGCAGGAGCTGCTTGGCCACCTGAGTTGCCCCCTCTCTGCAACCGTCGACGAGCAGGAGGCGTCATGATTGTGGAGTAAGGTGGCCCCCCCGCACTACTTTCACACACACAGTTGAAACTGAAAAGATAATTTTTAAATTTTTTAAATCCAGCTCGCTACTCAAGCCTTTTGATGAACAATTTTCAAATAAAACCTTATAAAATATTCTCAATGTTTACTCACCTAGCTACCAACCAGCCCACCCCCTAGCTACCACCCCCAAAAATGGGTAGCTAGTGTACCACCTATTCATGCATCCACCCTCCTAGGGATAACTACTCTTTAATCGACATTTTTTAATTAATGTTGGACAATCTAGTACTTACTTTAGCCCTAGCCCTTGTGTACTTCTCTTAGAGTCAACCTAATAGACCCTAACTCAATTGCATTTTATTGAGGTACTACGCTTATTATAGTTGGCAATGTTACAATTCAGTAATTTTTTTTGCATTTCCTAGAATATCATGTATGCATGTAATGGAAATGGCCTATGAACTTTGAGAGTAGCGGAATTATGAAATAAGGTGAAGCACTTTTAAGAGATTACTTTGTGAGCGTAGCGGGTGAACTTAATTGATGGTAGCAACATAAACATGGTACCTAGTTAACTTGGCATAAACAATACTTTTGCAAGAGAGAGAGTTTAGACAACATGACAATAGTTGAGGACCGGATTATATGGAGCCGGTCCCCCCTCCAATAGGCATTTGTATTATAGTTTCTTCCATCCAGAGAGACTTGGTACAATACAATCTTTGTGCTCCTTGTGACCTTGGTGATGCAATGAAAATGGAAAGCTTCATGCATCACAAACAATAACATAAGCATTGAAGCATGACTCTTGGTTCAATTTGCATTTCATAGCCAAGAGTGTTGGTGTAGGCTTTCACTCTCACAAGCTTGGAGAAGGAGGTGGTGTTCCTCAACTTTCACCAAGTGAGAATGGTGTCTCCAATTATTGTGTGTGATGGTGTATCCCCCCCTAGCACCCCCCTTTCTTGCTTTGGGCAAAAATTCTACTTGCTACAAGCTCATTGGACCCCTCTCCCCTTAGCCAATCACATCCAGCATGCAGTCAAGTATATTGGTAGTCTTTTGACAAGTGTCCTCCTTACCCCTTAGAGAGAGAGAGCTTGAAAATATCTAGATATTTGTTAGGTGGAAGTAAAATCTCATTGGACCCCTCTTTAGCCCAACCAATAGCATTCAAGCACCCATGTGGTTAAGCTTAGTGAGAGTTTGACATGTGTCCCTTGTGCTCTTTTAGAATTACCCTAACTTTGAGATTTTTATGCATAGGAAGTTTCTCAAGCAACTTCCTCATTAAGTGAGTAGGTTCTCTTTTTGACTCAAGCATCTTACCCCCCATGCATAGGAAGCTTCTCAAGAAACTTCCTCATTAAATGTGACAAGTACTTCAAGTACCTTAGTCATCAAGCATCACAAGTACCTTAGGTGGAGTTCCCACCTCAAGCACAACCCTAGCTTGCGTAAGTTTAGGTCCGGTTCCCACCTCAAGCACAGCCCTAGTTTGCCTAAGTTTAGATCGGGTTCCCACCTCAAGCACAGCCCTAGCTTGCCTAAGGATCTCACCTCAAGCACAACCCTAGCTTGCCTAAGTTCAGATCGGGTTCCCACCTCAAGAACAACCCTAGCTTGCCTAAGGTTCTCACCTCAAGCACAACCCTAGAAATCTTAAGGTCAAAAGGACTTTTAACACGAACCATTGGAGGTCTTTAATGAAGCTATCCCTAAGGTCTTGTAAGCTTCATTATTTAACCTTGCTCTTTGGCATACCATCTCTCATTTGGGCCCCTTTACCATTGGCCCCATGTTGAGATAGACCTGTAAGCACATGTCTATATTCTAACCCTTGTTCCCGTTTATTATCCCATATTAAATGATCAGTTTAATATGAGAAAATCATTTGGGTTGGTTAGATATTAGATATTTGATGATATTACCTCTCTCTTGAAATCATAGTCGTCCTCGACTATGAGGTAAAAGAGATAAAGTCATAGCCATTAGTCAATTTCTCTTAGCGGGTAGAGGATCCCTTTTTACCCTACGACATCATTCCAAGATAGATGACTAATCCATTTGGTGCTTGCGAGACATAGCTACCACAAGCATGTCTGCTCTTTAGTCCATTTCATCCTCCCAGGTAGAGTGACAAATTTTACATGGTGTTTGAGAGACGTCGTCATCCCAAACATGATTCATAGTATGCATACTACTTAAATTTGTGCACAATAAAGAGAGAATTAGTCTTATAAGATAAAAACATTAATCATTTGAAGAAAACATGTACATTTGGTTACTCTAATGTAGCATTGTAAGTGTTGGCAAGGTTCATACTATCCTTAAGTTGGATTCCTTGCATCCATCTAGCATCTTCAAAAGGATAATTTTTGAACTTAATAAGATACCATCGGATAATCTTACCATGTCGTAGTACCTTGTCTTCATGCCGAAGAATAGCTTCAGGTTGTAGTACCTCTCCTTGATCTTCGATTTCGGGAGGGCCTTCAATAATTGGTTCATTTGGAGGTTCTCCTTTGTAGGGCTTGAGTAGGCTCACATGAAAAGCATTGTGTATGAGCCAATGGTTAGGTAACTTGAGTTGATAAGCTACCTCATTGATTGGCTTCAAAATTTGACAAGGACCATAGTATCTTTTTGCTAGTTTAGCATAATACTTTTGATGGCCCGTAGGGTTTTTGCCCATCGTTTGCCTCAATTGAACCTTAGGAAACTTAAGTAAGATCCAGTCATTTTCTTTGAACGTTAAGGCCCTTCTCTGCTTGTTAGCAGACCAGCTTTTTGCCTTAGTTGGGAGATGGATATAGCCTCCTTAATCTTTTGAAAAGATCTACTTCTGTGACATAGGTCTTTAGTAGATCAAGAATCGTAAGATTGGCTATCTCACTTTGGCCATCCGTTTGTGGGTGATAGACCGAAGAGAAATTCAATCTTGTACCTAGATTTTCAAAGAGACCTTTCCAAAAATTACATGTCATTCTAGGATCTCTATCTGACACGATGGACGTTGGCAATCCATGGTGTTTGAAAATTTGTGATATGAAGAGAGTTTCCATTTGGTGTGCCTCAATAGTCTTCTTAACAGGGATAAAGTGTGCTTGCTTGCTAAACCTATCGACTATTGTCCATATTCCCATATTTCTATGGATAGATTCTGGTAATCCAAAGATAAAATCCATGGATATACTCTCCCATGGTGAATTAGGAGTTGGCAATGGCTGGAGTAATCCGGGTTGCTTCCCTCTATCATACTTGGTATTTTGGCATACTACACATTTTGAAACGTAGTCTTGTATGTCCACTTTCATGGTAGGCCAATAAAAGAACGTCTCTACTCCTCGAAGAGTAGGTTGAATGCCTCTATGCCCCGCATAGGGAGGAGAGTGGGATTCATACATGAATTTCTCATGAAGGGAGTGGGTAACACATAGCCTATTGCCATGGAGAAGATAACTATCCTGCAAGGTGAATGGTTTCTCTTTCTTCCCCAAGGTCATCGTGAAAGTGCATCAGCCACTTGATTGTGCTTACCTGCAATGTGAGCAATGTGGAAATTAAATTGTGAAAGAAAATTTGTCCACCTCATTTGTTTGTCAAAAAGCTCTGTTTACGTCATGAAGTACTTGAGACTTTGATGGTCTGTTCGTAAGATGAATGGAGTTCCCAATAGATAGTGCTTCCATGTGTCTAGGGCATGTAGAACAGCTAACATCTCTTTCTCATAAATGCCTAAGACCCGTTCATCCGTGTTGAGCCTTCGGCTCTCATAGGCTATGGCATGCCCTTCTTGAAGCAAGATTGATCCAAGGCAATCACCAAAAGCATCACATTGGACCTCAAATGGCTTTGTGAGATCCGGAAGCATAAGGACTGGTTGGGAGATAGCTTCAAAGAATACTCCAGTGAATTTTTTGTAGGGTCTAAAAATTTTCTCCATTAATCGATTGAATGTAGCTGGTGCATTAGTCAAGCCAAAAGACATGACTAGAGTTGTACGAAACTCCATCTTTAGGATATCTTCATTCACTATCCTTATTTGATGGTAGCCACTTTTAAGGTCAATCCTACTGAAGTAGGTAGAGCCTTGTAGCTTATGAAAGAGATCTTCTACCCGGGGTACGAAAGCTGTTTTTGATAGTGATATGATTAGTGCACGATAGTCCACACATATGCGGTATGTACCATATTTCTTTTGCACTAAAAGGACTGGAGAGAAAAAGGGAGAGGAGCTAGGCCTCACCATTCCTTTGTCTAACAGTTCTTGTACTTGCCTCATGATCTCCTCTTGTTGAGCTTGTGAAACTCGATAGGGAGGTTTGTTAGGCGGTGAGCTTTGTGATAGGAGCTCAATTTGATGGTCATCATCCCCTCGTTTTGGAGCTAAGTCCATAGGGATATCATCAATGAACACATCTTGGAATCCTTTTAGAAAGTCAGACAAGTCTAACTCTTCTTGATTCCTACCATTCACCTTTGATATGAAGTTGACACCAGAACCAGGGTCAAACAGGATGAAAGCATCATGCTCCCTTACCTTTCCCCAAGCATAGGAGAGAGGTGATCCTTTGCAATGAGTATCCTCTTCTGAAGCTTCGATAGTGAAAGCTCTAGGAGTCTCATTGCGAGAATTTCTTTTGGGGCAAGAACAATAGCCATGTCCTTGATACCCACACTTAAAACATTTGTGATCCTTGCGAAAAGTTTCAAGCTCTTCAGGAGAGAGTTTATTTTTACCTTTGTAAACTCCTTTCTCCTTGGACCGATTGTTGTTGTTGTTGTTGGAATGGCCGTGGGAAAAATTTTGGGCATTAATTTTTCCCTTTGCATCACTTTTCTCTTTATTTTCCATGGGTTTGGCATTCCATCTAACCCCTTGTTGGAAATTGATGCATGAAGCAACCATGGTATGGTGGATTACTTCGCTGATAGAGTCAGGCCATTGAGAGTTGACATACTCGGCCATCTCCTCAGGTAATCCTGCACAGAATTGTTGTTTTTGCTCAGCAAAGTCAATCTTTTGAAAGACAGTAGCCTTGAGATGTAAATCCCAAAACTTGTCCACATATTTGTGGATAGAATCATGAGAGAGAAGCCTTAAACTCCGCCATTCGGTGATCACTTTGTCCTTTGCATCACTTGCAAGGAATTGATTCATGATGGAAACTCGTAGAGTTTTCCATGTCTTTGGTGCTTCGCCATTGCCTCAAAGACTATAGCCCACCTTTGACGAGCCGATTTTTGGAAGTGCATAGCTAGATGGTATAGCTTGGAGGACTACGTGAAGCCCTCGTCTCCAAAGGCCGCATCAAATTTTTGGATGAAGGCCAATACTTTATTGGTAGCACCAAAGGTTCCATCATAGGTGAGAAAAGGGATACTCTTTCCTCCCTCTTTGAACTTCTTGAGCTTTTGTGACCTTTGCCATGCAGGGTAAGATTTGCGATGTCCTCCCCTCTTATATTCTCTAGGAGAATAGCCATAGCTTTCATCGGTAGAGGAGGAAGGTGAAGAAGAAGGAGAAGAGGGTGATCTCTTTCTTTCCCTTTTATTCCTTGGTTTCCTCTCTTCCCTTTTGGAGTGACGATGAGGAGAAGGACTATGGGTTAATCGTTTCCTCTTGGGAGGAGCTGGTGATCGTTTAGTCCTCCTTCTTCGTGGAGCCACATCTTCGGAGGAATTTAGGGATTCATTGCTTTCTTGATCTTTGGATTCCTCCTCTTGTATGGGAGAGAGTCTTCTTTTGGGGGTCTCTTTAAGAGGCCTCGTAAGCTCTCTCTCCTCTTGGAGAGGCAAGGAAATCCCATAAGCACAAAGTTGTTGAGTAACTTTGGCTTGCAAAGTGGGGTTGTCCATAGCTTGTTGCAACCTAGTGACAAGATAATTAACAAACATGGGAGCATCATCATTGGCACCTTCATGTGCAAAATCAAAGTTATCAATGTTCATTCTCCTCTCTTGATTATTGTCAGCCATGCTAATTAAACTTACGTGTTTACTTAGTGTATGCTTTGGCAATTCAAAACCTTAGTTGCTACTCCTCCTAGCCTTTGAAAATAGGCACTTAATTATCTACACCCACGGCTCGAATTGGTTAATTATAGAGAGTAGTGGAGTGAGTCTAACATAGCGAAGTTGTCGAGGGATAGCTACTTTCAGACTTCTTATGGCTCAATAATGGTAAAGCCATAGGCAACAAGTCTAAATAGACTCCATTATTAAGTCCAAAGCTCCCGAGGTGTGCACCATATCCCACATAGTGGGCTCAACAAAACCGATAGTAGATCCCAGTCCCACTTACCCTAATATAATTAACAAAATCAACCATTAATAGGCTACTTAAGGACCTCTCTTCTTAAGCAAGAAAAGAGAAACCAAATGCTCTGATACCAATGTAATGGAAATGGCATATGAACTTTGACAGTAGCGAAATTAGGAAATTAGGTGAAGCACTTTTAAGAGATTACTTTGTGAGACTGGCGGGTGAACTTAATTGATGGTAGCAACATAAACATGGTACTTAGTTAACTTGGCATGAACAATACTTTTGCAAGAGAGAGAGTTTAGAGAACATAACAATAGTTGAGGACCGGATTCATATGGAGCCGGTCCCCCCTCCAATAGGTATTTGTATTATAGTGTCTCGCATCAAGAGAGACTTGTTACAATACAATGTTTGTGTTACTTGTGACCTTGGTGATGCAATGAAGATGGAAAGCTTCATGCATCACAAACATAACATAACATAAACTTGAAGAAAGCATTAACTATCTCAAGCCTCAGTCCCAAGGCCTCAAACACCTTCGAAGGTGGAGAGAGCTAGCGGGGAATGAGGATAGGGAAGAGGAGGAAGAAACATTCCATAGGAGAAAGAAGTAGTTCCTCACTTATCATTACTCTTCTTGATAGCATACATAATAGCATAGTAATGGAGATGGAGAAGATGGAAAGCTTAAGCATTGAAGCATGACTCTTGGTTGGATTTGCATTCCATAGCCAAGAGTGTTGGTGTAGGCTTTCACTCTCACAAGCTTGGAGAAGGAGGTGGTGTTCCTCAACTTTCACCAAGTGAGAATGGTGTCTCCAATGAGTGTGTGTGATGATGTATATCCCCCTAGCACCCCCGTTTCTTGCTTTGGGTGAAAATTCTACTTGCTACAAGCTCATTGGACCCCTCTCCCCTTAGCCAATCACATCCAACATGCAGTCAAGCATATGGGTAGTCTTTTGTCCTTACCCCTTAGAGAGAGAGAGCTTGAAAACATCTAGATATTTGTTAGGTGGAAGTAAAAGCTCATTGGACCCCTCTTTAGCCCAACCAATAGCATTCAAGCACCCATGTGGTTAAGCTTAGTGAGAGTTTGACATGTGTCCCATGTGCTCTTTTAGAATTGCCCTAACTTTGAGATTTTTATGCATAGGAAGTTTCTCAAGCAACTTCCTCATTAAGTGAGTAGGTTCTCTTTTTTACTCAAGCATTAATCCCCATGCATAGGAAGCTTCTCAAGCAACTTCCTCATTAAATGTGACAAGTACCTCAAGTACCTTAGTCATCAAGCATCACAAGCACCTTAGGTGGAGTTCCCACCTCAAGCACAGCCCTAGCTTGCCTAAGTTTAGGTCCGGTTCCCACCTCAAGCACAGCCCTAGCTTACCTAAGTTTAGATCAGGTTCCCACCTCAAGCACAGCCCTAGCTTGCCTAAGTTTAGATCGGGTTCCCACCTCAAGCACAGCCCTAGCTTGCCTAAGGTTCTTACCTCAAGCACAACCCTAGCTTGCCTAAGTTTAGATCGGGTTCCCACCTCAAGCACAACCCTAGCTTACCTAAGGTTCTCACCTCAAGCACAACCCTAGCTTGCTTAAGGTCAAAAGGACTTTTAACACTAACCATTGGAGGTCTTTAATGAAGCTAAACCTAAGGTCTTTTAAGCTTCATTAGTTAACCTTTCTCTTTGGCAGACCATCTCTCATTTGGGCCCCTTTACCATTGGCCCCGTGTTGAGATAGATCTGTAAGCACATGTCTATATTCTAACCCTTTTTCCGGTTTATTATCCCATATTAAATGATCAGTTTAATATGAGAAAATAATTTGGGTTGGTTGCACATGCTGCCTTTGAGCTTTCACAATGGTGTTTTTCGTCTGCTATAGGTACTCCTATCGTGGATTCCCATGCTGCACTGTTATATTTCGAGGACGGAATCTACATCAGGAAGGGGGGCATGTTAACCAACAAGTAAGGCAGTTGAGTCACTACTAGGTGAATAGGAGGCTTGGGGATTTCCTAAACCTCCCTATCTCTTGGTGTTGACCTTGGGGTTAAATACATTACAAGAGGCAGTTGAGTCAATACTAGGCGAATAGGAGGCTTGGGGATTGCCTAAATCTCCCTATCACTTGGTGTTGACCTTGGTGTCGAAGATATGACATACGATAGTGAAGTCAATACTAGGCAAATAGGAGGCTTGGGGATTGCCTAAAGCTCCCTATCGCTTGGTGTTGACCTTGGTGTCGAAGATATGACATGAGATAGTGAAGTCAACACCGGGAAAATATGAGGCTTGGGGGCTGCCCAACGCCCCCTATCGCTTGGTCCTGACCTTGGCAAATGGGCGTCGGCCCAGTAAACATCCACAGACACTCTTGTTGGTCCAATAGAAAAAGGGTAAGAGTGATCGTCGATGAGAGGCGCACTCTAAAACTGGAACCTATAATGTTTGGGTAAGATTGGCTAAGTGTGGGCACCCAAATGTGAACGAGCAAGCCCATATAAAATTCAATCTAAACCTAAAATACCTGATTCTCTCATTTGTGCAATTGAAGAGTTCTCTTGCTCCATCTCCATCTTCTTCTTCATCTCCTTGTGTGTGTGTATGCGTGAGAGAGAGAGAGAGAGTGATCAAGCATTGCGATGATGGCACGATGGCGGCAAGGCGGTTGATCACGGCACGGTGGGAGCTCCCTCTTGTTTGCGGCGAGGAATCCTCCAGTAAGGCAAGCATAGGGCGGTGAGTGACACACCCTTGCTCTCTTGAACTTTCTAGATTAGTCTGGTTGTGAGCTTGCAGCCATTTGTGGCTCGCAAACAGTTTATGGCATGTCCCTTGCATTGACACATGCGATAGACGTTCACACAAACTCGTTCCAAAAGGGTACAAAAATTTGTATTAGTGAAGCTCTGACGCCCATGCAACTCAAGATGAAGAAACAAGAGCTACAAAAGGTAAGAGAAGCATGGGATGTAGGTAAATGGGACGTCTAACATGGTGGTAGAGCCATCATTGAGGAGTTTTTGACACAAAAATCCCCCTAGAATCCTCTTGTATCCTCCCCATGTTTTCATAGTAGCCACCTCAATCTTATAAGTGACACGTAACACAATTGTTTTATAAATTCATCCAACCATCTTCCTTCCCCCTCCCTTTGTAAAACTTGATACCCTCTTCGTCAGAAGAGTTTCTTTTTATGCCCGTTTTCTCGATCCCACGGGTCACCCTGTTCAGCTCTCTCATGATAGATTTCCTTGCTACGCTTGCAACTATGGTGGAAACCATAACTCTCAGAGCAACTTTGAAGGGTCTTAGTGACTGGTTGAAAACCATTGCCTACCCCATTATCTCCGCCTTACGTGACAATTCCAGTTTTGTTTGGTCGCTCACCGAAGATGATAGCTTTGGCTACACCAAGAAGCATCTGACAGGTCAATAGAACTTGATTCTACTAAACCCAATTTTGCCGCTGCTCCCAAATTGCTAGATTTTGCTTCTGCTGCCACACTTGCCTCCGATCTTCTCAATGAAGCGGATCGGGGAGCACCACAGACGGAGAGTGAGAGAGAGAAGGAGACACACGACACACAGATATGGGTGGGGAGACTCAAAGAGTGAGCAGCCCCCTATACACTTATGCTATGTATAAGGTATACAAGTCAGTGGGCGCCCAGACTCTGGGCGGCCGGGCAAGGCACAGGCGCCTATACCCCAACAACCTCCCACTTAAAGGCGACTGTGCCTTTAAGCAAGAGAATCTAGTCTAAAGACTACAAAAGGCGAGAGAAAACTGCTCTCAACCGATGCCCACTGGCTGGCTGTGATCGTGTGCATCCGCTGTCCTGCTCCCGTGTAAGTCCATACACCACCAGACGTACCGCAAGTATGTACGCAATACCTGCATATCTCCCTCATGCACTATGCCATCATCAGTCAACAAACGACTGACAACCCCAACTGCAAATGCTCTCACTGCAGCTGCGATATCTGTCCTCACGATCAACATCTCATACATGAGACCACCGAATGCCGATGCAATGCTAGCGGGCCCTGCTAGCTCTACAGAGCATGCATCAACATATATATCCCTGGCAATAGGCATCTCTGACTGACAAGGCGTGTCAGCCACATGCATCTCCTGACTGTCTGCAAAAGACGCATCAACCTGTCGTGCAACCTCAGAGCAAACCAGCTGCTCTAAGTGTCTGCTGGAAGACATATCCTGCACAATTATATCCCCATGCTCACTGTCGAGCATAGAAAGGAATGATTGCATAATCGCTGACGTCTCAGCCTCCTCTGCAATCATCCACTGCAAACATGACCACTCAATCTGCTGTGACTCACTAGAGCTCTCATGCTCTAACTCCGTATGCATAGACTCTTGCACAACGTCCTCCTGTTGTGACTCACTAGAGCAAGACCGCTCTACCTGTCTATCCTGCATAGAAGTATCTCGCACAACTAAGTCTCTGCTTTGCTCAGTCACTAGCAAAGCATGCATGTGTGACTCTGTCACCTCTCTGTGTGACTGCTCAAGTCGTGCCTCAACTGTGTGCACAACGAGCTCACTACTCTGCACTCCATCCAAAGCATCCTGCAACCCATAAGCAAAAGAGACTTGCCTGCTCTCTCGCTGTCTACCTGGCTGCATGATCACAGAGACAACACAGTCTCTCGCGTGATCCACATGTAATGGGTAACCTATACCACTCCTGGCACCTCTCGCAATCACTAGAGAACCCAAATGCAACGCAAAAGATCGCTCAAGCAGCGATACCCGACATCCACTATCCCGTAACTGTCTGACTGAGATCAAATCCCGTCTCAGATCTGGCACATAATGCACATGACGCAGGGTAAATCTCATACCAATGGGCAAGGACAAACATACGTCTCTTGCACCCTCAATGTCATACAAAAAACCATCAACCATGTGCACACAACCAAGTCTCCCACTAGAAAACGTGCTAAACCACTCACGATGCAACGTGACATGGAAAGTAGCATCTGAATCTAGTAACCAATGTGAAGACAATGTGCAATCCGTAGACATAAGATCGTCTGAAGACAAGCTAGATGTAAATGTGACATCGCCGTCACAAGCATACTCAGTAACCACCGTATTGATCTCACTAGCATTTGTCGTGTCCAAATCTGCATCACGCATCTGTCGCCTCCGTTGTCTCAAACACCTGAAACATCGACGCCTAATGTGCCCTCTATGTCCACAATGCCAACATGTCAAGTCTCTATACCGTCGAGACTTGCGTGTGGGATCAATCTCTCCCATGGACATAGAAGTGGGACTAGACTCCCCTGTAGACATGGATGTCGCATACATAGCATGTAAACTCTGCCATAAAGCATGAGTTGTAGTCTCCCTCGAGACCTGCCAGTAAACAGACTCAACCAGATGCAAATGAATCGTAGACATGGCTAACTCATCAAGATCCTGCCAATCATCATCACGCATAGAATTGGGCTTCGCTAATAAACCACGCAAGGGTTTATCCTGCCCCAAATCCTCCAATGCAACAAGCATATGTTCCTTCCAAGCAACAAAATCTACACCATCAAACTGTGTCAGACCATAACGCTAGAAAAGAAATGAAAAATCCGCCATAATGCTCGCAAAAGAGCAACCAACAATGAGTAGCAAATGTCAACCAAATCAGCCCTAAACTGGCTCAAATCGCATCAACAAAAGTCTGCAAATATGGCTGTAAAATATGGCTACAAATCAGCCCCAAAACAGCCCCAAAATTCAGCTCTTAAACAGCTGCATAAACAAGTCACAAATGTATCCCAAATCAGCCTACAACTGAGCCATACATGGACACCTGCAAAGAGGAAACAATGGTTGAAAATTCAGCACCCAAATAAGCCCTCAAACCTGCCTGTAAACTTGTAAACCTGTAGCTGAAACCTAATGAAAAACCTCAAGCTATTAGTGCTCGAATCCGGCTACCTAGCTCGTAGCCACACAAGCATACATCACAATACTCACTCCTGTGATTGTGACAAGATAACTGTACGCCTGTCAAACCGTGAGCTAATCACCAAGCTCACACTGTGCGGTATCGATGCATACACACGCACAAATCTCCCACTTGCAGAGAACACCGCACGCAAATGCTGAGCGCAACCCGCAATCTCTACCTAGATCGCATAAATGATGCGCATAAAACTCCTGGGAAAATTTCGCCAGAGTTTCGTCAGTAAAACGGCCACAAAACCAGTAACCAAACTGACTGCACGTTCAAAACCATGAGCAACCAAAGCGCATCAAACCGCACTCCAAATGCATGCACCAATCTCCACACTTTGCATACATCATTGCAAACACCCGCAAATCTAGTACACAAATATCTGCTCTACCTGTGACTGCCAAAAAACATGCTCGAGGCATACATTGCCGAGCTCAAAATGCAATCACATTAGTCTCCCTGAGCATCAAACCACATAAGGCATACATCGTATCCTCCCACCTGTGAGGAAACTTGCAGCAAATATCACTCTCACATCTCAGAGCAAACCATGTGTGGAATCCTCGACACACAATAAATAACTGCTGCTGCTGCAAAAAATTCAGCATTCAGAATTTTAAAATTTTGATATAAAGAGCGCGTCCGGAGCGTGCCAAAACCCCAAGGTAGACTCCTGGATCACATGTATCCGAGTCCGGGTGTGAAAGCTATGCCAAAAACCTCCGTATCGACCCAAAAACGCAGCATAAACTGCCAAAAGAGGGCTGCAAAATGCAGCTCCTCAACCGTAGCTCGAATGAGGTTTCTGATTGCTCGAATGGCTTTGAAAGGGGGGTAAAGCGCCAGGACACTTGGTGGAAACGCTCTCGGAAAGCTGAATTTGCCGATGCCGAAGTCGAAACCCTGTTTGCACTCTTAAAAGTGCACGCGCGCGGACGCGATTTCGGGAATGAAACTGGCTCTCCGCTGTCGTCTTGACTATGCACACACGCGCTCCCTCCGCACCTACGCTCTGATACCAATTGTAGGGGATCGGGGAGCACCACAGACGGAGAGTGAGAGAGAGAAGGAGACACACGACACAGATATGGGTGGGGAGACTCAAAGAGTGAGCAGCCCCCTATACACTTATGCTATGTATAAGGTATACAAGTCAGTGGGCGCCCAGACTCTGGGCGGCCGGGCAAGGCACAGGCGCCTATACCCCAACACTCAAGGGTAAGATGAGTTGGTGATCGGCTCTTGTCTCTGCTGCACAAAGTGCCGAACGTGAAAAAGGGAGCTGGTGGACTCTATGGCGGCCTTAATAAAGCCGTCGATGCAAGTCGAGCAAATGAGCTCTCACTCCCTTTCACCACTGCTCAAGGAGGGTGTTGCTTTGATCCCTGCGTTGCATTGATGGCACGAGTTCATGGGCCACTTTCTTCAAGATGTTGTTATCTCCTCTGACGGGTAGTTTGCTCCCTCTGAAAGCTGGGATGGAGAATAGCGTTTGTAAGATCTCAGTTTCTTCAAGGCAAGTAGTACGAGGCACGTCAAATTGCCAAGCAGCTTGTCCAAATCAAAGAACTAAGGCTTCATTATCCTCAATTTGGACTTGAATGTCTTCCACCTTGTACCCTGTGAGTAATTCATGGAATTGTACCTTGTTAGTATGATAATTTCAGACATACCAAGGCACTTGAAAATGGAAGTGAGTGCGGCAAATAGATGCAAATGCACTTCATCCTTATTATTTCCTCAATAATGTGTGGATGGAAGCTTCTCCAAAGTGAAGTAGAAACAATATCAACAACCAAAACTATAGTATTTCCTACCGTGAACTAAAGTCGAAGTTGATCATGTGCATTGTGTTTGATCATGTAGTTTTAGCTGATAATGTATCGATATAAAATGCTTATTGTCCAGATCCCTTCTTTGGTACTTCGCTTGCAGATAAACTTGACAAGAAATTATTGGCTATTTTATGAGATGGACGGAAGCTGACAGGCATTCTTAGGTCATTTGAACAATTCACAAATGTTGTCATTGAAGGTGCATTAGAGAGGATCATTGTTGGGGAGCACTATTGTGATGTTTCTCCTGGGCTTTACATAATTTGCAAAGAAAATGTGGTGCTAACTGTGAAGTTAATTCAACTAGAGCTGAATTGCCATCACATGTGCAGGCCCTCAAAGCGGAGAAAGAATCAACTGAACTCAAAGGTTCAATGAGGAAAAAATGGAATTTTTAGATTTGGAGTAAATGCTCGACTGGTACTTAGACAAGACGGATTCTTTGAGGTTCAAAATAATCTTTGCTGACATACATAGGATCAATCTTCATGAAGAACGTGCTAATTAATCAAATTGTGGTTTTAAAGCCTTCTCGTTCGCTTGTTTTAATAGAAAGCGAAAAGCACATTTGAATACAAGTGAAGGGGGTGGTATTTCAATAGGTAACTTTTTTCTGTGGGGAGGGGTGGAGGGTAATACGAGAGAGAGAGAGAGAGAGAGAGAGAGAGAGAGAGAGAGAGAGAGAGAGAGAGAGAGAGAGAGAGAGAGAGAGAGGAGAATATATATATGTATGTGTATATATATTTATAAATACACAAGCAAGCACACACGTACACACTTATACATATACATATACATACATACAGATATATATATATATATATATATATATATATATATATAGAGAGAGAGAGAGAGAGAGAGAGAGAGAGAGAGAGATTAAGAAAAACGCTCCTTCTAAAAATTGATTTTGGAGCAAAGCAAGCAAGCTTTTTTTTTGTTGTTCAATTGAGCAAAAATTCAAAAACAGCTCCCTCCAGACCTTCCTCCAAAAGCTCCCTCAAAACCGCAACTCCTCTCTATCAACTCTCTCTCTCTCTCTCTCTCTCTCTCTCTCTCTCTCTCATGTCACATTGAGGGGGCCGCCTTAGTCTTTGTTTACTTGCATCCATCCAAGGAGAAGTGACATTGGGCCTTAACCAAAACCTTGGCCATTTGAGCTAGCTAATGGTTGGGCATAATAGGTCAAATGGTAAGGTCTTCGCGCAAATTGTAATGCTCGTTAGAGTCCAATGTATGTATTTTCACTTCTTGTGATACTCTTCGCAGGGCCGAAGCCTTGGAAATCTGACCAAGGGTGTTCCCCCGCCCACCTTACACATTTTTGAGGCCATCTTTTTCCTTTTGTTTGTCAAATAGCAGCGTGCTAGCTTGGCATGGCCATCATATGCCTACCTCTGTGTGACATCTATCGAGTTTTCATAAAAAGCCTTTAAATAGTTACAATGCACCTGCTATGTTTTTGGTTGTTAATTGTGAATGTTATTTTTGCAATCTGGAAAAACTACAATTTTTTACAAGGTTTAGTTAGAAAATTTGGAAAAAACTGCAATGTTTTGGCAAAAAACTGCAATGTTTTGGCAAAAAACTGTAGGTTTCAATAGCTTGATTTTTCCTATTTGTTTGTTGGAAAAATGTCATTTGGGAACATTGCACCCACCTCATTCATGCTCATCTACCTTTCGCTTTTGCCTTCCCACTATCAAATGGTGTATGAGGTGATCTTCTTTGTGTCTCCACACAAGGGGTGCATGGATAAACTAGTGAGGGATGAGCACGAGGATAGGGATGAGCATGAGGATAGGGATGAGCAAGCAAGCTGCATGCGTGGAGGGGAGACCGTGGAAGAGGTAGAAGAACAAAAACGGAGAGGCGGCAGGGGCAATAGGTTTTGCAATCAGCTAGGCGAAAGCAATCATTGCAAATGTTTTTGCTCACATATAGGCACTTATGTTATTAATTTGAACCTTCTTGTATGTTCAAGCCTTCCTATCTCTCTATATACTAAACAACGACTAGCCACCAAAGAAGCAATTAGGAGCTCATCGTCCACCATGTGTCCCTTTCTCTCCCTCTTTACATCACCCCTATTAGGTGCAAGTGATGAAGAGCCTATGGAGGGTGACAATGAAGCTTCACCATGGCTAGAGATGAGCACACAGATTGGGTGTCACCCATTGTGATAGTATCCAAGAGTTTATCTACAAGATTAGGTACATAGATTGGGTGTCACCCATTGTGATAGTATCCAAGCTAGAGTTTATCTACAAGATTGAGCACACATATTGGGTGTCACCCATTGTGATAGTATCCAAGAAGAACAACAAATTGTGAGTTTGTTTGAATCTCAAATAGGTAAATGCTGCTACCATCAAAGACAACTATCTCGTACCAATTACTAACCATGTGATTGAAATAGTTGGAGGCAAGGAAGATTATAGCTTTCTTAATGGATTTTCAAGCTACAACCAGCTTGTTATAAAGCTTGAGGATCAACATAAAATGGCCTTTGCCAAAAAAAAAAGGGCATAATTGCTTATGGAGTGATGCCATTTGGCTTGACCAATGCACCTGCCACATTCCAAAAGGCTGTTGAGTCATGCATTCAAAGAGTATCTAAGACAATTCTTATAAATATACATGGGAAATCTATGCACGCATTCTCTCTTGAGAAACAACCACATAGAGCACTTGAAGAGGATCGTTCAGAAGTACACAACCTATCGTATCTTCTTGAAGAGAGAGGAATGTGTCTTCATGGTAAGACAAGGGAAAATTATAGGGCACATTGTGTCCAAGAATGACACTTTCACCGATCTTGACAAGATTCAAGTGCCATTGTTTCACTATCAAGATTGACAAAAGTTAGAGAGGTACAAGCCTTCATAGGCCATTGTGAGTACTATAGAAGATTCATCTATATGTACGCAGTCATCACCAAACCTCTCTATGATCTTATCACAAAATTTGGGTGGACCGGAGAATATGAAGAAACATTCCACTTATTGAACCAGAGATTGATTTTTGCTCCAATTCTGAAATCTCTTCATTGGGCGAAGATATTCCATGTCCATGTCGATGCATCAACATATGCTATAGGATGTATTTTAGCACAACTTGGAGAGAGCAATGTGGATTCTCCAATTTGTTACGCTAGTAGAGGACATCTTAATAATGCAAATAACAATTACACGACAATGGAGAGAGATTGGTTAGGAGTGGTCTATGCTGTGAAAAAGTTCAGACACTACCTTCACGCTAACAAGCTTGTATTCTTTGTGGATGATCAAAGCACTATTATACTTGGTGAACATTCCCTGCAATACGTAACATATTGTTTGATGGTTTATTATATTTCTTGAGTTTGATTTCATCATATTAGTAAAAAAGGGAACCACACACCAATGGGCTGGCAATTTGTCTAGATTAACTCATGGGGAGGAACCTAAGGGAGTTGATGATGACATGCCAGACTCTTATTTATTCAATACTGATATGTTGCTAATGTGGAGTGAGCATGTCATACCTTTTCTCATGGCATTTGATCACCAAAGATTGAAAGGTAGCCCCATCAATCAATCATTGATCAAAGTAGAACACTAGTGCTAATAGCTGGAAGCCTATACAAGCAACAAGATGATGGTATATTGAGGCTATGTATAGAGCCAACACAAAGAAAGGTATACTTGAGCCAAGCTCATGTATACACCACCGGAATACACAATGGGAAAGCACAAACATTTCAAAGATTAATAAGACTTGGTGTAAACTAGTCTAAAATGCAGAGAAGTGTTCATTACTACATTAGTTCATGAAAATTTGTGCAGGGTAGGCACCTATGGAACATGCAATATTGTTCAAAGTAGCACTTGCATCTTAGTGGACTTTTTACATTGTGTATTACCTAACCAAAGGAATTTACTAGCGGGGTTAAGTAGATGGAGAATGAAATCCATTCAAACTAAAGGGAAAGGATGATCAATTGCAAATGAGTACCACGAAAGATGAATACATTTTGATTCTTGAGCAAGCACATCCTGGACAAGCAAGCGGATATTTTTTTTCAGATAGAACAGCGAGAACAGATCTTGTTGTTGCGGGATACAGAAGCATATGTGAAGAGATGTGACAAATGTCAACAAATGAAAGCACCTTTGCGGCGCGACAAAATGCCTTTACAGCTATGATGAAGGCAAGGGATTTTGCCAAGTTTGACAATGACATTATCAGACCGATGACACCCCCCGCATATCATACGAATGCTCAATATATCATTGTGTCTACATGTTACCTAACCAAATAGGTTGAAGCTAAGGCGACACATAAAAATGATGCAAAAACGACAGCGGAATTATTTTATGAAAACATCTTTACAAGATATGGGCTACGGATCAAAATAGTGAGGGACAGAGAGACTCGCTTCCTAAATGATTGAATTCTTGTTGAATGAGCTCATGCGAATTCATTGCATGTCTGCACCATATCACCTCCATATCACCCTCAAGCTAATGGACAAGCAAAGAGCACGAACAAGATTCTATGCCGATACTCACAAAGATAGTGAGAGAGTCAAGAATAAATTGGGACCAAAAGTTACATTCATCTCTTTAGGCGTATTGAGTTGCTGAGAAAAGAGTTGAATTTGAAGCAAGCTTTTTGAGAGAGCTTTGGAGTGAGCTTTTTTCAAATATTGCTCAGTTCACCAACTCTAGAAAAAAAGCTCGCTCCAAAAAAACTTGCTTTGAAAAGCTCCCTTCAAAAAGAGTTTTTGAAGCAAGCTTCCGAAGTGAGATTCTCTCTCTCTATCTCTCTCTCTCTCTCTCTCTCTCTCTCTCTCTCTCTCTCTCTCTCTCTCTCTCTCTCTCTCTCTCTCTTACTTCCCTTTTGTCTCTTGCTACCTCTCCCTATCTCTATTTGCTATATCTATATCTATCTCCCACTCCTTCAATATCTCTCTCTTGCTCTCCCTCCCCCCCCCCCCCCCCCCCCCCCCCCCCCCCCCCCCCCCCCCCCCTCCCTCTCTCTCTCTCTCTCTTCCCTCTATCTCTCTCTGTCCACACCTCACATTACACATAGACTACTACAAAATAAAAGAATGCTACAAATAATCCTCTCTCTCCACACTTGGGAAACATATTAATGGAAATTTCTAGAGGTAGACTTACTACATTTGAAGGTTTTTACACAACTTTATAGGGTTACTCACCTTCAAATAACAAACTGAAAGGTTAAAGAAGAATTAATAACACCAAAGCTAGGTTTTACTCAACCACAACCGTGATCATTATTATGTTACAGGGTGCTCTTTATTTCATTAGCATCATCCCCCTCATCATGGTGATGATGATCGTTATTTGGACGGTGATCATGATGTAGATCATGATGCTCGTGATGTTTATCTAACACAATTTTGTTCTTTGTATCGTCAAATTTATTGCCATCATTGTCATCATCTTCATCATCATCAAGATGTAGCTACCGTTCCTTTGAAGCTGGCGATGATCGCCACGATGATGAAACTCGTGATAGACATGATTACCATGAAAGAGGGAATAAAAGACAAAGAGACATGACAAAAAGGACAAATACATGAAGAACAGTTGTAGCCAAAGGGATGGTGATTGCAAGCCCACTCACAAAGATCATGAAGATCACAAAGATAGAGACAATGGATGAACATAGGCCTTGCGATGATAGAAGCCTTAGCTCTTCCAAGGGCATCAACCATACACAACGTTCTCTCTCCCTCCCTAAATTCTTGGTTTTTTTTTGGGCATTTACAAGCTCATTCACACTCGCATTGTGGCATTTGGGTTCGGCCCCATGGTTGTACATCCGGCTACATACGGTGCGCCCTCTAGATTTCAACTATGCATCACTTGTAGAGACCAATGGAGCCTTCTTTGGATTCTCTGGATCCAAGGTGTGCTTCACACGAACATCCACCAAATGCCCCTACCATGTACTTACGATGTGCTGCATTGTTGGGCACCATTGGTGATCCTTGCTCGGCCTCGTTCAAGTTCATTGGCTTTTGGGGTGTTATTGATGATGATTATTGCAATCTAGAGATCTACAAATCCCACTCAAAACAAATGGGAAATTTGTGAGCCACGTTTCTTGATGGCATCACATCCTACTGGATGTCCTCATTTTTTATGTGCAATATGGATCTTGTTTGTGAAGAAAACTGCTCAAAGAGAGTATTTTCCAATCATGGGATGAGTGAAACCCACACAATCTCATCGCATCACACTCTTAAATAAGGAGCTGCAGGATAATCTCTTGGAGAAGGCATCTTGCTTATTTTTGGAGTCATAGGAGCTACAAATGAGAGCCCCTCCACTTATGTGTGATGCTACTCAAAACATGTGCACCCAAAATCTTTACATTTCTTCATCATTGTTCATATGTGTCTACTTCACCTGCCTCTGCTCTCACTCTTTAAGAACACAACTGATAAAATAGGACTCGCAAGCTTAAAATGTGTATTGGCTCAGGCAAGCTTGTGTGTGTATATAGCAAGCAATATTATAAGGGGTATCCCATTTGCATGTGCGACCTCATCTACGGGGGAGAGAGAGGGACCATCCTAGAAGCTATGTCACCTCAAGGAACTCCTCAAACCTATGAAAATTAGCCTCTCGACCCTCCAAAAACATGCCCAGTTCATCAGTAAACTCAGCATTTAAAAGCTCCTCTCCCTGACTTGGCAAGTGAAATCCAACCTCTTGACAAGTCAAAAACTTACTCATGACCTCAGTATAGAAAAGGAACAAGAAGGGGGCAAGAGGTCATCCTTGTCATATTGACCGTGTAATCATGCAGTGTTCTACTCTTTCCATTGCCAATAGCACCTCGCTATACGGACCCCACATGTACACACTCAAAGCAAAGAAGACAATGGATCATAATTGCCAAAGAAGAACCGAGAAGCACCCCCAAAGCGATCCATCAAACCACAAAAGTTAGCAAATTCCATTGCACCAAAGAAGACCACAACAAAGAAACCCACATCAGAACCTTCAAAGGCCACACCATGAGCAAAGCCACACCAGTCAACCATTGCAGACAATAGAAACCAGTAACATATCCCAGCCAAACACAAGCCGTCCAGGCATCGAACACCTCTTGAGACCTTCTTCTTCATATGGCAGTCCTTGCATCAAGAAGGGATCAAATCACATGGCTCGCTGGGAAAGACCAACCAAGATGAGCCCTTCATCAAGATCGGCCGTACATGTACCACCATGGAGCTCCCACCCCACCCAAGGACACTTCTAGAGTATCGCAAGCTACCTCCACCCAAAAGTAGCCCCAAGATTTCCTCTCGGAGACAGGAGGCGGCCTTGCCACTTGCAATTCCAAAAAGAGGTCAGGTCTCTGCACCTGAAATAGTGGCAACAAGCTACTTACCCAAGAGCCCATCCCCAGGGATCCCTTGCTTCGTGGAACTTCCCATCCTCACACATTGCCCAAACCCTAGATACAAAGCACCGTCGGCTTGGAGGAATACACCTCTTTTTTTTTTTTTAAAGCAAGTATACCCAAATTTTTCAACAATTAAAGCACGTGAAGAAGTAGCGGTGGACTTCTTACAACATGAACTTTCCATATCCAATGGCGAATTAGTAAAGAAAGAAAAGAATAAGGCCACCAATCCAATACATTCAAAAGGGTGGAAATAGGTTCACAAGTTGGGCTCAAAACACCATACTATCACAAGTCAAACCCATACATTTTCGTAACCATAACCTGGAGGGTGCATGCAAGGCCATCTACACATTCATTAATTTGTTTTGCAAAAATGGCTTTCAGAGGGAGAAATTATGGAGGATTATCAAGAACTATTGAAGGGATTGCCAAATTTCTTCATATGTGTGGGACCCAACCAATCTCTTATAGAGAGTACTAATTGGTGGGCACTAGGTCTTGAATGATCTTAGACAGGGTAAAATATAGTGGATTAGGACACCATTGGGGGCTTAGAGGGGTGGGGGCCTAGCCTCAGGACTAAGTGGCACGGGCATGGGAGGGTGGGATCTACGGTCGGGAGATTGTGGGCCGTAGATCGCAATGGCGGCGCCGAAAGAAATGTAGGGTACCCTAGATTACTTTTGGCTTCCGCCCTTATGCATACATGTTTTAAGTAAATTAGGGCCCCCACATTTCACAATGCGCGCATGGCATAGTGGTTAGGGTATCCGCCTCTAGATTACTTTCAAAACTCGGGTACCCTAGATTACATTTTACAAAAGTAATCTAGGGTACCCGCATTCCAGATCTACGGCCCACAATCCCCTGGCCATAGATCCCACCCTCCCATGCCCGTGCCATTTAGTCCTGAGGGGGGCCTAGTGCCCCCCAAAACACTTTGAGACTTGTGTCAGATGGATCCCCCCCACACACACACACATTATGCACCTATGCCACAGTAATACTCCCTTGCCATCAATCTAGGTGGGGCAATACCCTTTCAAAATGGGGAGAGAGAAAAAGTTTATAGAGAAAATCAAAATCCATATTGCATTATTGAAATGATTAATGCCATATTACATAGAAATGCCACGCTACAAGGAGAGTAGTAACACATCCCCTTATCCATGCCATTTTTGAAGCTAACGAGGTTTTCTTTCCAATGATGGTCTACATTTCCATGTCTTCAAACATAGTGATGGACATTAGCAAATGGTTGCATGTATACCCAAGCACCTTTGATAAACGTTTGTGGCACCCATTCACTATGCACACCTCTTGTGTTGTGAGCTGACCCTTTGGCCACCTTTAGGGAATAGAGCTTGCCATGTGTGAGTAACGGAAAATAAGAGGAGGAGGAGGACCTTGCTTGGTTCTCCAAGGTAGGTGGGAGAAGGGGGATGAGATTTCTTGGTGTGGCAATGGGAGGTGGGAGGGGAAGAGACAGGGGAGGAGTTTGATGCTGCAATGTAGGTAGGAGAAGGTGGATAAATTTCCTTGGTGTGGCAATGCGAGATAGTGATGGACATTAGCAAATGGTTGCATGTATACCCAAGCACCTTTGATAAACGTTTGTGGCACCCATTCACTGTGCACACCTCTTGTGTTGTGAGCTGACCCTTTGGCCACCTTAGGGAGTAGAGCTTTCCATGTGTGAGTAAAGGAAAATAAGAGGAGGAGGAAGACCTTGCTTGGTTCTCCAAGGTAGGTGGGAGAAGGGGGATGAGATTTCCTGGTGTGGCAATGGGAGGTGGGAGGGGAAGAGAAAGGGGAGGAGTTTGGTTGATGCTGCAATGTAGGTAGGAGAAGGTGGATAAATTTCCATGTGTGGCAATTGGAGATGGAAGAAGGTGGATAAATTTTCTTGGTGTGGCAATGGGAGATGGGAGAAGGTGGATAAATTTTCTTGGTGTGGCAATGGGAGATGGGATAACTTTGCCTGGTGTGGCAATGTAAGATGGGAGATGGAAGGGGGAGGGAATGCAGAAGAGGTTGCTTGATGTTGCAATGGAGATGATGTAGATGGCGTAGGCAGTCTCACTGGCAGAGGCAGTTTCACTAGGTGGGAACCAGCTCCTCGAAAGCCGAGCAGCGGATCAGTCAGTAATTACCATGACGATTACCACAGTAGCTCCAAGAGGCTATAAAAAGGACCCATTACATTGTAATCGGGTTAACAATTGTTGGATGTACTTTTGGGCTATTTTATCTTTTGACTTCCTACTCTTAGTGTGTGGTTGTAGTCCTGAAGCTGTTCCTAAGCTACATTATCCCCACTTGTGCTCTTACTGTGTAATTCCTAATACAGTAGTCGAGTATACTTCAACCAGATATGATTTGTATCCATTCCTTCTGAATCTGAATCTGAATCTGATTCTGAATCTGAACACGAATTCTGTATCCATTCCTTCTGGATATGCTTTGTATCCATTCCTTTTGAATCTGAATCTGAACACTAATTCCAGTCATTTAGCTTGTCTATTTCTCAGCAGATGTATTCCAGTTCATGTAACTGTTCTAGGTTAGTTTCTATCTTTTCCTCCAATTTTACTGATTGAACTAATGAATCACCAGTAGCTGTAAACTCTAGCACTGGACTAAGGTATCTAAAGAGATCAGCTCCAATTCCATTTTGGCGATCACGGTGGCTCGAGTTGTTGCTCGTTGACCAGCAGACTCCTCTCCCAGTTTGAGTTTCAGTTGCAGTAATGGCACCCAAACCCAGTTGTGGCCGGAAACCATCCTACCGTGTTGATCCTATTCCTGAGGAGTCAGAAAGAGACTCTGATCCCAAGGATGAACAAGTAACTGGAAGTGAGGCTCAGGAGGAGCACAATCATGCTGATGAGGCACCTGACTCTCATCATTCTAGTCAGTTCAGAAGACGCAGGGCTGAACGAGAGGAACGCAAGGCCAAGAGTTCTCGGACCACACAGGGAGACAAAGGAGCCAAAGGAAGTAAAGGAAGTCATCATACTTCCAGTAGAAAAGCGAGGGAGGAAACAACAACTGAGACGGAGGTAGAAATGGAGACCAATGGAGCCTTCTTTGGATTCGTTGGATCCAAGTGTGCTTCACACAAACATCCACCAAATTCCCCTATCATGTACTTACGATGTACTGCATTGTTGGGCACCATTGGTGATCCTTGCTCGGCCTCGTTCAAGTTCAATTGCTTTCGGGGTGTTATTGATGATGATTATTGCAATCTAGAGATCTACAAATCCCACTCAAACAAATGGGAAATTTGTGAGCCACGTTTCTTGATGGCATCTCATCCTACTGGATGTCCTCATTTTTTATGTGCAATATGGATCTTGTTTGTGAAGAAAACTGCTCAAAGAGAGTATTTTCCAATCATGGGATGAGTGAAACCCCACACAATCTCATCGCATCACACTCTGAAATAAAAGAGCTGCAGGATAATCTCTTGGAGAAGGCATCTTGCTTATTTTTGGAGTCATAGGAGCTACAAATGAGAGCCCCTCCGCTTATGTGTGATGTTGCTCAAAACATGTGCACCCAAAATCTTTACATTTCTTCATCATTGTTCATCTGTGTCTACTTCACCTGCCTCTGCTCTCACTCTTTACGGACACAACTGATAAAATAGGACTCGCAAGCTTAAAATGTGTATTGGCTCAGGCAAGCTTGTGTGTGTATATAGCAAACAATATTATAAGGGGTATCCTGTTTGCATGTGCGACCTCATCTACGGGGGAGAGAGAGGGACCATCCTAGAAGCTATGTCACCTCAAGGAACTCCTCAAACCTATGAAAATTAGCCTCTCGACCCTCCAAAAACATGCCCAATTCATCAGTAAACTCAGCATTTAAAAGCTCGTCTCCCTGACTTGGCATGTGTAATCCAACCTCTTGACAAGTCAAAAACTTACTCATGACCTCAGTATAGAAAAGGAACAAGGAGGGGGCAAGAGGTCATCCTTGTCATATTGCCGTGTAATCATGGAGTGTTCTACTCTTTCCATTGCCAATAGCACCTCGCTATACGGACGCTTGTAGAGAGTTGACACCCAATAATCCAAGCATCTAAAAAGCCCATCCTATGCATAGTGCCCTCAAGGAATCCCCAATCAACTCTCTCATAGGCCTTCTTAAAGTTAAGAAGGAGCACCACAAGATCCTCTCTTTGGCAACGAGCAAGTTCACTTGCCTCCTAGAAGGTGAAAATTCTGTCAAAGTATCCTATGCTCCTTGAAAAAATCTGTTTGTGTCTCGTGTATGATGCTTTCAAGTAGTGGCTAAATTCTCGTCTACGTCTTGTGTATGATGCTCTCAAATAGTGGCTAGATTCTTGAATTGAGAGCCGTTGCTAGTATTATATAGTCTGAATTGATAATAGTTATGGGTTGTCACTGCCAAATCTCATCCAAAGAGGTCCCCTCATTGGGAATAAGAGAAATCAAGCCATCACTCAAGCTATCCGGTATCTCACGAGTGTGTAGAATGTGCTAGTGTGCACTACATAAGTCTTGACCAAGAAGCTATGATTACTACAAGAAGAAATTGGGAGTCAAACCATCCTCCCCTGTCAATTACCATGGTGGAGTCCACTGAGAACCATCGTGTGTGAAGAAAAATAACTCGCGGGAAACCAAAATTTTCACGCCCAGTCGCAAGCCTAAGCCGCAATATTCTCGGCCGAAAAGTGGTCGGAAAACGACCGGTCGGTTGGCCGGTAGTCAATGACCGGTGGCCGGTGGTCGAAAGTCAATGGCCGGTGGCTAATGGCCGAATTCAATGGCCGGTGACCGAATTCAAAGGGGTGAACTATCACCCCACATGTACACACTCAAAGCAAAGAAGACAAGGGAGCATAATAGCCAAAGAAGAACCGAGAAGCACCCCCAAAGCGATCCATCAAACCACAAAAGTTGGCAAGTTCCATTGCACCAGAGAAGACCGCAACAAAGAAACCCACATCAGAACCTTCAAAGGCCACACCATGAGCAAAGCCACACCAGTCAAGCATTGCAGACAATAGACACCAGTAACATATCCCATCCAAACACAAGCCGACCAGGCATCGAGCACCTCTTGAGACCTTCTTCTTCATATGGTAGTCCTTGCATCAAGAAGGCATCAAATCTCATGGCTCGCTGGGAAAGACCAACCAAGATGAGCGCTTCATCGAGATCGGCCATACATGTACCACCACGGACCTCCCACCCCACCCAAGGACACTTCTAGAGCATCGCAAGCTACCTCCACCCAAAAGTAGCCCCAAGATTCTCTCTCAGAGAGAGGAGGCGGCCTTGCCACTTGCAATTCCAAAAAGTGGTCAGGTCTCTGCACCTGAAATAGTGGCAACAAGCTACTTACCCAAGAGCCCATCCCCAGGGATCCCCTGCTTCATGGACCTTCACGTCCTCACACACTGCCCAAACCCTAGATACAAAGCACCCTCGGCTTGGAGGAATACACCTCTTTTTTTTTTTACAACAAGTATACCCAAATTTTACAACAATTAAAGCACGTGAAGAAGTAACGGTTGACTTCTTACGACATAAACTTTCCATATCCAATGGCGAATTAGTAAAGAAAGAAAAGAATAAGGCCAAGGTCCTATTTAATCCAATCCAATACATTCAAAAGGGTGGAAATAGGTTCACAAGTTGGGCTCATAAAACCATACTATCACAAGTCAAACCCATACATTTTCGTAACCATAACCTGGAGGATGCATGCAAGGCCATCTACACATTCATTAATTTGTTTTGCAAAAATGGCTTTCAGAGGGAGAAATTATGGAGGATTATCAAGAACTATTGAAGGGATTGCCAAATTTCTTCATATGTGTGGGACCCAACCAATCTCTTATAGAGAGTACTAATTGGTGGGCAGTAGGTCCTGAATGATCTTAGAGAGGGTAAAATTTAGTGGATTAGGACACCATTGGGGGCTTAGAGGGGTGGGGGCCTAGCCTCAAGACTAAGTGGCACGGGCATGGGACGGTGGGATCTACGGCCGGGAGATTGTGGGCCGTAGATCCCAATGGCGGCGCCGAAAGTAATCTAGGGTACCCTAGATTACTTTTGGTTGCCGCCCTTATGCATACATGTTTTAAGTAAATTAGGGCCCCCACGTTTCACAACGCGTGCATGGCATAGTGGTTAGGGTATCCGCCTCTAGATTACTTTCAAAACTCGGGTACCCTAGATTACTTTTTACAAAAGTAATCTAGGGTACCCGCATTCCAGATCTACGGCCCACAATCCCCTGGCCGTAGATCCCACCATCCCTGCCCATGCCACTTAGTCCTGAGGGGGGCCTAGTGCCCCCCAAAACACTTTGAGACTTGTGTCAGATGGATCCCCCCCCCCCCCACACACACACACACATTATGCACCTATGCCCACAGTAATGCTCCCTTGCCATCAATTTAGGTGGGGCAATACCCTTTCAAAATGGGGAGAGAGAAAAAGTTTATAGAGAAAATCAAAATCCATATTGCATTATTGAAATGATTAATGCCATATTACATAGAAATGCCATGCTACAAGGAGAGTAGGAACACATCCCCTTATCCATTCCATTATTGAAGCTAACGAGTTTTTCTTTCCAATGATGGTCCACATTTCCATGACTTCAAACATAGTGATGGACATTAGCAAATGGTTGCATGTATACCCAAGCACCTTTGATAAACGTTTGTGGCACCCATTCACTATGCACACCTCTTGTGTTGTGAGCTCACCCTTTGGCCACCTTTAGGGAGTAAAGCTTGCCATGTGTGAGTAACGGAAAATAAGAGGAAGAGGACCTTGCTTGGTTCTCCAAGGTAGATGGGAGAAGGGGGATGAGATTTCTTGGTGTGGCAATGGGAGGTGGGAGGGGAAGAGAAAGGGGAGGATTTTGGTTGATGCTGCAATGTAGGTAGGAGAAGGTGGATAAATTTCCTTGGTGTGGCAATGCGAGATAGTAATGGCCATTAGCAAATGGTTGCATGTATACCCAAGCACCTTTGATAAACGTTTGTGGCACCCATTCACTGTGCACACCTCTTGTGTTGTGAGCTCACCCTTTGGCCACCTTAGGGATTAGAGCTTGCCATGTGTGAGTAAAGGAAAATAAGAGGAGGAGGCGGACCTTGCCAGCAACACTAAGATGCAGTTGTACCTCAGTGTTGGGGGTTACAACATCTGCCATTTTTTAATGTTTCTTTGCTATAGGAGTGCAGGGCTTTGGTGAAGGAGTCAAGACGTTCTTCTTTCTCTTTCCAGCAGGGGACTCCGCGGGTGGATCAGGAGAGGGAGATGAATAACGGGCCCTCTTCCGCCTCCTAGTAATTGTGGCTGATTTTTTTTCAGCTATGCAGGAGCTGCTTGGCCACCTGAGTTGCCCCCCCTCTACAACCGTCGACGAGCAAGAGGCGTCATGATTGTGGAGTAAGGTGGCCCCCCCGCACTACTTTCACACACACAGTTGAAATTGAAAAGATAATTTTTAAAGTTTTTAAATCCAGCTCGCTGCTCAAGCCTTTTGATGAACAATTTTCAAATAAAACCTTATAAAAGATTCTCAATGTTTACTCACCTAGCTACCAACCAGCCCACCCCCTAGCTACCACCCCCAAAAATGGGTAGCTAGTGTACCACCTATTCATGCATCCACCTTCCTAGGGTTAACTACTCTTTAATCAACAATTTTTATTTAATGTTGGACATTCTAGTACTTACTTTAGCCCTAGCTCTTGTGTACTTCTATTAGAGTCAACCTAATAGACCCTAACTCAATTGCATTTTATTGAGGTACTACGCTTGTTCTAGTTGGCAATGTTACAATTCATTATTTTTTTTTGCATTTCCTAGAATATCATGTATGCATGTAATGGAAATGGCCTAGAACTTTGAGAGTAGCCGAATTATGAAATTAGGTGAAGCACTTTTAAGAGATTACTTTGTGAGCATAGCGGGTGAACTTAATTAATGGTAGCAACATAAACATGGTACTTAGTTAACTTGGCATGAACAATACATTTGCAAGACAGAGAGTTTAGAGAACATGACAATAGTTGAGGACCGGATTATATGGAGCCGGTCCCCCCTCCAATAGGCATTTGTATTTTAGTTTCTTCCATCAAGAGAGATTTGGTACAATACAATCTTTGTGTTCCTTGTGACCTTGGTGATGCAATGAAAATGGAAAGCTTCATGCAGCACAAACATAGAATAACATAAACTTGAAGAAAGCATTAACTATCCCAAGCCTCAGTCCCAAGGCCTCAAACACCTTCGAAGGTGGAGAGAGCTAGCGGGGAATGAGGATAGGGAAGAGGAAGAAGAAACACTCCATAGGAGAAAGAAGTAGTTCCTTACTTATCATTACTCTTCTTGCTAGCATACATAATAGCATAATAATGGAGATGGAGAAGATGGCAAGCTCAAGCATTGAGGCATGACTCTTGGTTCGATTTGCATTTCATAGCCAAGAGTGTTGGTGTAGGCTTTCACTCTCACAAGCTTGGAGAAGGAGGTGGTGTTCCTCAACTTTCACCAAGTGAGAATGGTGTCTCCAATGAGTGTGTGTGATGGTGTATATCCCCCTAGCACCCCCCTTTCTTGCTTTGGTCAAAAATTCTACTTGCTACAAGCTCATTGGACCCCTCTCCCCTTAGCCAATCACATCCAGCATGCAGTCAAGCATATGGGTAGTCTTTTGACAAGTGTTCTCCTTACCCCTTACAGAGAGAGAGCTTGAAAATATCTAGATATTTGTTAGGTTGAAGTAAAATCTCATCGGACCCCTCTTTAGCCCAACCAATAGCATTCAAGCACCCATGTGGTTAAGCTTAGTGAGAGTTTGACATGTGTCCCATGTGCTCTTTTAGAATTACCCTAACCTTGATATTTTTATGCATAGGAAGTTTCTCAAGCAACTTCCTCATTAAGTGAGTAGGTTCTCTTTTTGACGCAAGCATCTTACCCCCCATGCATAGGAAGCTTCTCAAGAAACTTCCTCATTAAATGTGACAAGTACCTCAAGTACCTTAGTCATCAAGCATCACAAGTACCTTAGGTGGAGTTCCCACCTTAAGCACAGCACTAGCTTGCGTAATTTTAGGTCGGGTTCCCACCTCAAGCACAGCCCTAGATTGCCTAAGTTTAGATCGGGTTCCCACTTCAAGCACAGCCCTAGCTTGCCTAAGGTTCTCACCTCAAGCACAACCCTAGCTTGCCTAAGTTTAGATCGGGTTCCCACCTCAAGAACAACCCTAGCTTGCCTAAGGTTCTCAATTCAAGCACAACCCTAGCTTTCCTAAGGCCAAAAGGACTTTTAACACTAACCATTGGAGGTCTTTAATGAAGCTAACCCTAAGGTCTTGTAAGCTTCATTATTTAACCTTGCTCTTTGGCATACCATCTCTCATTTGGGCCCCTTTACTATTGGCCCCGTGTTGAGATAGATCTGTAAGCACATGTCTATATTCTAACCCTTGTTCCCGTTTATTATCCCATATTAAATGATCAGTTTAATATGAGAAAATCATTTGGGTTGGTTAGATATTAGATATTTGATGACATTACCTCTCTCTTGAAATCATAGTCGTCCTCGACTACGAGGTAAAATCCATTAGTCAATTTGTCTTAGCAGGTAGAGGATCCCTTTTTACCCTACGACATCATTCCAAGATAGATGACTAATCCATTTGGTGCTTGGGAGACATAGCTGCCACAAGCATGTTTGCTCTTTAGTCCATTTCATCCTCCCAGGTAGAGTGACAAATTTTACATGGTGTTTGAGAGATGTCGTCATCCCAAACATGATTCTTAGTATGCATACTACTTAAATTTGTGCACAATAAAGAGAGAATTAGTCTAATAAGACAAAAACATTAATCATTTGAAAGAAACATGTACATTTGGTTACTCTAATGTAACATTGTAAGTGTTGACAAGGTTCATACTATCCTTAAGCTGGATTCCTTGCATCCATCTAGCATCTTCAAAAGGATAATTTTTGAACTTAATAAGATACCGTCGGATAATCTTACCATGTCGTAGTACCTTGTCTTCATGACCATAGTATCTTTTTGCTAGTTTAGCATAATACTTTTGATGGCCCGTAGGGTTTTTGCCCGTCGTTTGCCTCAATTGAGCCTTAGAAAACTTAAGTAAGATCCAATCATTTTCTTTGAACGTTAAGGCCCTTCTGTGCTTGTCAGCAACAGCTATTTGCCTTAGTTGGGAGATGGATATAGCCTCCTTAATCTTTTGAAAAGATATTTGCAGGTCACGGCTATACTCATCGGCAGAGCGAAGATCTTCCCATGTACTTTGAGTAGCAAGAGACCTTTAGGTCTTCCTTCTATGATTTCAAAAGGTGCTTTTCCCGTAGAAGTATGGATAGTATTATTATACGCATACTCTACAAGAAGTAAGTACGTTTCCCATTGTGAGCGTTGATCTACTTCTGTGACATAGGTCTTTAGTAGATCAAGAATCGTAAGATTGGCTATCTCACTTTGGCCATCCGTTGTGGGTGATAGGCCGAAGAGAAATTCAATCTTGTACCTAGATTTTCAAAGAGACCTTTCCAAAAATTACAAGTCATTCTAGGATCTCTATCTGACACGATGGACGTTGGCAATCCATGGTGTTTGAAAATCTGTGATATGAAGAGACTTGCCATTTGGTGTGCCTCAATAGTCTTCTTGATAGGGATAAACTCTGCTTGCTTGCTAAACCTATCGACTATTGTCCATATTCCCGTATTCCCATGGATAGATTTTGGTAATCCAAAGATAAAATCCATGGATATACTCTCCCATTGTGAATTAGGAATTGGCAATGGCTGGAGTAATCCGGGTTGCTTCCCTCTATCATACTTCGTCTTTTGGCATACTAAACATTTTGAAACATAGTCTTGTATGTCCACTTTCATGGTAGGCCAATAAAAGTATGTCTCTACTCCTCGAAGAGTAGGTTGAATGCCTCTATGCCCCGCATAGGGAGGAGCGTGGGATTCATACATGACTTTCTCACGAAGGGAGTGGGTAACACATAGCCTATTGCCATGGAGAAGATAACTATCCTGCAAGGTGAATGGTTCCTCTTTCTCCCCCAAATCAAGGGCTAACATTATGTCTTTAAAATCAAGGTCAGTAGCATACTCATCTATCATAGAAGATAGATCATTGTGAGTTGCTATTGACACAACATTAACTTTTGGTCGTCGCGAATGTGCATCAGCCACTTGATTGTGCTTACCAGCAATGTGAGCAATGTGAAACTTAAATTGTGAAAGAAAATTTGCCCACCTCATTTGTTTGTCGGAAAGCTTTGTTTGCGTCATGAAGTACTTGAGAGTTTGATGGTCTGTTCGTAAGATGAATGGAGTCCCCAATAGATAGTGCTTCCATGTGTCTAGGGCATGTAGAATAGCTAACATCTCTTTCTCATAAATGCCTAAGACCCGTTCATCCGTGTTGAGCCTTCGGCTCTCATAGGCTATGGCATGCCCTTCTCGAAGCAAGACTCTGATCCAAGGCAATCACCACAAGCATCACATTGGACCTCAAATGGCTTTGAGAGATCCGAAAGCATAAGGACTGGTTGGGAGATAAGCTTCTCTTTGAGCTTGTCAAAAGAACTTTGCTCCTTAGCAACTTAATGTTTTTCTTTGTTAAGTCATGTAATGGTCTTGATATTTGAGAGAATTTTTCTATGAAGCGTCTATAGTATGCACACATACCAATAAAGCTTCTTAGCTCATGTATATTCCTTGGATTAGGCCATGCTTTTATTACCTCCAACTTTGATGGATCCATACGGATTCCATCTCGAGAGATAATATGACCTAAGTATTGAATATCTTGAAGGAAAAATTCACTTTTCTTTTGATTGAGGAAAAGCTTATTCTCCCTTAATGCTTGAAAAATCACTTGGAGATGTTGCTTGTGTTCCTCCAAGGAATTGGAGTAGATCCCGGGGGATTCACTCTATATACAAAACGGGACACCACCTACGAGCGGAAAACTTTGATAAAACCTCTATATACGACTCATATTAGGGAATATAACCCCCCTTTCTATGCTTATACGACAATCAATGAAAAAAACTATCATACCCCTATCTTACATATAAAATTTAGGTCTCACATGATCTAACTGAGTAAAACTAGTCAAAGAGTGTGTATCATAGTGGCTAGCACGTACTAAGGAACCACTTCTATTGATAACTAGATGTACCCTGAATGCGTCTTAGTTTGACTTTCAAACTATGTGCTCGATCAGCCTGCACTCAACCTACTCATCCAATTTTGACCCATCCAAAGCTGGTGTAAATCAACCCCTAAACTGCTCCAAATCAGCCCTTATCTATGACCGGCTTGATGCAAAATTTGATGTGTGACGTGATTAAAAAATTCCCCAAGAATTATCCAAGTTCTAGTGTAGACCGATGACCAATCGTTTTACAAGTAATCAACCCAAGTCAATCCACCCCCCTTCAAATATGATACCCCCCTCCCTTATTTTTAAGCTTGGGAGACAAATTATTGGGGGCCTGCCCCTAGCTTATATGCTTATGTGACTTGTAAAAAAAAACCCCTCCCCTGCACTTACGTGGTGTGATAAGTTTTCCATGGTGAATCCCCTGGGGAGTAGATGATGATATCATCAAAGAACACTCCAGTGAATTTGCGATAGAGTCTAAAAATTTTCTCCATTAATCGATTGAATGTAGCTGGTGCATTAGTCAAGCCAAAAGGCATGACTAGAGTTGTAAGAAACTCCATCTTTAGGATATCTTCATTCACTATCCTTATTTGATGGTAGCCACTTTTAAGGTCAATCCTACTGAAGTAGGTAGAGCCTTGTAGCTTATCAAACAGATCTTCTACCCGGGGTACGGGAAATCTGTTTTTGATAGTGATATGATTAGTGCACGATAGTCCACACACATGCGGTATGTACCATCTTTCTTTTGCACTAAAAGGACTGGAGAGCAAAAGGGAGAGGAGCTAGGCCTCACCATTCCTTTGTCTACCAGTTCTTGTACTTGCCTCATGATCTCCTCTTGTTGAGCTTGTGAAACTCGATAGGGAGGTTTGTTAGGCGGTGAGCTTCCTGATAGGAGCTCAATTCGATGGTCATCATCCCCTCGTTTTGGAGGTAACTCCATAGGGATATCATCAATGAAAACATCTTGGAATCCTTTTAGAAAGTTAGACAAGTCTAACTCTTCTTGATTCCTACCATTCACCTTTGATGAAACATTAGAATCTTTTTGGGATTCTTTGACAAAAATCATGTACACAGAAACTGATCTTTTCATTGATTTACCAAGGGCGAGAGGATTTACAAGTGGTATAGTACGACCAGACTCATTAGCATCTATATACATAGTCTTTCCCCTGTAGGTGAAGTAGATTCTCCTTTCAGGGAACTTCATGTTGGCAGCCATGCGGTTGAACCATGGTATCCATTTGATAACATCCTCATGTTGGAGAGGAGAGATAAACAAGTCTTCTTTGTCGACATAGCTTTGGACATGAAGCCTCAACTTCCCAATCAAGGGAGTAACGGAGGCTTGTTTTCCCTTGAAAGCGGCATCGGCCGTTACAGCATCTCCCATCTCAAAAGCTTGAATGCCCAACTTGGTGGCCAACTCCATTGATATGAATTTGAGACCAGAACCAGGGTCAAACAGGATGAAAGCATCATGCTCCCTTACCTTTCCCCAAGCATAGGAGAGAGGTGATCCTTTGCAATGAGTATCCTCTTTTTAAGCTTCGATAGTGAAAGCTCTAGGAGTCTCATTGCGAGAATTTCTTTTGGGGCAAGAACAATAGCCATGTCCTTGGTCCCCACACTTAAAACATTTGTGATCCTTGCGAAAAGTTTCAAGCTCTTTAGGAGAGAGTTTATTTTCACCTTTGTAAACTCCTTTCTCCTTGGACCGATTGTTGTTGTTGTTGTTGGAATGGCCGTGGGAAAAATTTTGGGCATTAATTTTTCCCTTTGCATCACTTTTGTCTTTATTTTCCATGGGTTTGGCATTCCATCTAACCCCTTGTTGGAAATTGATGTGTGAAGCAACCATGGTATGGTGGATTACTTCGCTGATAGAGTCAGGCCATTGAGAGTTGACATACTCGGCCATCTCCTCAGGTAATCCTGCACAGAATTGTTGTTTTTGCTCAGCAAAGTCTATCTTTTGAAAGACAGTAGCCTTGAGATGTAAATCCCAAAACTTGTCCACATATTTGTGGATAGACTCATGAGAGAGAAGCCTTAAAATCCGCCATTCGGTGATCACTTTGTCCTTTGCATCACTTGCAAGGAATTGCTTCATGATGGAAACTCATAGAGTTTTCCATGTCTTTGGTGCTTCGCCATTGCCTCAAAGACTAGCCCACCATTGACGAGCCGATTTTTGGAAGTGCATAGCTACATGGCGTAGCTTGGAGAACTTTGTGAAGCCCTCATCTCCAAAGGCCGCATCAAATTTTTGGATGAAGGCCAATACTTTATCGGTAGCACCAAAGGTTCCATCATAGGTGAGAAAAGAGATACTCTTTCCTCTCTCTTTCCTCAAGTACCTTAGTCATCAAGCATCACAAGCACCTTAGGTGGAGTTCCCACCTCAAGCACAACCCTAGCTTGCCTAAGTGTAGGTCGGGTTCCCACCTCAAGCACAGCCCTAGCTTACCTAAGTTTAGATCGGGTTCCCACCTCAAGCACAGCCCTAGCTTGCCTAAGGTTCTCACCTCAAGCACAACCCTAGCTTGCCTAAGTTTAGATCGGGTTCCCACCTCAAGCACAACCCTAGCTTGCTTAAGGTCAAAAGGAATTTTAACACCAACCATTGGAGGTCTTTAATGAAGCTAACCCTAAGGTCTTTTAAGCTTCATTAGTTAACCTTGCTCTTTGGCAGACCATCTCTCATTTGGGTCCCTTTACCATTGGCCCCGTGTTGAGATAGATCTGTAAGCACATGTCTATATTCTAACCCTTTCTGTTGTTTATTATCCCATATTAAATGATCATTTAATATGAGAAAATCATTTGGGTTGGTTAGATATTAGACATTTGTTGACAATGCATCTCACTTATTGCACGCCTGCACATGCTGCCTTTGAGCCTTCACAATGTTGTTTTTCTTTTGCTATAGGTACTCCTATCGTGGATCCCGATGCTGCACTGTTATATTCCAAGGACGGAATCTATATCAGGAAGGGGGGCATGTTAACCGACAAGTCAGGCAGTTGAGTCACTACTATGCGAATAGGAGGCTTGGGGATTGCCTAAACCTCCCTATCTCTTGGAGTTGACCTTGGGGTTAAAGACATTACAAGAGCCAGTTGAGTCAATACTAGGCGAATAGGAGGCTTGGGGATTGCCTAAAGCTCCCTATCGCTTGGTGTTGACCTTGGTGTCGAAGATATGACATACGACAGTGAAGTCAATACTAGGCGAATAGGAGGCTTGGGGATTGCCTAAAGCTCCCTATCGCCTAGTGTTGACAATGGTGTCGAAGATATGACATGAGACAGTGAAGTCAACACCGGGCGAATATAAGGCTTGAGAGCTGCCCAACGCCCCCTATCGCTTGGTCCTGACCTTGGAAAATGGGCGTCGTCCCAGTAAACATCCACAGACATTACATTGTGTTGAGTCAGGGACCGGGCTTGTTGGTCCAATAGAAAAAGGGTAAGAGTGATCGTCGATGAGAGGCGCACTCTAAAACTGGAACCTATAATGTTTGGGTAAGATTGGCTAAGTGTGGGCACCCAAATGTGAACGAGCAAGCCCATATAAAAGTCAATCTAAACCTAAAATACCTGATTCTCTCATTTGTGCAATTGAAGAGTTCTCTTGCTCCATCTCCATCTTCTTCTTCATCTCCTTGTGTGTGTGTATGCGTGAGAGAGAGAGAGAGAGACAGAGAGAGAGAGTGATCAAGCATTGCGATGATGGCACGATGGTAGCAAGGTTGTTTATCACGGCACGATGGTAGCTCCCTCTTGTTCGCGGCGAGGAATCCTCCACAAAGGCAAGCATAGGGCGGTGAGTGACACACCCTTGCTCTCTTGAACTTTCTAGATTAGTCTGGTTGTGTGCTTGCAGCCATTTTTGGCTCGCACACAGTGTATGGCAAGTCCCTTGCATTGACACATGCGATAGACGTTCAAAGAGGGAGGAAAGAGTTCAAAGACGTTCAAAGAGGAAAGAGAGAGAGAGAGAGAGAGAGAGAGAGAGAGAGAGAGAGAGAAAGAGGAGAATATATATATGTATGTGTATATATATTTATAAATACACAAGCAAGCACACACGTACACACATATACATATACATATATATCTATATATATATATATATATATATATATATATATATATATATATATATATATATATATATATATATATATATATATATATATATATAGAGAGAGAGAGAGAGAGAGAGAGAGAGAGAGAGAGAGAGAGAGAGAGAGCAGGCCCTCAAAGCAGAGAAAGAAGCAACTGAACTCAAAGGTTCAATGAGGAAACAAATGGAATTTCTAGATTTGGAGTAAATGCTCGACTGGTACTTAGACAAGAAGGATTCTTTGAGGTTCAAAATAATCTTTGCTGATATACATCGGATCAATCTTCATGAAGAACGTGCTTAATCAAATTGTGGTTTTAAAGCCTTCTGGTTCGCTTGTTTTAATAGCGAAAAGCACGTTTGAATACAAGTGAGAGGGTGGAGAAAGAAGCAACTGCACTTAAAGGTTCAATGTGGAAACAAATGGAATTTCTAGATTTGGAGTAAATGCTCGACTGGTACTTAGACAAGACGGATTCTTTGAGGTTCAAAATAATCTTTGCTGATATACATCGGATCAATCTTCATGAAGAACGTGCTTAATCAAATTGTGGTTTTAAAGCCTTCTGGTTCGCTTGTTTTAATAGCGAAAAGCACGTTTGAATACAAGTGAAGGGGGTGGTATTTCAATAGGTAACTTTTGTCTGTGGGGAGGGGTGGAGGGTAATACGAAAGAGAGAGAGAGAGAGAGAGAGAGAGAGAGAGAGAGGAGAATATATATATGTATTTGTATATATATTTATAAATACACAAGAAATCACACACGTACACACATATATATATATATATATATATATATATATATATATATATATATATAGAGAGAGAGAGAAAGAGAGAGAGAGAGAGAGAGAGAGAGAGAGAGAGAAAGAGAGCGAGAGAGAGAGAGAGAGTGATTAAGAAAAAAGCTCGTTCTAAAAATTGATTTTGGAGCAAAGCAAGATTTTTTTTTAATTGCTCAATTGAGCAAAAATTTGAAAACAGCTCCCTCCAGACCTTTCTCCAAAAGCTCCCTTGTTGGACGGGAAGCGACTCACACACCCATGAAGTGCATGCAAACACTACCTAGATCAACATAATGTCAATCGAGGACACAGATGACACGATAGGCACACGGAGGAATGGCCCCACTTTTTCCAAACCTCTTTGGTTGCAATGGCCACACCAGCTCCACTGTCAAGGATTGCCATGGTTTTTACACCATTGAATTCCAAAGGAAGGGTGGTGTTTCCATCTTCTCCCTCATAATACTCGCCTACCTTGTTTAATGGCACTGGCCTAGTATTTAGTTGAGGCATTTCAAGCTCTTTGATGCCTTCCTCGATTTGAGTCATTGGGGTTTTTACACCAAATTTCTCTAGACATTTACCCACATTAGCCCACATGTTTGGTCTTATTCTGAGCAACTCGGCTAGCATTATTGTACAGGTGACTGGGGTAGATAGAATATCGACTAGCCCCTTTGAATCGATGGCCTTGTTGGGAGACAGTCTCTTTGATGGGACTGCAACCACATCTGACTTGGTCTCGTACTCTCCCATGTAGGACGGTAGTGTTCTTAGCGAATGGGGTTGACTATCCATAGATTGTACAGATCCTATGTCGCCCCAATTCGATTGCACGTCTAGATTCATTTGAGATCCAGTCTCAAATTCCTCTATTGGTGGTAGAAACACTCCTCGTTCATCACCAGTCTTGTCTACTCGTCTTCTTAGGTCATCGGCTTTATTGGTCTCTCTGACTTGTTTCCACAATTCGTCAAGACCATCTATCTCTTTACAATCCTCAGGTATAGCTTTATGAAATCCCTCGGAAGAGTTATCCATGGTATTCAGTACTATCCTTGGTTCTAATGCTGGGTATTTGAGTTTTGGTCTGTGATCATGACTAGAATCTAGCTCTTTTAGTTCCTGGTTTGGTGGGATTACTTGTTTAGGCATGACACGGCTCACATCCTCAGGTTGTGCAACTGGTGGTTCTAGTAAAGCTTGGGCTGTTTGAATCATTTTCTTGCACATTTCAAACCTTTTCTTTTCTAGTTCTGTATAGGGATATGTCATCCACCTTTGTTCTTAGGTTTGGTTGTTTTTGTGCCACGCATCATAGGCTTTCAAGAGGGCATCTAACTTCTCGTTAACCTTCTCTGCCAACACAGATCCTCCTGAACTAGCACTTCTCGGTTTCTCATCTGTGGATGGTTCTTCTAGAGGTTTAACCATCTGTGTAAGAGAAGGTGCCTCCTTTTTCTCATGTTGTTTTATCTTATCCTCAGCTTCAGTAAGCTTCTCAGCTAGGGATTTTTGCTCTCATTCCCTTCGTGCTTTCATCCTAGTCTTTCTAGATTTCCAACTATTTCGTTTGCTCTTGGTTTTCTGACTAGGTGCGTCTGTCGTTGGTCCATCATCTGTCTTTGGACCCGTGTCACTTTCCGTGTTCTTTGTCTCTGGATTCTCATCAGCTTTCTTTTGAGCTTGCGCTCTCGTAACCACTTGAACTAGTACGACATTTTCATTTTCTGAGCTACTTGGGAGCTGAACAATCCCTGATACATTTTTCGTGATTTTCCTGATTTGATTTGATTTTTTCGGGCAATCATGGATCAAGTGAGTGATGCCACACTCAAGACAATAGGAATTTACTTCAGTGATCTCCGTATGAGGACATTGTTTGACCAAGTGGTTGTCACGACTTTTGTGACAATCTGTCTCTGGTTGACGAGATTCTTTTAGCATTTCCTCTTGGCTATAAGCAAGCTTTGACCTAGATAAGCCGCTATTTGCAATGAATCGCAATGTCCTTTCGTCCATTTCATACCTTCTGTCTTTCGACTGAAACCCAGGAGGTGGAGGTTGTACCGGCCTCACCACTCCATGTGTTTCTCTCACATTTTGTTGCTCCAAAGGGTAGTACTCACTTTGGTTGCTATACCACATTGTAGCTGGTACTGGCATTGGTTTATTTGATGCTTCCATCATTGGTATGTATCTCATGTCTATAGGCATTCTAGCACCTGGCAGCGGAGGTTGTTGTCCTAACACAAGCTGTGGCCTTAAAACTCCTACTGGTCTTGGCGCATTCCCCGTAATGTATCTAGGTGGAGTAGGTGCTTCTGGAACAGGTTGTACATACCTCTCCCTAGCATTTTCCATGCTATAATAGCACTCTTCCTCCGTATGGTTCGTCCATTTTCTCTCAATTTCACACCACTTCGGCTCTCCCGAATCAGACCTTACAAGAGGAATCAACCTCTTGACCAAGTCGTCGATAAGCTTTTCTTGATCAATAGGTGCTGTTGGCTTGGCAATGGACTGACTTATCTGTGAAACACTGTGCTGAGAGGATGTGTCATCTCCTTCACTCTTTAAGTCCTTTTCTTTGTATGCCTCAGAGTTATCCACTAGATAAAGAGCTTCTTTGATCAACTCGTTTAGCGTCATCCTCCTTATCATATGCAGATCCTTCTGAAGGCCCGCATGTCTCATTCCCTGGATAAATATCAGCATCAGTCGTGCTTGCGTAGGTAATTCCGCTCTCGGACAGACCTTAACATATCTCTTGAGCCGTAATGATGCTTTGCGTACTGATTCATCCTCTTTCTGTTTGAATCTATGGATTTGCGAGACCGTGTTGTGAGCAATGCCATTTGGCGATAATTCTTCAATAAACTCCTCAAACAGCTCATCTAGGGTCTCAAAATCCCATTTTTTCACCGAGTCGAACCAAGTAGCTGTATCATCTTCTAGAGTCAATCCAAATCCTGCAAACTGTGTTGCAAAATCTGAAACTTCCTCTGCTCTAATCACTCTTCTAAAAGCCGCTACATGATCTCTCAGATCTTCATCTCCGGAGTATTTTCTGTTTACCCATTTCTGGACTTGGGATGGTCTAACTCGTCGATTGTCTACAAGTCTAACCAAAGACTCTCCCAATCCTTCTCTCGTTATCGCTCTTGAAGGGAATACTGGTGGCTCTCTTCTTGGAATTCCTATAGGAATTCTCGTGTTTGGTGGAGGCATTTGTGGTCCTTCATTGACCAAATATCCACCTCTTTCTAGTACAGTCTGTGGATTTGTTCTTTCTACAACTCTGTATTCCCGTCCATACTTGTCGATAACTATAGATCTCCATTGACAGTCGACTCCGTATGTGTAGACATATAGGAGCTTGTAATCCGTTATCTCTTCTAGGTATGGATCTGAGAACCTATAAAGATTGACCTCATTGTTGTCAATGTATCTATATAGTCCTTCACTCTCATGACCAATCATCCAAACTCTCTCAACAGGATGGGTCTTTATCAATTGCAAGTTTGGAAGATCCATTGTGGGAGGTGTTAGAAGCTGGACACACCCCACGGCATCTAACTACTCGGCGGATTATTATTTTTTGTAATTAGTCATTCATTGAGGAAAACCCGGTTTTTCACCTTGTAAATATTGGGACTTACAGAAGTTTCCAGATTGTATCCCAGTTTTGATAGTTAGAAGGAGTAGATGGATGATTTTGGAACTTTAGGGTTTGAGAAGTTGTAAGGTATATATATCACTTTTTGACCTTAATGAAGGACCTTTTGTCATTTTAAACAAGTTTAAGTTTGTGAGTGAGCGTACTGTGTATGTGAGAGAGAGTGTGAGCTTTGTCTTGACGCTACGTGTGTTACGGTGGTCGGAATCGAGTGCGGAGAAGTGCAGCGTGTTGCCCCCGACTAGAGCTACGAGCCGATACCAACATTGCGCGCATACGGTCCGGCTTCGGGAGCTTCTTCTACGAGCTTCATCGGTTGTTTGGGTGAGCATACGTTGTCCGATTTTGCATTGCAGCATATCCACACGTTCACATTGAGTAGAACCACACATTAGGCACTTCAGATTTTGGAAACGAAGACCTGCAAATTTCGGCCAGACATCCTACGTGTTTCTGCACCGGGTGTTTTGGGTCGTGACTTTGGTTCACAGACCTTAGGGAGAGTGGCCTATAGGTATTCGTAGGGTCTCCTTCAAGTTCTGTGGTGTTTCCGAAGTGTTTGACAGGTGTTCGGCTCTAGCAAGCGTTGTAGGAAGCATCCTCTTTTGTTCTCTTGAAGACTGTGACTTAGACAATTGGTAGGGGCCTCTGTAGGAACTAGTTAGGAGTCGGTCGAGTGTAAGTTGACACCTTATGCTTGCTTCCACGTGCCTGCGGGTCGAGCTTCGTCCTTAGCTGACATTACTTGTTAGGTGAGTTCTCGCTGTGCTAACGTCAGTCGCGGCGTATCCGTCAAACATTGGCGCCGCTGCCGGGGACGAAAACCTTAGGTAGGTGACCGAGACTAATCCTTGAGGATTGGGATTTTTGGCTTGCCAAGAGTCTCGCTTTACATTTAGATAGGATCAGAGGGTGGAGGACTCTCTAGGTCTTAGAGGGAGTTTAGGAAGCGTGTGTCTGGCCTAGATCCTTCGACTGAGGTAGAGGAGGTACACTTAGGAAGTTTTTTAGTTAGTAGTCGAGTTCTAGAGTAGGAACAGGGAGTGGGAGAAGCGGTGTGAAGAGAGCTTGAGAGTCCAGAGAGGCCAAAAGGCAACCAAAAACACCAATTATCACCATTTCTTCATGGTAGGTAGGAGTAGAGTAAGTAGAACATCATGATTCAGATCTAGAGCATTTCATGCATGTATACTTGCTTGGTAGAATCATTACAAGTTTGTAAAAGACGCAAAAGTGTGGTTGAAAGCCTAATCGAAGTCCAAAGAATACTGTGAGTGTTTCTGATAGGCCTAAAGAGCATCAGCAGCATTCCTGTCATGAAAAACTTTAATTTTAAGCTAGGAGACATCCTACGCGTAGTATGTCTATAGGCCAATCTGGGAGGAATTTTGGAATTTTGAGGTGACCAGTGTGTTCTGAAGGTAGGGTTTACCCTAATTTCAACTGCAAAGGGAAAATTTGGCCATCTCTTGACAGGATAAGGCCAGATAGACTGAAATTGCTAGACATCCTACCCAATTAGTGCAAAAGCATCAACTTGAAACCAAAACCTTAAGATGGCTGCATGAGTGTGCCTTGCATGATATATTGAGTGACTGAAAGGGTCTTCACCTCATTCGGGTAAGAAAATTGGGCTCAAAGTGGACTTTAGCACTTTTGACTGAAAGAAGAAAAACAGCAAAAGTTTGAGACTTTTGACATCCAAACTGAGATCTAAGCATACCACTGGGATACTGACATCAGGGGGAAGCTGTGGAACAAATCTGGGGTCAAGCGGGCCAAAAAGACATTCTACGCGTAGGATGTCTACTGAGTGATTTAGGACTCCAAACTGAAATCTGAGTATACCAAGATGATCAGCAGCTCAATAAGAGCTGAAGTCTTGAGTTTAAAGCCATTTTGAAGAAAAAGACATTCTACGCGTAGTATGTCTAATGCAAGAAAGTGAAGCCATAATTGGACTTTGAGCATTGTAAGGGGTTATATAGCCTAAGGCAATCCTGCTAGTCAATTTTGGTCCAATTTGGAGTTGATTAGACTGATCAACACCATCATTAGGCCGTCGGAACAGATTTCTGACTCATTGACCAGCTTCTAGAAGTCCAAATCAAAAAGTAAAAACAGTTGTAAGCTCAGCACAACAAGGGGAAAATACAGTGCAGAAATCCAGGCTAAATGCAGCATGAGACATCCTACGCGTAGGATGTCTATTAGGGCATTCTGGAGAGAAAATTTGACTTGGCCTAGACAGTGAGGTTCTATTTGGCTTAAGGTCTCTAGAACTTCTTTCAGAGGTAAAATTGGACCGCGACTGCCCATTTGACAAAGCAAATACTGAATTCAAGCTTTTTCACATAAATTGGCCAACATCTAGGAAGGTTACTGTTTCAGATTAGCAACCTAATCAGGAACATCAACAATGTATAGAATACAGTAGTGGTTGAGATTAACTCTCCAGTTATACCAATCATTACTAAGATCACCTCCAGCAGATAAATGCGTTGATCCAATTGCCGAAATTAAAACTCTTGTGTACAGATATATTCAGCAACAAAGCAAGACGTTATGCAGAAATTGATCCATTGCCAGGTTAGTGGTTGAACTTGTGATAAGTTGCATTGATAAGTTTGATGAATTTAAGATCAGGAAGATACATTGTTAGAGACCAGAAAGTGGCAGGTGACCAAGTTAGCGTAGTGTCCACTGAAGAGAGTGTAACTCAGGCAAGGTTAGATCCGCTAGCACCGATTATTGAGGAAGGTAGTGATACTGACACGTCGTCAGACAAATCTTTCTTCATGATGGGGAGCCAACAGCCAGGAAGTTTCACCTATGAGGGACCTATGCGAGGAGGAAGTACCTCCCAAAATCCTTCTAATGATTCCAGGCTTACTGTGATCTTCTTGGAGGGAACAAACTCAAGAGGAGCCCTAGTCTATTCTGACTGTCGAGGTCGCAAGTGCATTTGTATTGAAGAGAGGCCAGCACAAAGATTGGAGATAATCCACGTGTATGATGATGGAGATAGATTCCGAGACGAAAAGGGAAACCACTATTTAATAGTTAGCAACCCTGAAGATTACAACAGATATGGAGACAACGTGGCTAAAGGGAAAATGATTTCAGAAACTCAAGAGCCTCCACCAAACATTGATCGGCATGGAGCTATTTTCATGAGCGATAAGAAAACAATCAGGGTTCCAACTTATAACGAGAATGTGGGAATCTACAAACACGAGAGCGAGGGTATTGTCTCTTACTTTCGCAGTAAAGAACCATATGTAGACGAACTAAGCAAAGACAAAGTTCTTTACTTATTCTCTTATGAAACTGCTACGGAGAAGGGCAGAGTTTTTGTTGATAGATATGGACGAGAATACCAACGTATTCTCCTAGAGGAAGTAGAAAGAGCAACAGGTCCAGGAGCATCAGCATATGCCCCTGAGGAAATGCCGAGAGCCGTCCACACCCCAAGCAAGTCAACGAATCCATTCTCAGATGAGTATGACACTACATCACATTCCCCCAGACCGCGAGCATTCAACAACCAAGACCAACCAGTAAACCAGCCATCATTGCAGGCATGGCTTAGACAAAGTGCGACAATGGAACCAGACAGAAACCGAGAGGGTTATCCAGCGGCTCGAGGGCTCAGGGATTTGCAAGAACCACCACACTATTCAAGGTATCAAGCAGAGAGTAAGCCAAAGACACAAGGGTCGATCGAACTTGGAGGACCACCCATGGAACGAGTTCGAAGAGAAGGACCACCTTCGGCGAGAACCTTTAGAAATTATGGCTTAGGAGCACCGTTGGGCGAGGAACCAGCCTATTACAGAAGGCCTGAGGAGGGGTATAGACTTGGAAGGGGTGATCCCATGATGAGGTTTGTAGACCATCGCAGAATTAGACCTTCTCAAGTGCAAAAATGGGTAAACAGGAAATACACAGGAAACAGAGACCCAAGAGATCATGTAGCAGCCTTTGTACGTGTGATTAGAGCTGAAGAGGTGTTAGACTTTCCTACCCAATTCGCAGGGTTTGGACTAACCCTAGAGGATGATGCTGCAACTTGGTTTGACTCTGTAGAGCGTAGAGACTTTGAGTCGATGGAGGAAGTGTTTGACGAGTTTATTGAGGAATTCTCTCAAAGGGGAATAGCTCATAATACCGTCTCACAAATCCATAAATTCAAACAAAAAGATGGAGAATCTGTACGGAAGGCAGCCCTAAGACTAAAGAGATATGTTAAGTTCTGTCCTGTTGAAGAACTGCCAACTCAGTCCAAACTTATGCTGATATTCATCCAAGGACTAAGGAATACAGATCTCCAAAAAGACTTACATATGAAGAGGAGCACTACGTTGAATGAGTTGACCAAGGAAGCCTTGTACCTTGTGGACAATTGTGCGGTTTACAAAGAAGGGGAGTTCAAGGACCTTGATGACGATTCATCTTCACAGCAAAGTGGGAGCAAGTCCTCCAAGACAACACTGAAAGGAGAAATATCGGTAAACCAAGAACAACTTGTAGATGAAGTGCTAAAAAAGATCAATTTGTACGCCAAACCCCAGGCTAAACCGCCCAAGTGGTGTGCTATTGAACAAAAATGGACAAACCATAGGACCGAGGAATGTTACTATAACAAGGGATATGTGAGGGAGAGACCTTATGCTCCCCAAGCTCCTGTAGCTTCCCCTCAAGTTCCACCTATGCCTAGATATCAAGCAGGCAACTTGCCAGGACCTGTAGGTGTAGAGAGACCACAACCGGTGTTGGGGCAACAACCACCCCTACCAGATTACGACCAGTTGGTGTAAGATACACCCCAACGGTAACAGAACCAAAAGAAAAGGCTTTGGTGCCTATGCATGCATACTATGAGGATCCCAATGGATATGCGGCGAACCCTATTTATTATCCACCGGAGGAACCCTTGACACCAGATCCATGGAGCATGATGGGGAATCAAGGACCTCCAACTGCTATACAGGCCGCAGGAGAAGGAAGATATAACTTAGATGAACGAACATTGTTGTTCATAGCCAATGGAGGCATGGGCGGACAGAGACAGACTTACCAGCAACGGGGAGCTCAAGGAGCACCTCAACAACCCAAGGGCCCCTGTTACAAGTGTGGCGGAGACCATTGGCTGAGAGACTGTCCCCATGATGAAATCATTAGAGTCAATGCGTATTGCCCAGAATGTGGAATTACTCATTTGATTCTCGATTGCCCTAAAAACCCGATTAAAGGAGCAAAAACCACCTTGAACCTGTTGGAAACAGTACCTTCCAGTGGAGTATCAGAAAGTGAAACAGTCATACCTGTTCAGGCGGTGACACGGGCCCAAGCCCAAAGAAGGACGAATGAACCCATAATAGAAGAACCAAAGACGGATGCCCAAAGTTCAGAAACAAAAAATCCGAGAAGCACTTTGAAGGCAAGAAAGGCGCGTAGGAAAGCCAGGAAAGAATGAGAGCAAACCGCCCTATCCGATGAGTTGAAACATACAAAGAACAGGTTGGAGCGGTTAGAAGATCTAGCCAGCCTAAGCTCACACACCACAGCAGCCATAGCACCAAAGGAAATAGCTGAGCCCAAAAGTGCAGGATCAGGAAGATCTATGCTAGCAAACAAAGTAAACGAGCAGCTGGATGCGCTTCTAAGAGCTTATGAAGCTCGGCTTAAAAAAAACCAGACCCAGGAGCAAAGATGGATGACATATCCATATGCGGAAATAGAAAAACAAAGGTTGGATATGTGTAAAAAGATGATCGAGACGGCTCAATCATTGATGGAAGACCCGTTGGAAAAACCGGCAAATTGCCATGATGTGCCAGTTCCAACCCCTATCCGACCAATAATAGAGAAACATGAGGAAACAAAGGAAAGACTCACTAATGAATATGAGTCCAGAGGAGAGCCTATCATAGTGCCCAATACCACCGAAGGGGCAAGTGACGGGGTCCGTCCTAGAATATCGGCAGAGATGGGAGAGGACGGTAATGGTCTAGATGATCTGTGGAAGAAAATCAGAGAGGCCAACGAGGCTAATAGAATGAATGACCACATGAATAGCACGAGAAAAGGAAAGAATGTGATCCTACCTCCTATTGAAGAATTTGAGGCAAGATCACAAATAAACTTTGAGGTGCATTCACAAGGGGGAGACCAAGGATCTATTAGTTTGGGACACAGCCAACCAGACTCTTTGAGAACTTTACCCTCTTACCTAGGAGAATACGAACCTAAGTCGGAAGTGAGGGCAATTCCATCTCAAAGATTTTCTTCTAACAAGGTGATGGAATCACAAGGATTGATTGAGCTGTTAGCCACCCCGGTGGCATGCACAATCACGTTAGCATAACTCCTAAAGCTAAGGCCAAACATGTGGACCGCAGTAGGAAAATGCCGGGAAAAATTTGGAGTAAAAAACCCCACCTTGAAACTACAAGAAGGAATCAGGGAGTTGGACAAGCCTAATCTAAACACTACGCCGGTATCATTGAATAAGGTTGGAGAATATTGTGAGGGAGAAGACGGAAACACAACGCTACCTGTAGAATTCCAAGGAGTGGTTTCCAAAGCTATTCTTGACAGTGGAGCGGGAGTTGCTATCGCCACGAAGGAAGTCTGGAAAAAATGGGGAAAACCAGCTCTGAGGGCTACCCGAATGAAGCTGCAGTTGGCAGATGGTTTCATGGAGAAGCCTCTCGGACTCTTGGAAAAGGTAATTGTCACTTCGTGCGGGATCGAGTATGAGCATACATTTGCAATAGTCGGTTTCGACAAAAAGAACAATTATGAGATAATCTTGGGACGACCATTCATGAGACAACTGAAGATGGTCCAAGATTGGGGTTATGACCACATATACCTCAGACATGGCGAGACGACAACTAAAATACACTTGAAAGACCATAGTTACAAGGATGTAAACCAAACACCTATGGAAGAGTTTGATTCGGCTACAATAGCAGGATCAGAACTACCAGCATGGTTGGGGCAACCAAAAGAGCTATGGATGTGCGGAGCTTCACATTGTGGAAGCTTAAGAAAAGAGGATTGCATCTTAGAAAGAGCAATTGAAGACAAAGAGTATATTTCGGAGCCATTCCCTGAAGATGCCTTGGAGCCTCTAGAATGGGAACACATACTGGCAACGTTAGATGTATGTACCATTACCGACAGTCCAACAACAAAATTTTGCGATAAGGATGGTTACGATGTGCTACCCTATTACATGGTAAGCGTGATGCCAGAAAAAGAGACGGTAGCACCTCCAGAACAAGAAGAGTTTTACAACTCTTCTGAGCAAGTGGAAGTAAATGATGAGGCAGATAATGAGTGTTCGAACACCTCCAGTGAGCGTGGGAATGAAGCAGAGAATATCAAGTTTTATGATTTTGCTAATCAACACCCTAGACGCCAAGAACGCTATAGGAAGAAAAGAGCCGAAAATAAAGTGAGACAGAACCTGATGCCCAGGATAAAAGGAAAAACTCACTATTTGATGCTTGTAAAAGCAGAGAATTGTGTGAAAGATCAAATATCAGGAAAATTCTCAGAAAATCGAAAAGAACGAACGCGAGAACAAGCGAATCGAGAAAGAAAAACTCGGGCTCAAACAAAATCACAAAAATCTGAAAAAACAAAAAAAGAACCAACAAAATACCAAGAGTGGACCAAACTAGAGCGTAAACAGAAATACCAAGAACTGAAACGGTCTTTGAGGGAGATCTGGACCACTGAAGAGGATAGTGATGGTAAAGGGGAGTCAGAAAAGGGCAACATGAACGTACCACCTCACTATAGGAAATTTACTATCCAGGAAAGAAAAATCATCTTGACACCACCAATCAGGGAGAGAACCAACCAAGAATCTTACGACGGGCCTGAAAACGCAAAAAGAATAGACCTCGCGGAACCAGGTGAAAAGCCTCAGCCGGTCTATATAGCTAATGATTTAGAGCCTGAGGAGGAAGCACAACTTACACAACTTCTAACGAAATATAAAGATGTGTTTGCTTGGTCCTATAAAGACCTTAAAGGAGTTGATCCATTAATATGCCAACATACAATTCCTTCAAAATCAGATGCAAAACCTAGCAAACAATGTCCTTATACATATAATGACACATTTGCCAAACGAATCAAAGAAGAGATTGATAAGCTGATGGACGCAGAGTTCATCTATGAAATTGAACATACAGAGTGGGTTTCACCCATTGTGGTTGTTCCCAAGAAGAATGGAAAACTGCGAGTGTGCGTAAACCTCAAAAAGGTGAATGCGGCAACCGTAAGGGATAATTATCCCTTGCCAATTACAGAACATGTCCTTGAGCGAGTGGCCGGGAAACGAGCTTATTCCTTTCTGGATGGGTTTTCAGGATACAACCAATTGGCAATAGCAAGGGAGGATCAACACAAAACAGCTTTTGCCACAGAATGGGGGATTTATGCATATCGAGTTATGCCATTTGGCCTAACAAATGCACTAGCCACTTTCCAGAGGTTAATGACTCACGCTTTCAAGGAATACCTAAGAATATTCTTAGAAATTTACATGGATGACCTATGTGTACACTCTCTTCTGCGAGAAGAACATATTGACCATTTGCAAAAAGTCTTTGAAAAGTGCAGAACATATCGAATCTGTCTAAACCCGGAAAAGTGTGTATTTATGGTTAAGCAAGGACGAATCTTAGGACACATTGTCTCAAGAAACGGCATAACCACAGACCTGGACAAATTCAAAGTCATTGTAGACCTACCCAGGCCTACTAATGCAAAACAAGTGCAATCCTTCATGGGGCACTGTGGATATTATCGAAGATTCATATACATGTATGCGGTTATCACACAACCTTTGTATCATTTGCTAGTCAATTTTGAATGGACCAATGAGTGTGAGACTTCATTCCAAAGGCTGAAAGAAAACCTTATATCCGCACCTGTGCTAAAGGCACCAGATTGGGACAAGATATTCCATGTGCACATTGATGCTTCGGCATATGCCATTGGTAGCATTCTAGCTCAACCTGGAGACGGAACAATGGATTTTCCAGTTTGCTATGCGAGCCAACAGTTAAACAATGCAGAAAAGAACTACACAACCACCGAAAGGGAAGGGTTAGGAATGATTTATGCTGTGAAGAAATTTTGGCATTATTTGCTTGCAAACAAATTTGTGTTCTTCACGGATCATCAAGCTCTTTTATACCTAGTAAATAAACCTTGCAATACAGGGAGAATCGTACGCTGGTTTATTATATTGCTAGAATTTGACTTCACAGTGGTGGTCAAAAAGGGGAAAACTCATCTGCGAACTGATCATCTTTGAAGAATACACAACGGGGAAGCCCCTCAAGGGGTAGATGATGACATACCAGATGCTTATCTTTTCAACATCGAAATGGTACCCAAATGGTCTCAGGAAATAGTTAGCATTCTATCCTTTGGAAGTGAGTTTGATAATACAGGATGTAGAAACAAACAGCGAACAATTCTACAAACAAAAAACTTCCAGTTGATAGCAGGACGGCTGTATCATCTTGAATCTGACTTAATCCTACGATTATGTATAAATCCGGAAGAATTCAAGTGCTACCTGGAAGAGGCTCATGTCCAGGGTTGTGCATTTCATTGTTCAACAGTGAAAACACACCAAAGACTGAAACAATTAGGAGTTTATTGGCCAACTATGTATGTGGATACACATTCTTACGTTACCAATTGTACAGTATGTAGTGCCAAGCGACCAGTGGATCACGCAACATTGTTTCGGGTGAACATAGCACCTGCATGGAGTCAATATATCATTGACTTTCTAACCACCATGACATTCCCTGAGAACACTACAAGAGCACGGGAGAAAGCTATAGAGCTGGAAGCTCGTGACTTTCAGTTAATTGGAAATCAACTCTATAAACGGGGCAAGGACAACCAACTCCGAATGTGTGCAAGTGAAAGCGAATACCTGCTGATTCTAGAACATGCACATAGCGGAGTAAGTGGAGGCCATTTTTCGGGCGATAAGATGGCAAAAATTGTCTTAAATGCAGGAATCTGGTGGCCTACATTGCACATGGATGCCGAAGAGTTTGTCAAACGTTGTGATGCATGTCAACGCACCAAGGTACCAATCGAAAGAGATGAGATGCCATTAAGGCCAATGATGGGGGCAAGGGCATTTGCAAAGTGGGGAATTGATTTTGTGGGACCTATATCACCCCTGCATATCGCACCCATACCCAATATATCATTGTGGCTACGGATTATCTCACAAAGTGGGTCGAAGCCAAAGCAACACAAAAAGCTGATGCACGCACCACGGCTCAATTTTTGTATGATAATGTTTTTGTACGTTACGGGTTACCGATAGAAATTGTCAGTGACCGTGGAACACAATTCCTCAATGAAGTCATTGAATATCTACTAGAGGATTTCATGGTCATACATCGAAAATTAGCACCATACCATCCACAGGCCAATGGGCAAGCGGAGGCCACAAATAAAACACTATGCACGGTCCTCACTGAAATAGTGTCACATTGAAGGACCGACTGGGATCAGCAGCTACACTCAACACTATGGGCATACAGGGTAGCTTACAAAACCTCAATAGGAACAACACCATACAACATGGTGTTTGGGCTAAACGCTATACTACCCATAGAGTTTTTAATCCCAACTCTACGCGTAGCAACAAACTTGGAATGGACAGGGCATGAACTCTCTTCAAGAATTAATGATCTTGAAAAGCTAGATGAACTCCGCTTACGAGCGGTCACTTCGATCTATGCTAAAAAGAGAAGGCAAAAGGAGTTTTTTTATAAACATGTGCGTACCAAAGAGTTTAAAACAGGAGATTACGTACTTGTTTATACATTGAAGCAACATGCCAAGAAAGTGAAAAAGCGAGGGATGGGACCATTTGTGATTCATGATCTATCACAAAGTGGGGCCCGTCAAGCTTGCTACATTAGCAGGTGAAGAAATGTCAAACTGGATTAGTGGGTGTCGACTAAGGAGATATCACCTTCCACTCACACAGGAGATGCTCCAACAAATTCATCAAGGAAAGCAAAGAATGAAAGAAAAAGAGAGAGTACGGGAGGAAGCTCAAACCAAAGCACAAGAGCACATTGCAAAAAGACGGCTTCTGCGACAACAACAACAAAGTAAACCACCATTGAGAATCAATGCCATTCGACTCATGAACTTGGAAGAAGACACAGTCGAGCCAATAATTACAGTCAAGGTGGGCAATGATCAAGTTGAATCACCAGCCTTGCTCGATTCGGGTGCTCAAGCAAATTTGATCTCTTACGGATTATACCAACAGCTCCAAGTCGCAGATCAACTTCATCCTACTCCCCAAGTGCTGGAAAGTAGCACATCACATCCATTGAAAACATTAGGGTGGATTATATTGCATATACAGTTACATCAATATATTTACCCACACAAATTCTATGTGGTGACAGATGAAAGCACACAACAACCAATGCTACTAGGGAAACCTTGGCAAAAAGCATACAATGTCCAAATAGACTGGAAAGCACAGGCGGTCAAAATCCAACACGAAAACGAACAGCAGGTGGTAGCTTTTGCTCAAAAGGAACATCCGGATCAAATGCAAGCCATGTAATCACTGGAAACAAATACCCAAGAACACATACCCTCAACGATCAACACGAAACCTGAGACCAACTACCAGCTAACGGCCAACCATGCTCATCACAGATAGCTGAAATCACCAACTACACTGCAAAAATCTAGACTACCACAACAAGGTAAACAAGTATGGATGCGGAAGGATAGAAACGCCATGAGGGGGAAAACACAATGTGACAACCGAATTCTAACAAAGCAGATGGTGCAACCAAAAACCAAGGTAACCAAGCAGATATGGATTCCAAAGAAAATGCTTAGCCAAAACCCTCATGTCACTCACATTTGGATACCAAAGCAAAAGACAAAGCAAATACCTACGGTACAAGCAACGATGGAAAGTAGACATCTACAGGTCAACCGGGCAAACAAATATAAGTGGGTGCCGATGACAAACCAACAAGGGGAAAAGTTGGCCGCACCACACTACCAATGGAAAGCCAAGGCCATACGGCCCATAGCTATCACATCCTCCGAAATAGCTACGACTCCATCAACAATGTCGGCAACGCAGTTGCCTCTGACCAAAAAGACCATTAAACAAAGAGCAGTAGAGTTACAGATGCTACTTGCCAAGAAAACAGGAAACCTCGACGGCGAATGCCAATAAGCATCTTGCTTATTCCCTTCTCTTACACAGCATTAATTTTTCCATGCATTGACCGAGTATGCATAAAATAGGGCCACATTAATCGGCCACGCATTAGCACGACTTTTTCAACCTATGCACGGCACATACTCCGAGGCGAAACCTTGTTGTCCAGGAGGACTCCGACTAGGAGGGGGGGAGGCATTCTCAATGCGGAACCAATAACAAAAATAGCAAATAAGGGCACAATTTTCGACTATTTTCAGGGTTGACGTTTGATTGCGAAATTTTCTGGAGTAACCCAAGTATACATGCCCTTATACAGCATGAAGCTACAGGAATATGGGGCCAAACGCCAAATTAAGCCCCTAGGTGTGTGTATATATATAGAAATAGCCATTTTTCAGGCAAAATATTGGTAAAACGGAGAAATCTGGCTACAAAAATTTCATGAGAGTGTATATAATGTGTTGCGGTGATGTTTGTGATCTATTATGAATTATGGGGATTTTCTGGGTTTGATTTGCTATTTTCCTTTTAATTTTGCTAATTTTCGGTAGAAAAACTTCAAAAATACAAAAAGCAGGTGAAAAACAGTCGTAATGAAAAACAAAAAATATGGGGATGACCAATGACTAAAGAACAACCTACGTCGGTACAGTGGGGGTGCAATTATGAGACTGAAGCGGAAAGTGTGTTTTGGCCGAAATGACAAATTTTTGGTAAACAGAGCAAATGGAGTCCAAATCAAGAATTTTTTGAGCCTAAACCGCATCTTGCAGAAAGATAGGAGCACATGTCAAATTTCATGAAAAATGGTTCGGGGGCCTCCATTATAAGAATTTTTCACCCCATTTTTAGCTCATTCTCACTATTAACCTTGTGGAGAGAGCTTCTGCCACCTAGAGCGGATCGACCTTCCAACAGCTTCTACGACGCGCACGTCTACCCGACCAGCTCCAGACATGAGAGGTAGGCTCACCACCTTGAGCTTTTCGCGCATGTTTGTCATTCTGTCACGAAAACTAGCGTAGAGGTCACACACAAAGCGAGCGGTAGAGACCTACAAGTAGAAATGGCGGCCTAACGGCTAACCCGAAAGCAACAAGACTTCATCAACAGCTTACCCTAGTCTAGGAGACCCTTCCTGGATAGCCAATGGCAGTGGGAAAACATCGAGTGAAACCCTAATTCCCAGAAACCCGCAAGAGGCCACCAAATGGGAAATCGGCGAAACGGCGATCAAATGCTACCAAAATTTATGGGTAGGAGCATATCGACATGCTCGACAAGTCCATATGACCCGCATGACCAAAAAGTGACCCGAAGCGGCACTAAACCTCAGAAACGACATCAGACAGACAAAGCGTCAAAATGCACTTGTGGCCAAACCGCAAGTCCGTTTGCCACCAAACTTCAAGAGCGGCTTTCCTAGACCATCAACAACCAAGTCCTATGGTGGTGGACCACCACAAATCATCAAAGGTATGTAAACGCCTCCACGGGTGCTTCTAGAGCGACAAATTGCCAAATGAAGCTCCGGTGAAGCCAAAGTCGACAAAAATCATACGGCAAGGATCCCCAAAGGATTTGGAAGCTATGAAGACCAACATCGAGGAATTTCATCGCCAAAAAGCACTCCAAAAGTCAGAAAATGGCTCAGAGGCTCTGAAGTCCACACAGGGAGTTTTTACTTACCCAATTGACTTTTTTGTTGAAATTAGGCTTAAAAGGGACTTAGGGGAGCAAAGGGCAAGCACTGGGAGCACTAACAAGAGAAAAATCACCAGGAGACATCCTACGCGTAGGATGTCTCAAGGGCAATTCTTGGCACAAAACCCAACAATTCTTGCCATGCACATGTTCTGAATGACATTCACAAGCCCTACACCAAATTTCATCACCTTTGGAAGAGATTGGACCTCATATGCATGGAAAAACGCAAAGATAGGGCATAAAGGCACTAAAGGGCCATTAACCTACCAAATCTTTTCCAAATCTCATGAAATTTGCACAACACATTCACATACACATCAGCTAACTTTCTGTGTGGTCTGGGAGCAAAAATGAAGAAAAAGACATCCTACGCGTAGGATGTCTAATGGACCTTTTGGGCATGAAGGAGAAGTTTTGTCATTTCAGAAGTAATAACCTCATCAACAAGAGCCCTTATGTCAAGCTTGAAGCTCTTCTAATCACTTTTGACCCCCAACACCTTCAAGATACATTTTTTGAGCCCAAAAACACCTCATAGAGCCCTACAGGCATCAAATATTATCCAAATACAAATCCAAGAACATGGCTATGTTCCACAGGTCAAGGACAACCCACTGATCAAGTTTCATGCAGTTCTGAAGAAAAAGACATCCTACGCGTAGGATGTCTTAAGCTTAGATTTAGACTTATGTGCAAGAAATGACATCATAGGAGCTAATACCATGATGCATTGAGCCCATATACCAAGTTTCAACCCATTTGGACATCAATTGCTTCCCATGATGGACAATCTACCAAAATTGTGACTTAAAGCCTAAATCAGACCAAAAATCCACTTTTTGACATCCAAATTCAAATCCAAGCTTACAACCATGTTCCATGAGCCTTACACTACCTACAAGTCAAGTATGAACCAGTTCTGAAGGAAAAGACATCCTACGCGTAGGATGTCTAGATGGATTTTTTTTGGTCAAATTTGCACTATGAGCACATGCACAGCTTCACAAGTTCCTTTTGAGCTATGATTTCAATTTTCAAGTCATTTGGATAAGTAAAACTCAGTTTAGCAGCTGATATGAAAAAAAAAACGCTAAACTTTGGATTGCTGAGTACAACAGGGTCTATGGCAGCCTCGAAGTCACCGGCAAAGAGGAAGAGAATGACAATCAAAGACTATCTGGACGAGGTGGAACCATTTGTCATTCCACAGGGAACATTAAAGCCTACAAGCACCTGGATACAGGAAGATCTACTAGAGTCAAACGACCTAAAAATCTACCAAGGAGTATTCAAGGACAATGACGGAAATATAATAGAGTTGCCAAGGGAGCTCAATGAATTTGTCCAGAGCAAAATGGCCGGCTACTTGGAGAAAATTGACCTCCATAACTATTTTGAAGCAATCCCAGCAGGGGTGGACGTCAAAAGAGTATGGGAGTTTGTGACCAGCATTAGAGAAGATGGAGTGGCCAAGGTGACGGATTTGCACGACAGACCCAACATAGAGATCATTATTACGGAAAGGGTTGTCGCCCATGCACTAGATCTCTCCAATCAGGGAGACAGTGTGACAAAGAGAAGGGATGAAGTAAAGGTGTACAAAGAGAAAAAGGCTAATTACACTTTTGAAGACATCGCCAACCCAAAGGTGGCGATCATGAGCCAATTGTACAACCAATACTTCCACATGTGCACGAAGAGGCCGCAGAAGTACAGGATGCCGCCAGGTGCAATTGCCACAACCTTTACTTGGGCAATGAAGAAGGGCACCCCAAAGATAATCAATTATGCGGCATACATACAAGAGAGCCTGGTAAAGATGGGAAACAAAAAGCCAACCTACATAGTGCCAGGAGAGATGATAACCAAGGTAGTTTATGCAGCACTACATGCCAAGGGAAGGTGGCCTGGCCCCCCATCTCAGAATGACTGGCTAAGGATAAAGGAAGACAAAGAAGACGAGCCACAACGAGCACCAAGGGTGGCTACAAGGTTGAAGAGACGACTGGAGCCAGTGGAAGAGGAGCAACCTGAGCAGAAGAAAGGCAAAAAAGAATCTGCTCAAGTGCCAGCCAAAGAGACTCGATCACAAAAAGCGGCTGGACTCGAGAGGCTAATGGAGAGTTTCCGAGCAGAAAGAGCCTTCAAGGGCGATCTAAACAAATTATGGAAGCCATCCCTTGAGTCGATGTCCAGATCCTCAAGAAGAGTGCAGAGGGACCGCTTCGAAGACTATATCAAGAATTTCGAGATTCTTGATGCTGCGGCGGAAAACATTCCACACATCCCTTTCACCAAGGAAGAAGTGGAGCAAATACGGCAAACGTTGCTAGATGAACAAGAAAACAAGGAAAGAGAAAGAAAGACGAAAGCAGATAGGGATTTCAAGGGCAAACCTACAGCTTTACCAGGTAGCCCTAAACCTAGCCCACCGCCATCACCACCTCCTAGCAGCCCTCCTCCAGAAGATCAGAAGGCCGGAGACAAGCAAGAAGAACACCAGGATGAAGAGCAAGAGCATAGGACAGAACCTGAACACAAAGAAGAAGCCAAGCCTGCATCTGAACAAAAAAAGCTTGAGGAAGCATACTATGCATTTTTGGACCTGCTAGCTGCAGGCTATTCAAAGGAAGAAGCCGCCACAGTCACATTCGACTTGGCAAGGACACGAAGTGAAGAACAGCTGCCAGGCATTCGGCTAGTTGAACTTAAGGAGATTGCTACCGACACGGTAGACCTGCACCCACCCTCGAATGATTGGGATGTGGTGATGACAATGCTAGCTGGAATAAGGGCACAATCTGTGGCATCAGACGAAGAGTTGATAACTATAAGAGCCATTGAAGTAAAGACCAAAATGGAAAGAGATCTACTGCAGGCAAAAAGCCAAGGACACAAAGAAAGAGAAGCTGACCTCCAGGCCAGCCTAGCCACTGCTCTACAAAACTGCCAAACAAAGGAAGAAGCAAATGAGGCAGCGACAAAGAAATTGCAAGCAGTTGAAGAGGAGTGCCTGCAACTCGGCAAGTCATTGCAAGATGCAGAAAAAGAAAGGGATAATCTGACACTCCAGCTAGCAGAAGAAACAAAAGAAGTAGAGGCCTTGAGGAATGCTAAGGAGAAGGCGGAAATAGAACAAGAAGCAAGCGTGGATGAAGTCCTTGAGCTCAAGGACCAATTAAAATTCAAAGATCAAACCATCCAGAGGCTGAGAGCATCACTTGCGCGAGTTAGAGCTACAAGCTCAACTCAAATTATTTCGGAGAGTCAAATGTATGAAGAGCAAATGCAAGAACTCCAAAAGCAGTTGACTCTCAAGAAGAAGCAGAGGGTGATCATGGCTGAAGGTTCTATTGCAATGCAAACCAGATTGGAGGACAGCCAAAAGGACCTACAAGAAGAATTGACGAGCATCGAGATAAATCTCGAGGAGGCAGAAAAAGTAAATGCTGAACTCAATGACCTCCTCGTGACTATGGGCGGCGAAGTAGAAGCGGAGAAGCAGACACTCCTCACACAAATAGAGGAGTTGAAAAGCCGACAACAAGCAAAACCAGAGAGCTCAGGGCCAGCTGCCAATGAGGGGATCAACCTCGACAATGTGTCGGATCCTGTGGACACACCCATGCCGGAGGAAAGCATAGCAAGCTCCTCTCAAGAGCCCCAGGATCTAACACAAGAAGAAGAGGAAAAATTGCGAAAAGCAATAGAGGAAGAGCTCAGAGAGAGAACCAAAGAGGCCTTGGAATGGGAACAGAGGGTTTTAAAATCAATGACAATTCAGAAAATTGACGCCAGGAATCTCAGGCGTGAATGGCTACAACCCTCTCTCCCATATCCATTGCTTAAATATGAAGCGGCAACAATAAACCAGCAGATCAGAGAAGAACCAATGGTCCCTCTCTACAATGCAGACACCTCGAGGCCAGAAGGAGTAAGGCTGATAGTAGATTCTCAGCCCAAGTGGAGGAAAGCTTGGCTTACCAAGTACCCGCAATACCTAATACACTTGGTAGAGGCACCTAAACACATCAGGGACAATCTCAGCTTTTGCCCTCTACCAAGGGTTAGGACGTGGAAAGCACATGAAATCTTACAGAGAAGCCAACCCACTTGGCTGAACTACCCAAAGCTGCCAGGCGTGAAGGCAGGTGAGAGAATAAGTGTACAATACATGGTGAAAACCCTAACGGGCGCCATAAAGTTGTTCACTAGCTCACCTGACCTTACATGCATCATGATGAGAAAGATTTGCAGGACCATCCTAGCAGTGTTTGAAACCTTCAAGCCAGGACAGGTGACTGACAGCATATTCTTCTTCCAGGACACATACAAATGTGCGTATGAGATGTCAGGTCAACCTTCCAAGGAGGTGATACATGCATTATATCAAAGAATCATGTTTCTGCCATCTTATCACCTCCAGGAGTTTGAAGAAGCTTTCTACACGGGGTTCTTTACCATGCATACAGACATCTTTGGGCCAACAATGCTGAATCTACATGCACGGTACGAATCGCTGCTAAAGATGCGGGAGACCATAAGGTGAAGCAAAAAGATCAAGGCCATGTCGGGGACGACATGAACAAGGAGGGGGGGGATGTTAGAAGCTGGACACACCCCACGGCATCTAACTACTCGGCGGATTATTATTTTTTGTAATAAGTCATTCATTGAGGAAAACCCGGTTTTTCACCTTGTAAATATTGGGACTTACAGAAGTTTCCAGATTGTATCCCAGTTTTGATAGTTAGAAGGAGTAGATGGATGATTTTGGAACTTTAGGGTTTGAGAAGTTGTAAGGTATATATATCACTTTTTGACCTTAATGAAGGACCTTTTGTCATTTTAAACCAGTTTAAGTTTGTGAGTGAGCGTACTGTGTACGTGAGAGAGAGTGTGAGCTTTGTCTTGACGCTACGTGTGCTACGGTGGTCAGAATCGAGTGCGGAGAAGTGCAGCGTGTTGCCCCCGACTAGAGCTACGAGCCGATACCAACATTGCACGCATACGGTCCGGCTTGGAGCTTCTTCTACGAGCTTCATCGGTTGTTTGGGTGAGCATACGTTGTCCGATTTTGCATTGGAGCATATCCACATGTTCACATTGAGTAGAACCACACATTAGGCACTTCAGATTTTGAAAACAAAGACCTGCAGATTTCAACCAGACATCCTACGTGTTTCTGCACCGGGTGTTTTGGGTCGTGACTTTGGTTCACAGACCTTAGGGAGAGTGGCCTATAGGTATTCGTAGGGTCTCCTTCAAGTTCTGTGGTGTTTCCGAAGTGTTTGATAGGTGTTCGGCTCTAGCAAGCGTTGTAGGAAGCATCCTCTTTTGTTCTCTTGAAGACTGTGACTTAGACAATTGGTAGGGGCCTCTGTAAGAACTAGTTAGGAGTTGGTCGAGTGTAAGTTGACACCTTATGCTTGCTTCCACGCGCCTGCGGGTCGAGCTTCGTCCTTAGCTGACATTACTTCTTAGGTGAGTTCTCGCTGTGCTGACGTCAGTCGCGGCGTATCCGTCCAACAGGAGGATATTCCTCTATCGTCGGGATCTCCAAGCTTGTGTAAGCTGCGTTTGAATCTAGGGTAGACATGATTTCTGGGCTTAAGAGCTTTTGCTTGGTTCAAGTAAACTTAGTCCACTGTGTTCAAATTTTTTGGTTAGGGAAAAGTCGAAACTATGTCCAAAACCGCAACCGTTTCATCACAATTCTCGCAAATTGTCGCTTTTAGACACCCCTAACTCGCGGATGAATTTTGAGGCCTTAAACGATGTGTTTTTCAAAGTTGAACTAAATGATTGCCATAGGCATACATTTAGTTCAAGTTTTGCACTAAGATCTGTTGAGCCGCTCTCAAGCTACGTTTTGATATAAAAACTTTTCCGATCCGATACTGTTTGTGAAAGTTATGGCCAAAACAGTGAAATGCAGTTTAGACTGGTCAAAATGAGTCCAAATTCAATTTTGAAAAAATATTTGGGATCTTTGTGACACTGTGAACACTCTTGTATGGTCAAAAGTACAGTTGGACCCTAAAACTGGCCTAGAGACATCCTACGCGTAGTATGTCTATATGCTCAGAATTTAACAAAATTTGGTCCAGATACTCCCCTTAAGTCCAGCAACACAATGGTATGCTCAGATTTTCATTTGGATTTAAAATTTGGATGTCTTTTTGCTCAGGATGACTTGAAATTTTCACCCCAGCTTCTCCTTGATGTGCTGATCACAGTGGTGTGCTCATAGGCTGGTTTGGAGTCATAAATCAAGCTGGAGACATACTACGCGTAGGATGTCTAACTGCTCAGATTTTGTCCAAACTTGCACTGTAGCTTCCCCTTGATGTGCTAATCTCACAGCTATTTTTACTTTTTGATTCTGACACCTATGGTTTGGTCAAATGATCAAGAATCTGTTCCAAAATTCTGATGTCTGTTCTGATGGATTCCTAAGTCAAATCAACTCCAAATTGGACCAAATTTGACTAGGAGGCTTGCCTAAGGCTATACAACACCCTGCTATGTCCACAGTTTGAATTTGGCCTCTAAATCATGCCTTAGACATACTACGCGTAGGAAGTGTTTTTGCTCAGAATCAACCCAAATTTGAACCACAGACTCTCCTTAAGGTGCTGATCACTGTGGTATGCTCAGAAATGTGTTTAGAGTCTTAAATCACACAGAAGACATCCTACGTGTAGGATGTCTTTTTGGCCTGTTTGACCCCAGACTTGTCCCACAGCTTCCCCTTGATGTCAGCAACCCACTTGTATGCTTAGATTTTGGTTTGGATTTCAAAAGTCCCAAATTTTAGTTGTTCTTGCTTTTTTCAGTCAAAAGTGCTAAAGTCCTCTTTGAGCTCAATTTTCTCACCCAAATGAGCTGAAAACTCTCACATGCACTCAAAACATCATGTATAACATGCACATGAAGTCACCCTATGGTTTAGTCTCAAAAATTATGCCTTGGCACAATTTGGGTAGGATGTCTGGCAATTTTCATCTTTTGGCTTTGACCTGTCAAAATTTGGTCAAATTTTCACTTTCCAGGTGAAAATAGGGTAAAACCTACCTTCTAAACACACTGGTAACCTCGGATTTTCAAACAAGTGCCCTGATCACCCTGTAGACATCCTACGCGTAGGATGTCTACTGCTGATTTTTTGAGACTGAAGTGTCCTTGATGCTTCCTTATACTCTCAGCAAGTGCAAGTATGCTTCACAATTGCAAAAACATGCAACAATCACTCAATTTAAGCCTTTTTTGAATTTTTACGTTTTCTGACTCCGTCTTTTGGCTTTTGGTCAACAAAATTAGGGAAAAACACCCAAATCAATATGTTACAAGGGTAAAACCTACCCTCTGAACCCACTGGTGCAGTCAGAATTTTCAAATTTGGTCTCCAGAACCCCCTTGAGACATCCTACACGTAGGATGTCTATGTTTACAGAATTGCAGGTTTTCTTCACAGAACCCTTGCAAATGCTCTTTTATATGCACAGCATCAGTCAGTCATACAAAAATATCCACAAAAGCTTGTTTAATGCATTTTTACCCTCAAAAACACACTTTTCCGTGATTTCAAATGCAATCAAGCACTTTAGCAAATAATTCAATGCTGAATAGCTCTAGATCAGAATCGGATCACTTACCTAAAGCTACTCCTACAAATCATATGGGGTTTTGCATCTATGAGTAGAAAAAAGCTTCACTGCCACACACGGACAAGTAAACGCTTTTATCACCTCACAAATCACTCGACCACCAACAACTACTCTAATCCACAGATCCTAACTAAACCTATCTAGTCGCAGACCCTCGGCAAGACACACGCTTCCTGGCTATCCACTTGATCACGGAATATCCTCTTTCGGATCCACTTAAGAAAAATGCTTTCTTTAGCCGAAACTAAATCAAGCAACCATCACACGAGTGTTACTAGAAAACCTACTTAGGTCCTTGTGTCCCCGACAGCGGCGCCAATGTTGGACGGGAAGCGACTCACACACCCATGAAGTGCATGCAAACACTACCTAGATCAACATAATGTCAATGGAGGACACAAATGACACGATAGGCACACAGAGGAAATATCTTGAGCTTGTCAGGCTGAGACCATCCTACACATACAACACTCTGGAAGGCCAACTAAACCACAATCAAGAACCTCACTGCCCTCAACTACACCACCTAGCCACATACACACATGCGGAAGGTAACTCACGTAATCATGCCAGATTCGTATGAAACTTAAGGAACACCATCCCCTCACTAGGATACACCGGTCCCTAAGCTTCTACACTCAAAACCCTCACTCTAAACCCATCTGCGGTAAACGCGTAGGATCACAGAGCCGAATTTTGAAAGTGCCCGAAACTGAAATTTATCAACATCCCTCAAAGCCTCAACTACTATCTATCAACTCTCTCTCTCTCTCTCTCTCTCTCTCTCTCTCTCTCTCTCTCTCTCTCTCTCTCTCTCTCTCTCTCGCTCGCTCAGGCTCATGTCACATTGAGGGGGCCGCCTCAGTCTTTGTTTACTTGCATCCATCCAAGGAGAAGTGACATTGGGCCTTAACCAAAACCTTGCCCATTTGAGCTAGCTAATGGTTGGGCATAGGTCAAACGGTGAGGTCTTCACGCAAATTGTAATGCTCGTTAGAGTCCAATGCATGTATTGTCACTTCTTGTGATACTCTTCGCAGGGCCGAAGCCTTGGAAACCTGACCAAGGGTGTTCCCCCGCCCACCTTACACATTTGTGAGGCCATCTGTTGCCTTTTGCTTGTCAAATAGCAGCGTGCCAGCTTGGCATGACCATCATATGCCTACCTCTGTGTGACATCTATTGAGTTTTCATAAAAAGCGTTTAAATAGTTACAATGCACCTGCTACGTTTTTGGTTGTTAATTGTGAATGTTATTTTTGCAATCTGGAAAAAATACAATTTTTTACAAGGTTTAGTTAGAAAATTTGGAAAAAACTGCAAAGTTTTGGCAAAAAACTGTAGCTTTCAATAGCTTGATTTTTCCTATTTGTTAAAATATCATTTGGGAACATTGCACCCACCTCATTCATGCTCATCTACCTTTCGCTTTTGCCTTCCCACTCTCAAATGGTGTATGAGGTGATCTTCTTTGTGTCTCCACACAAGGGGTGCACGGATAAACTAGTGAGGGATGAGCACGAGGATAGGGATGAGCATGAGGATAGGGATGAGCAAGCAAGTTGCATGCGTGGAGGGGAGACCGTGGAAGTGGTAGAAGAAGGAAAACCAATCAGCTAGGTGATAGGTTTTGCAATCAGCTAGGTGAAAGCAACCATTGCAATTGTTTTTGCTCACATATAGGCACTAATGTTATTAATTTGAACCTTCTTGTATGTTCAAGCCTTCCTATCTCTCTATATACTAAACAACGACTAGCCGCCAAAGAAGCAATTAGGAGCTCATCGTCCACCATGTGTCCCTTTCTCTCCCTCTTTACATCGCCCCTATTAGGTGCAAGTGATGAAGAGCCTACGGAGGGTGACAATGAAGCTTCACCATGGCTAGAGATGAGCACACAGATTGGGTGTCACCCATTGTGATAGTATCCAAGAGTTTATCTACAAGATTGAGCACATAGATTGGGTGTCACCCATTGTGATAGTATCCAAGCTAGAGTTTATCTACAAGATTGAGCACACATATTGGGTGTCACCCATTGTGATAGTATCCAAGAAGAACAACAAATTGTGAGTTTGTGTGAATCTCAAATAGGTAAATGCTGCTATCATCAAAGACAACTATCTCGTACCAATTACTAACCATGTGATTGAAATAGTTGGAGGCAAGGAAGATTATAGCTTTCTTAATGGATTTTCAAGCTACAACCAGCTTGTTATAAAGCTTGAGGATCAACATAAAATGGCCTTTGCCAAAAAAAAAAGGGGCATAATTGCTTATGGAGTGATGCCATTTGGCTTGACCAATGCACCTGCCACATTCCAAAAGCCTGATGAGTCATGCATTCAAAGAGTATCTAAGACAATTCTTATAAATATACATGGGAAATCTATGCACGCATTCTCTCTTGAGAAACAAACACATAGAGCACTTGAAGAGGATCTTTCAAAAGTGCACAACCTATCGTATCTTCTTGAAGAGAGAGGAATGTGTCTTCATGGTAAGAAAAGGGAAAATTATAGGGCACATTGTGTCCAAGAATGACACTTTCACCGATCTTGACAAGATTCAAGTGCCATTGTTTCACTATCAAGATTGACAAAAGTTAGAGAGGTACAAGCCTTCATAGGCCATTGTGAGTACTATAGAAGATTCATCTATATGTACGCAGTCATCACCAAACCTCTCTATGATCTTATCACAAAATTTGAGTGGACCGGAGAATATGAAGAAACATTCCACTTATTGAAGCAGAGACTGATTTTGCTCCAATTCTGAAATCTCTTGATTGGGCAAAGATATTCCATGTCCATGTCGATGCATCAACATATGCTATAGGATGTATTTTAGCACAACTTGGAGAGAGCAATGTGGATTCTCCAATTTGTTACTCTAGTAGAGGGCATCTTAATAATGCAAATAACAATTACACGACAACGGAGAGAGATTGGTTAGGAGTGGTCTATGCTGTGAAAAAGTTCAGACACTACCTTCTCGCTAACAAGCTTGTATTCTTTGTGGATGATCAAGCACTATTATACTTGGTGAACATTCCCTGCAATACATAACATATTGTTTGATGGTTTATTATATTGCTTGAGTTTGATTTCATCATATTAGTAAAAAAGGGAACCACACACCAATGGGCTGACAATTTGTCTAGATTAACTCATGGGGAGGCACCTAAGGGAGTTGATGATGACATGCCAGACTCTTATTTATTCAATATTGAGATGCTGCTAATGTGGAGTGAGCATGTCATACCTTTTCTCATGGCATTTGATCACCAAAGATTGAAAGGTAGCCATCAATCAATCATTGATCAAAGTAGAACACTAGTGCTAATAGCTGGAAGCCTATACAAGCAACAAGATGATGGTATATTGAGGCTATGTATAGAGCCAACACAGAGAAAGGTATACTTGAGCCAAGCTCATGTATACACCACCGGAATACACAATGGGAAAGCACAAACATTTCAAAGATTAATAAGACTTGGTGTAAACTAGTCTAAAATGCAGAGAAGTGTTCATTACTACATTAGTTCATGAAAAATTTGTGCAGGCTAGGCACCTATGGAACATGCAATATTGTTTAGAGTAGCACTTGCATCTTAGTGGACTTTTTACATTGTGTATTACCTAACCAAAGGAATTTTACTAGCGGGGTTAAGTAGATGGAGAATGAAATCCATTCAAACTAAAGGGAAGAGAAATTCTTGATTGAGAATCACCTCTACAAAAGAGGAAAGGATGATCAATTGCAAATGAGTACCACGAAAGATGAATACATTTTGATTCTTGAGCAAGCACATCCTAGACAAGTAGGCGGATATTTTTTTGCAGATAGAACCGCGAGAACAGATCTTGTTGTTGCAGGATACAGAAGCATATGTGAAGAGATGTGAAAAATGTCAACAAATGAAAGCACCTTTGCGGAGCGACAAAATGCCTTTACAAGCTATGATGAAGGCAAGGGATTTTGCCACGTTTGACAATGACTTGATCAGACCGATGACACCCCCCACATATCATACGAATGCTCAATATATCATTGTGGCTACATGTTATCTAACCAAATAGGTTGAAGCTAAGGCGACACATAAAAATGATGCAAAAACGACAGTGGAATTCTTTTATGAAAACATCTTTACAAGATATGGGCTACCGATCAAAATAGTGAGCGACAGAGGGACTCACTTCCTGAATGATTGAATTCTTGTTGAATGAGCTCATGGGAATTCATTGCAAGTCGGCACCATATCACCTCCATATCACCCTCAAGCAAATGGACAAGCAAAGAGCACGAACAAGGTTCTATGCCGATACTCACAAAGATAGTGATAGAGTCAAGAATAAATTGGGACCAAAAGTTACATTCATCTCTTTAGGCGTATTGAGTTGCTGAGAAAAGAGTTGAATTTTGAAGCAAGATTTTTGAGAGAGCTTTGGAGTGAGCTTTTTTCAAATATTGCTCAGTTCACCAACTCTAGAAAAAAATCTCGCTCCAAAAAAACTTGCTTTGAAAAGCTCCCTTCAAAAAGAGTTTTTGAAGCGAGCTTCCGAAGTGAGCCTCTCTCTCTCTCTCTCTCTCTCTCTCTCTCTCTCTCTCTCTCACTTCCCTTTTGTCTCTTGCTACCTCTCCCTATCTCTATTTCCCTATATCTCTATCTATCTCCCACTCCTTCAATATCTCTCTCTTGCTCTCCCTCCGTCCCCCCCCCCCCCCCCTTCTCTCTCTCTCTCTTCCCTCTATCTCTCTCTATCCACACCTCACAATACACATAGACTACTACAAAATAAAAGAATGCTACAAATAATCCTCTCTCTGCACACTTGGGAAACATATTAATGGAAATTTCTAGAGGTAGACTTACAGCATTTGAAGGTTTTTACACAACTTTATAGGGTTTCTCACCTTCAAATAACAAACTTAAAGGTAAAAGAAGAATTAATAACACCAAAGCTAGGTTTTACTCAACCACAATCGTGATAATTATTATGTTACAGGGTGCTCTTTATTTCATAAGCATCATCCCCCTCATCATGGTGATGATGATTGTTATTTGGACGGTGATCATGATGTAGATGATGATGCTCGTGCTGTTTATCTGACACAATTTTGTTCTTTGTATCGTCTAATTTATTGCCATCATCGTCATCATCAAGATGTAGCTACCGTTCCTTTGCAGCTGGCGATGATCGCCACGATGATGAAGCTTGTGATAGACATGATTATCATGAAAGAGGGCATAAAAGACAAAGAGACATGACAAAAAGGACAAATACATGAAGAACAGTTGTAGCCAAAGGGATGGTGATTGCAAGCCCACTCACAAAGAGCATGACGATCACTAAGATAGAGACAATGGATGAACACAGGCATTGCGATGATAGAAGCCTTAGCTCTTCCAAGGGCATCAACCATACACAACGTTCTCTCAGCCTCCCTAAATTCTTGGTTTTTTTTTGGGCATTTACAAGCTCATTCACACTCGCATTGTGGCATTTGGGTTCGGCCCCTGGTTGTACATCCGGCTACATACGGTGCGCCCTCCAAATTTCAACTATGCATCACTTGTAGGGACCAATGGATCCTTCTTTGGATTCTCTGGATCCAAGGTGTGCTTCACACAAACATCCACCAAATGCCCCTACCATGTACTTATGATGTGCTGCATTGTTGGGCACCATTGGTGATCCTTGCTTGGCCTCGTTCAAGTTCATTGGCTTTTGGGGTGTTATTGATGATGATTATTGCAATCTAGAGATCTACAAATCCCACTCAAAACAAATGGGAAATTTGTGAGCCACGTTTCTTGATGGCATCTCATCCTACTAGATTTCCTCATTTTTTATGTGCAATATGGATCTTGTTTGTGAAGAAAACTGCTCAAAGAGAGTATTTTCCAATCATGGGATGAGTGAAACCCCACACAATCTCATCGCATCACACTCTGAAATAAAGGAGCTGCAGGATAATCTCTTGAAGAAGGCATCTTGCTTATTTTTGGAGTCATAGGAGCTACAAATGAGAGCCCCTCCGCTTATGTGTGATGCTGCTCAAAACATGTGCACCCAAAATCTCTACATTTCTTCATCATTGTTCATATGTGTCTACTTCACCTGCCTCTGCTCTCGCTCTTTAAGGACACAACTGATAAAATAGGACTCGCAAGCTTAAAATGTGTATTGGCTCAGGCAAGCTTGTGTGTGTATATAGCAAGCAATATTATAAGGGGTATCCCATTTGCATGTGCGACCTCATCTACGGGGGAGAGAGAGGGACCATCCTAGAAGCTATGTCACCTCAAGGAACTCCTCAAACCTATGAAAATTAGCCTCTCAACCCTCCAAAAACATGCCCAGTTCATCAGTAAACTCAACATTTAAAAGCTCCTCTCCCTGACTTGGCAAGTGTAATCCAACCTCTTGACAAGTCAAAAACTTACTCATGACCTCAGTATAGAAAAGGAACAAGGAGGGGGCAAGAGGTCATCCTTGTCATATTGACCGTGTAATCATGGAGTGTTCTACTCTTTCCATTGCCAATAGCACCTCGCTATACGGACCCTTGTAGAGAGTTGACACCCAATAATCCAAGCATCTAAAAAGCCCATCCTATGCATAGTGCCCTCAAGGAATCCCCAATCAACTCTCTCATAGGCCTTCATAAAGTTAAGAAGGAGCACCACAAGATCCTCTCTTTGGCAACAAGTAAGTTCACTTGCCTCCTAGAAGGTGAAAATTCTGTCAAAGTATCCTATGCTCCTTGAAAAAATATGTTTGTGTCTCGTGTATGATGCTTTCAAGTAGTGGCTAAATTCTCGTCTATGTCTTGTGTATGATTCTCTCAAATAGTGGCTAGATTCTTAGATTGAGAGCCATTGCTAGTGTTCTATAGTCTGAATTGATAATAGTGATGGGTTGTCAGTGCCAAATCTCATCCAAAGAGGTCCCCTCCTTGGGAATAAGAGAAATCAAGCCGTCACTCAAGCTATCCGGTATCTCGCGAGTGTGTAGAATGTGCTAGTGTGCACTACATAAGTCTTGACCAAGAAGCTATGATTACTACAAGAAGAAATTGAGAGTCAAACCATCCTCCCCTGTCATTTACCATGTTGGAGTGCCCTGAGAACCATCGTGCATGAAGAAAATAACTCGCCGCAAACCAAAATTTTCACGCCCAGTCTCGAGCCTAAGCCGCAATATTATGGGCCGGCCGGCGGCCGGAAAGTGGTCGGAAAACGACAGGTCGTTTGTCCAGTAGTCAATGACCGGTGGCCGGTGGTTGGAAGTCAATGGCCGGTGGCCGAATTCAAAGGGGTGAACTGTCACCCCACATGTACACACTCAAAGCAAAGAAGACAATGGAGCATAATAGCCAAAGAAGAACCGAGAAGCACCCCCAAAGCGATCCATCAAACCACAAAAGTTAGCAAGTTCCATTGCACCAGAGAAGACCGCAACAAAGAAACCCACATCAAAACCTTCAAAGGCCACACCATGAGCAAAGCCACACGAGTCAAGCATTGCAGACAATAGACACCAGTAACATATCCCATCCAAACACAAGCCGACCAGGCATCGAACACCTCTTGAGACCTTCTTCTTCATATGGCAGTCCTTGCATCAAGAAGGGATCAAATCGCATGGCTCGCTGGGAAAGACCAACCAAGATGAGGGCTTCATCAAGATCGGCCGTACATGTACCACCATGGAGCTCCCACCCCACCCAAGGACACTTCTAGAGCATCGCAAGCTACCTCCACCCAAAAGTAGCCCCAAGATTCCCTCTCGGAGAGAGGAGGCGGCCTTGCCACTTGCAATTCCAAAAAGAGGTCAGGTCTCTGCACCTGAAATAGTGGCAACAAGCTACTTACCCAAGAGCCCATCCCCAGGGATCCCCTGCTTTGTGGACCTTCCCGTCCTCACACATTGCCCAAACCCTAGATACAAAGCACCGTCGGCTTGGAGGAATACACCTCTTTTTTTTTTTTAAAGTAGGTATACCCAAATTTTTCAACAATTAAAGCACGTGAAGAAGTAACCGTGGACTTCTTACAACATGGACTTGCCATATCCAATGGAGAATTAGTAAAGAAAGAAAAGAATAAGGCCACCAATCCAATACATTCAAAAGGGTGGAAATAGGTTCACAAGTTGGGCTCATAAAACCATACTATCACAAGTCAAACCCATACATTTTCGTAACCATAACCTGGAGGGTGCATGCAAGGCCATCTACACATTCATTAATTTGTTTTGCAAAAATGGCTTTCAGAGGGAGAAATTATGGAGGATTATCAAGAACTATTGAAGGGATTGCCAAATTTATTCATATGTGTGGGACCCAACCAATCTCTTATAGAGAGTACTAATTGGTGGGCACTAGGTCTTGAATGATCTTAGAGAGGGTAAAATATAGTGGATTAGGACACCATTGGGGGACTTAGAGGGGTGGGGGCCTAGCCTAAGGACTAAGTGGCACGGGCATGGGAGGGTGGGATCTACGGCCGGGAGATTGTGGGCCGTAGATCCCAATGGCGACGCCGAAAGTAATCTAGGGCACCCTAGATTACTTTTGTCTTTCGCCCTTATGCATACATGTTTTAAGTAAATTAGGGCCCCCACGTTTCACAATGTGCGCATGGCATAGTGGTTAGGGTATCCGCCTCTAGATTACTTTCAAAACTCGGGTACCCTAGATTACTTTTTACAAAAGTAATGTAGGGTACCCGCATTCCAGATCTACGGCCCACAATCCCCTAGCCATAGATCCCACCCTCCCATGCCCGTGCCATTTAGTCCTGAGGGGGGCCTAGTGCCCCCGAAAACACTTTGAGACTTGTGTCAGATGGATCCCCCCCCCCCCCCCCCCCCCCCCCCCCCCCCCCCCCCCCCCCACACACACACACATTATGCACCTATGCCACAGTAATGCTCCCTTGCCATCAATCTAGGTGGGGCAATACCTTTTCAAAATGGGGAGAGAGAAAAAGTTTATAGAGAAAATCAAAATCCATATTGCATTATTGAAATGATTAATGCCATATTACATAGAAATGCCACGCTACAAGGAGAGTAGTAACACATCCCCTTATCCATGCCATTATTGAAGCTAACGAGGTTTTCTTTCCAATGATGGTCTACATTTCCATGACTTCAAACATAGTGATGGACATTAGCAAATGGTTGCATGTATACCCAAGCACCTTTGATAAACGTTTGTGGCACCCATTCACTATGCACACCTCTTGTGTTGTGAGCTGACCCTTTGGCCACCTTTAGGGAGTAGAGCTTGCCATGTGTGAGTAACGGAAAATAAGAGGAGGAGGAGGACCTTGCTTGGTTCTCCAAGGTAGGTGGGAGAAGGGGGATGAGATTTCTTGGTGTGGCAATGGGAGGTGGGAGGGGAAGAGAAAGGGGAGGAGTTTGGTTGATGCTGCAATGTAGTTAGGAGAAGGTGGATAAATTTCCTTGGTGTGGCAATTGGAGATGGAAGAAGGTGGATAAATTTTCTTGGTGTGGCAATGGGAGATGGGAGAAGGTGGATAAATTTTCTTGGTGTGGCAATGGGAGATGGGATAACTTTGTCTGGTGTGGCAATGTAAGATGGGAGATGGAAGGGGGAGGGAATGCAGAAGAGGTTGCTTGATGTTGCAATGGAGATGATGTAGATGGCGTAGGCAGTCTCACTGGCAGAGGCAGTTTCACTAGGTGGGAACCAGCTCCTCGAAAGCCGAGCAGCGGATCAGTCAGTAATTACCATGACGATTACCACAGTAACTCCAAGAGGCTATAAAAAGGACCAATTACATTGTAATCGGGTTAACAATTGTTGGATGTACTTTTGGGCTATTTTATCTATTGGCTTCCTACTCTTAGTGTGTGGTTGTAGTCCTGAAGCTGTTCCTAAGCTACATTATCCCCACTTGTACTCTTACTCTGTAATTCCTAATACAGTAGTCGAGTATACTTCAACCAGATATGCTTTGTATCCATTCCTTCTGAATCTGAATCTGAACACTAATTCTGTATCCATTCCTTCTGGATATGCTTTGTATCCATTCCTTCTAAATCTGAATCTGAACACTAATTCCAGTCATTTAGCTTGTCTATTTCTCAGCAGATGTATTCCAGTTCATGTAACTGTTCTAGGTCAGTTTCTATCTTTTCCTCCAGTTTTACTGATTGAACTAATGAATCACCAGTAGCTGTAAACTCTAACACTGGACTAAGGTATCTAAAGAGATCAGCTCCAATTCCATTTTGGCGATCACGGTGGCTCGAGTTGTTGCTCGTTGACCAACAGACTCCTCTCCCAATTTGAGTTTCAGTTGCAGTAATGGCACCCAAACCCAGTTGTGGCCGGAAACCATCCTACCGTGTTGATCCTATTCCTGAGGAGTCAGAAAGAGACTCTGATCCCAAGGATGAACAAGTAACTGGCAGTGAGGCTCAGGAGGAGCACAATCATGCTGATGAGGCACCTGACTCTCATCATTCTAGTCAGTTCAGAAGACGCAGGGCTGAACGGGAGGAACGCAAGGCCAAGAGTTCTCGGACCACACAGGGAGACAAAGGAGCCAAAGGAAGTAAAGGAAGTCATCATACTTCCAGTAGAAAAGCGAGGGAGGAAACAACAACTGAGACGGAGGTAGAAATGGAGACCAATGGAGCCTTCTTTGGATTCTCTGGATCCAAGTGTGCTTCACACAAACATCCACCAAATTCCCCTACCATGTACTTACGATGTACTGCATTGTTGGGCACCATTGGTGATCCTTGCTCGGCCTCGTTCAAGTTCATTGGCTTTTGGGGTGTTATTGATGATGATTATTGCAATCTAGAGATCTACAAATCCCACTCAAACAAATGGGAAATTTGTGAGCCACGTTTCTTGATGGCATCTCATCCTACTGGATGTCCTCATTTTTTATGTGCAATATGGATCTTGTTTGTGAAGAAAACTGCTCAAAGAGAGTATTTTCCAATCATGGGATGAGTGAAACCCCACACAATCTCATCGCATCACACTCTGAAATAAAGGAGCTGCAGGATAATCTCTTGGAGAAGGCATCTTGCTTATTTTTGGATTCATAGGAGCTACAAATGAGAGCCCCTCCGCTTATGTGTGATGTTGCTCAAAACATGTGCACCCAAAATCTTTACATTTCTTCATCATTGTTCATCTGTGTCTACTTCACCTGCCTCTGCTCTCGTTCTTTAAGGAAACAACTGATAAAATAGGACTCGCAAGCTTAAAATGTGTATTGGCTCAGGCAAGCTTGTGTGTGTATATAGCAAACAATATTATAAGGGGTATCCCGTTTGCATGTGCGACCTCATCTACGGGTGAGAGAGAGGGACCATCCTAGAAGCTATGTCACCTCAAGGAACTCCTCAAACCTATGAAAATTAGCCTCTCGACCCTCCAAAAACATGCCCAGTTCATCAGTAAACTCAGCATTTAAAAGCTCGTCTCCCTGACTTGGCAAGTGTAATCCAACCTCTTGACAAGTCAAAAACTTACTCATGACCTCAGTATAGAAAAGGAACAAGGAGGGGGCAAGAGGTCATCCTTGTCATATTGACCGTGTAATCATGGAGTGTTCTACTCTTTCCATTGCCAATAGCACCTCGCTATATGGACGCTTGTAGAGAGTTGACACCCAATAATCCAAGCATCTGAAAAGCCCATCCTGTGCATAGTGCCCTCAAGGAATCCCCAATCAACTCTCTCATAGGCCTTCTTAATGTTAAGAAGGAGCACCACAAGATCCTCTCTTTGGCAACGAGCAAGTTCACTTGCCTCCTAGAAGGTGAAAATTATGTCAAAGTATCCTATGCTCCTTGAAAAAATCTATTTGTGTCTTGTGTATGATGCTTTCAAGTAGTGGCTAAATTCTCGTCTATGTCTTGTGTATGATGCTCTCAAATAGTGGCTAGATTCTTGAATTGAGAGCCGTTGCTAGTATTATATAGTATGAATTGATAATAGTGATGGGTCGTCAGTGCCAAATCTCATCCAAAGAGGTCCCCTCATTGGGAATAAGAGAAATCAAGCCATCACTCAAGCTATCCGGTATCTCACGAGTGTGTAGAATGTGCTAGTGTGCACTACATAAGTCTTGACCAAGAAGCTATGATTACTACAAGAAGAAATTGGGAGTCAAACCATCCTCCCCTGTCAATTACCATGGTGGAGTCCACTGAGAACCATCGTGCGTGAAGAAAAATAACTCGTCGGAAACCAAAATTTTCACGCCTAGTCTCGAGCCTAAGCCGCAATATTCTGGGCCGGAATGTGGTCGGAAAACGACCGGTCGGTTGGCCGGTAGTCAATGACCGGTGGCCGGTGGTCCAGTTCGGTTAATTGGAAGACCAGAAGAACCAGTTGAGTTTAACACACCAGCAGAACCAGCATGCTTTGGAGGAGCTACTGGAAATCAGAATGGTAATTCAGAGCTCAGAGGATCATCCTGGGATTATGCTGAGGAGTTAACCAAGAGAAAGGGTGGAGGGCCTAACTGGTTGGTTCTAGATGATCAAGAGATAGAGAAATGGAATTTAGGGTCTGAAGAAAACCCTAGAATGATCAAGGTTAATAAACATCTGAATACTATTGTCAATTGCATGGAACAAATGCTGGATGCTGCAGTGTCAGAAGATGAACTAACTAAAGTAAAGATTGAACTGAAGGAGGCTGAGGAGTAGATTGACAAGCTGGAGCGAGGGAGAGCAACCCAAAACCTGCACCACAGTATCCTTGAAGCTCAGTCAACTAGGACTATTCAACAGTTACAAAGTAAGCTAGCCAAGGTGGAGTCTGAGATATGGACCATGCAGGAAGAAAAGGCAAAAGCTAAAAGAGCTGCTGATAGGTTTGAAACTATGCTGAGAATGAAGGGAGTTGAGTCCAACTCCTTACTGACCAGCCACACTGCTCTGAAGGCCACATTAACAGAAAGATATATCTATAATAATCTGGTCGAGATCTTGAATCCAGAAGGGAATGTTGTTTTCAACATGGATAACTTGAGGTCTCTTATGGAGACAATGCAGAGTGATTTGCAAGATAAATTTTTTGAATATAACAGTGCTCTGGAAAATCAAGCTATCCTTGATTATATTGAACAGCAAAACACCATCGAGGAGGATGATGATACGGAGGAAGAAGAAGCATACAAGGAGGATGAACCAGAAGAAGGGCATAATGATGATGATGATGATGACTCTCCTCCATCTCCACCTTCAGAACCTGGTACTGGTGGTGCAGGGACAACAGGAGGAAATCAATCACAAGCAGACCAACCAGACCAGCATGAAGGGCACCAGTCTGGTGATCAGCAAGCTGGGAGAGCAACAACCCAACAACACTGGGAATTCATTGGCACACCAGTCACAACACAGTAGGGATGCTAAAGGGAAAGGCAAAGCTGTGACTGAGGATCTAGCAGGTGATGAGCAACATTCATTACAACTCATCACGCTGAACAAGAGATTACGACATCAGCAGGCTCCTATCACCAGGATGTATATGGAGGATGATGATCTTATCACTGATCTGGAGGGATTTCAGCGACTATATGTCGGCGCTAGGGAAATGGTTCAACATTGGAAATCAACTGCTTTCCATGATCAGGAGGTGTGCCAATTGCCTAAGCATCCTAGTCCAATACAACTGCTAGAGAGAGTGCCTGAATGCATATTGATCAGGTTACTTGAAGTGATTTGAGACTCGTTGTGAATGGTTTATGTTTTTTTTCCCTAAAATTTTCTTGAAAAAACAAACAGAACTTTGGCAAACTTTTAAAAAAAATTATAATGATTGCCAATTCTTATGAAATACATACTTTTCTAGTATAGGAATCAAGCAAAATAAGGATGACTGCACAAATTAGAGTGAATACTAGCCCATAAAAAATTAAGGCAATAAAAAAAAATTTACAAATGGCCAGCTTGGAGCATAAATCACTAACAATAGAACCCTATAGGATTAGAGAATCTTGCTTAGAAAGGATAAAGCCTCTCTCGAACTTGTCATTGTAATTGATCATAAATCAGGATAGTAGGGGTGGTTTTGGGGGGTGTGACAATGATAACAAGTGGAGGGGGTCACTTGGTATCTATCTACCCATTCATTGTAGCCTATTCTAATAATCTTTTGTGTTTGGATGGTGGCAGGTACCGACCTCTCCTTCACCTACCAAGAGACGCACCTACTCCTCCTGGATTGCCAGTTCTATTTTGTATAATTGATAAATCAATTCAATCATTTGTAGTCTTTGATCGAGTTTTCATATTGTGTATTTACAAATGAGTCATATTTTAAAGATCTACTAGTTAAGTTTGAGGAAAAATGGTACAATTTACTATATGGTTCTGTAAAGATGGAAAAATAAAGTGCGCATGTACGCGCGCGCGCGCACACACACACACACACACACATTCATGAAAAAATAGTACGCTAACTAAGCATCACCCATCAAACTCTTGACTCTTGGAATGTACACTCATGCAATTCAATGCGTATGCATTGAATTATGAGTGCACATGTGCATTTCTTCCATTCAACCTCTCTCTCTCTCTCTCTCTCTTTGTCTCTCACTATCTTGCTCTCTTCTTCTTCTTTCTTCTCTCTATCTGTAAAGTGTTTGTCTCTCTTCTCCTTGATTTTCTAACATTTATTCCATCTTTCTACTCTATTAAGAAAATTCATATTCATGCAAAGCCAATGGGATATGGGATGGTGAATCGAGAAGTGAACGCAAAATAGAAAGCCAAGGGAGACTGAGTAGTCTTGGGAGCCATCTCGAGGGCCGAGCAGAGAGAGAGAGAGAGAGAGAGAGAGAGAGAGAGAGAGAGAGAGAGAGAGAGAGAGAGAGAGAGAGAGAGAGAGAGACTATGGGCACTGTCACTATTATTCGTGTGTGTGTGAGTGTGTGTGTGTGTGTGTGTGTGAGAGAGAGAGAGAGAGAGAGAGAGAGAGAGAGAGAGAGAGAGAGAGAGAGAGAGAGAGAGAGAGTTTTCCTTTGCTATCAGGACTACTGGCCTTGTCATGAGAGGGTGGAGGGGGAGTTGCTCATTGCCATGCCCACTTTAGCAAATCAAAGGGTCGTAGCTTGCAATAGCAGTGGAGAGGAGGATTAGTCCATTGCTGTGACACAAAGAATGCATCCCTAAACACTCTCAACCTATGGAATCGAGAGAGAGAGAGAGAGAGAGAGAGAGAGAGAGAGAGAGAGAGAGAGAGAGAGAGAGAGAGAGAGAGAGTTTTCCTTTGCTATAAGGCATACCGGCCTTGTCATGAGAGGAGAGAGGGGGAGTTGCTCATTGCCATGCCCACTTTAGCAAATCAAAGGGTCGTAGCTTGCAATAGCGGTGGAACGAGGATTAGTCCATTGCCGTGACACAAAGAATGCATCCCTAAACACTCTCAACCTATGGAATCTATGATTTAGGCCCATCCCTAGCGAGAGAGAGAGAGAGAGAGAGAGAGAGAGAGAGAGAGAGAGAGAGAGAGAGAGAGAGAGAGAGAGAGAGAGAGGTGCAACTCTCAGGAGTGAGATGCATGAGAGTGGTCAATGAAGCAACTGAACTCTCTCTATGATCTCTCTCTTTTCCATGCACACGAAGTCATGGTGTGAATACGCATGTTGTTGCTTCTGAAATAAAGCAAGCATAAGGTGCACTAGTACGGCCGGCCGCCTTCGGTTGCCTCTCTCTCTCCCCCTCTCCCCCTCATTCATATAAACCGGAACTCACCGGATGCAGCAAATTTTGACACGTGGCACTGGAAAACCAGTCTCCTTAATATATAGTATAGATAGAAATCTACCTCTAATTTGAACCCGCTTGGGCTGCACCTCGGTCATTGCACATGTGCCGTGGTGAGAGTTTGCACACAAAGACAAACCCTCCTAGAGTGAGAAACCGATCTATACTATCTATCTGTATCTATACTAGTCTATTATGGGGAAGCGAATTCAGGCATGCAAGGGGACAATGAAAGAGAACTCAAGGGTGGTAAGCCAGGAGTTGGTGGGGAATATTGGTGAGCCGGGGGATGTCTTGTGGGAGTTGCGTCTCTTGTGGTGCTTCTCTTTCTGTAGCCGTGCTCGCCCACGATACCGATGTCTGTCTCTCTAACCCTTTGCACCCCCCACCTCTCTCTCCCTCTCCTGTTTGTGGTGCGTAGGGCGCTGCAATATGGCTTGCCAGTAAATAGGTTGGTTTTTCTAACCAAAGAGCGTAAGGGCACACTTAAAGTTTCTCCCTCTCATGTCCGTCAGTAGGGCGCTCCAATATGGCTTGCCAATAACAATTTGGTTTTTCTAAACAAAGAGCATAAGGGCACACTTAAAGTTTAGGTTTTAGGTGAAAAGTTGAAGCAATTGCTCTTCACTAAAGCCTATAACATTTTCCAATTTTAGTTGGCTAACATACACTGAACCTTGTTTTTTTGTGAGCATTGGGTCACAATATACGGGGGGTGGCCCAAATCTCTCGCTTTTAGGCAGTTGCGAGCTACCTTTTTCGGTCCCTATGAGCTCTAGGCCCTTTGTAGGTGGACGGGTGCAAATTTTTCTCTTTGTTCATCAGAAGGGCAATTGTAAATTTTGGTCTTCAATGGAGAAGGGAATAAGGTGCACATGGGGTCCGGGGGTAAAGTGGGCGTCATTTTAGGCCTGGTTCAGACTACCCATCCACGTCCTTGCTGGACCAACGATACCGCACGTCGAATGTGGAGCAATTCAGACTGCACATTTTCGAGCCGCTCACAATCTGCACTGGCTTGCTTCTGACGAGTGCCCAACTCCAAGCGATAGTCTTCCGATTGTCCAGCCCACCCAGGTAGAACAAGCTATGTATAGCCAATGAACAATTGAGAAACTCTTAGCACGAGCACAACAAGTGCGGTTGGCCAGCCAAAAGGAATCTTGCAAGGGCGAGGTAATACATATCCCATGCCTTTTTTGGTCGGCAAGTGGCTGGCCGGCCGTTGTAGCCCACGCCCCACCTCTCCCAGCAATAGCAAGGCCATCCCGCCCAACCAATCAGCAAGGTCGGCAAGTTCGTTGCTAAAAAGAAAAGGGTTGGTGAGCCTCAAGACTATCTCACAGAGGCATGGGCAGGAGGGGATCAATGGTTTACGCCTAATTCTTGGAGCGCGAGAATCGTGGGCCATCGATCTTGCGGCACGCCCCAAATTTACCAATATTTTTGAACTTACACAACTGACCCGAATTTACACAGCGACGAGTAAATGGAACCCTTCTCCCTATGCTTTCAACAAGCACGCCCAGGCGAGGTGGTAAAGGTGGTAGGCTTGCAAAGGGGGGGAGGCCCGAATTTACAATTTTTGATGCACCCTAGTTACCTATTTTCTCGAATTTACTCAAAGCACATCCGATCCCCGAAATGGAAGTGGCAGGGTGAGGTGGAGCGCTGACACTCTTCTCTCTCTCTCTCTCTCTCTCTCTCTCTCTCTCTCGGAGAGCATGTTGGTAGCCATGAAAGGGCACCCAGGGAGTGGCAAGTCCACCCTTGCCAGAAGCCTGGCCAAGGCCTTGCACTGGCCACTGCTGGATAAGGACGACGTCCGCGATTGCACCGGCCCTCTCCACCTCGCCCTTTCTGCTTCTTCATCTTCTCCCTCCAAGCAGCACGCTGCCCTGCTCAACGCCATGGCCTACCAGGTGCTCTGGCGCATGGTCGAGACCCAGCTGCAGATGGGCCTCAGCATCATCGTCGATTCTCCGCTGTCTCGGCCTTCTCTTTTTGCCTCTGCAGCTGCCCTTGCCGCAGCCTACCATTCACAGCTCGTCGTCGTCGAGTGCATGCCGTCAGATGCCCAAATCTGGAAGCAGAGACTAGAGAGTAGAGGCGCTGCGGCAGCAGCAGCCATGTCATTGCAAGATGTCTCTCTAAATGGATGTGCGGGAGGCTGGCACAAACCTAGGTGCTGGGAAGATTTGCAGGTCTTGATACAAGGGTATGAGGGGTGCTATGACTATGAGGTTCGTGCGCCTGCGCGAAAGCTGGTGGTGAACACGACTTCGTTGTCCCATTCGGCAGATGCCATTGCAGATGCTGTCTTACGCTGGCTTCATTCCTTGTCAGACAATGACATACAGTCAGTTGCGTACATCCCTTGATCACATGACAAATTGGGCCACCTATGAAGAATAAACTCCTACATATCAGTTCACAGGTCAGCTTGATAAGCTCCTTAAAACCAAGCTTTGTAAGTTCTCTGTATTTTTAAACTAGATAGATAGATGGATAGATTTTATTATCGTCCTTGGAGGTCAAATATGATCTATGGGACCAAAGTTACATGTGATGTAGTATGTGTATGGCAGATGGAAGAGAGAGAGAGAGAGAGAGAGAGAGAGAGAGAGATTTTATTATGGTCAAATTTGACCTATGAAACCAAAGATACATGTGATGTATTATGTGTGGGGCTGATGGGTGATTTTCGATGCTCAAGGATCGTGGTGTTGAGAATGACAATGGAGAGGCCACACTCTGGTTGGCAGAGGAAAGTATGGAGGTCTAGCTCATAATTGAAAATGTGAGGGAAGCAAGTTCGGATGTGAGCAAAAGTTGAGCACTCTAGTTGTGTGTGGTACTTAAGACTCTCCAAGTTGGAGCTAGCATAATGTGGATAGTTGATGGGACTCATCTCCATTGCCTTAACGGGCATTCCCCTCCTCTTGTCTACATGTTTTTGTGCAAATTTGAGTATTTTCAAGCTCTACCTAGTTGCTTTTGTATGATTAATTTGATTGTCTTCATCAAACTAATGAACTACATAGGCACTATGAGTGTCGAGGAAAATTGCAAGGTCTACATGTACTTCCAAATGAAGGAAACATTCCGCGGTTGCGAGACATTGAGGGATGGCTCTAGTCTAGTCAATCCTCATTTAGATGCAATGCCAAAGTTTAGCTACTCTTTCCAAGTTTGGTCCAATTGTTGGTATGAACATTTAGTCCTTGCTATGCCTAACAAAAGTTTACAAATTTGTCTGTTTAAACAAACATACTGTTGGACGAAGCGACTCACACACCCATGAAGTGCATGCAAACACTACCTAGATCAACATAATGTCAATCGAGGACACAGATGACTCGATAGGTACACGGAGGAAATCTCTTTAGCTTGTCAGGCTGAGACCATCCTACACATACAACACTCTGGAAGGCCAACTAAACCACAATCAAGAATCTCACTATCCTCAACTACACCACCTAGCCACATACACACATATGGAAGGTAACTCACCTAATCATGCTAGATTCGTACGAAACTTAAGGAACACCATCCCCTCACTAGGATACACTTGTCCCTACGCTTCTACACTCAAAACCCTCACTCTAAACCCGTCTGCGGAAAACGCGTAGGATGACAGAGCTGAATTTTGAAAGTGCTCGAAACTGAAATTTATGAGTACCTATGCGTAGCTTATGTCGCCACGATTCTATAGACTACTAGCACACAGAAAACAGACATCGTTTGATACACTTACGGCCACAAATAGTTCGTAGATGCGTCGGCGTGTGCGCTTCGTCTCGCGTGGAATGCTTGGCGTTGTTGCGTAGCTCTCCTCGAGCCTACAACAATGGTGCAGTCGGATCTCCAATGTGTTGAGCGAGCCGGACGTAGCAAGAGGATAAAGCTCACGCTCACTCTCTTTCTCTCTCACACACAGTAGACGACAGCGCTAAGTTTTTGAGTAAGATTAAAGTCTTCCTTACAAAATGACCTAGGTACCTTATATACTAAGGTTTAACCAAAAAATGGGGTTGAAAGGGTACAAATGGCTTTGTGTTTACAATTTGGAAGTGCCATTGCACCCCGGCTTCTGAAACTAGAATAACTACTCATTTCAAATGACGTTTATAGCTATAATCCGCAACATTTCATAACTCGCAAAAGATAAGACTTTGGTACGAAACTTGAGTTATCTTGTGTTGTTGACCCAGCGGTCAACATTTCCCCCTTCCGCGTTCATGTCGTGCCCGACATGACCTGATTGTCAATGGCGATGTGGTCTTTGCCGTCGTTTTGTTGTTGGAAAGAAAGTATAGACTATAGCCTTTGCAGTAGCTTGTCTTGTTCGTCCAATCCGATGTACATAGTCTTCACATGATTCAGGAAAATCATAATTGATGACGAACTTTATGTCTTTCATATCCACGCTCCGAGCTGCAACATTTGTTTCTGTCATTATAGGTCTACTGCCAGATCTAAATTCAAAAAGAACCCAATGTCGTTTAACTTGACTCTTATCATCATGGATAGAGAAAGCTCCATCCATCACTTGCTCCAACAAATCTGTCAATTCGGAGTATTTGTGATTCTCAGAAACAACTTCTACAATCCGTAGAATTGAGTGATTGGCTTTCTGATCTTGTGAGCCAATGACAACTTTGTAAGGATTTTGTAGAAATTATATGACTAAACCCTTAACTTCTTTAGGCCAAGTTGCACTCCAATGCAAAGTCTGTCTGTCATGCCGAATCCAGGACTTAATTATTCTAATTTGAGGTTCAAAACCTTGCCGAGCATTCGATGCACATTATCAAGGACAAGCTTTTGCGATCCTTTGATTACCCTTATGTCTGCTATGTGTCATTGAAGACTTCTTTGTTCTTGTGCAATCATGTTGTTAGTGTTGTCTGCAGCTTTGTCATTGTAGGCCATTCTTCGACTCGCCATTGAGGAGAAGTATGCTATGATCTGAAATTGGTGCTCCAATTCATTTGTCAATTGATTTGAGTAGCATTTCCTTATTGTTGATGTAGAAGGAATATGTACTAGAGGATGGTGATAGGTGTCTTTAGATTAGGGTTTAAAACCTGGATGACCAAAGAGAAAAAACCCGGTGGGAAAAAAAATGCCTTTGGTATACGCTCTTATCGGAGTTGAGCAGTTAAACGTGAAGTACATGTTCATGAAAGGTGAGTGCTTGGGTGAAACACGGAAAGAGTGCCTAATGTAAGTGCCAATTATGGGACACTCTATATGCATATGAGAAATTTGTCAACAAAAGCATGCAATGTGAAAGAAGGAGATGATGGGTGTTTCGAGGAATAAATGTAGCACATGTGACATCAAAAGATGTCTCAATAGCTTCCACCTTTCCAAGAAGGGTTTTCGATGTAGAAGTTTCACCACTCGTATCTCATTGTGCTCAGTACGTGAGTGTCTTTCGGAACTTCTCCTTCACTTCACCAGACTTAAGTACTTAGACTTCGACTCTTTTGCTCACCTATACTAGCATGAGCGACACAACGTAAATATGCTCAACTCTTCTAGCTTGAGCAGTACCTAGAATAGCTAAGATGCTTAGACCACAGAGAATATTACTTAAAGCTTTGGGACTAACACCTCACTCATTTTGTGGCGTAGCTACTCGACTCTGATTTGTATGACTTGTCGGTTGGTTGTTGACACTGCTTTGTGACAAATTCTTCGGCTGTTGTAGTGGCTACTGAGACATACTTCATAAAGTTTCATCGTTTCCCTATACCTTCTTCTCTTTGTAGTGCTCAAGCCTCTCGTCAGTCTTTTCTTCATGTGGATTATGGATTTTTTTATTTTTTCTTAATAATAAACAAGGAAAATCTTAAAAAAAACTTAACAAAAGAAAAATCATTCAAATAGAAATCTAAATGCTATGGACACTATACACATGTCCCTAGGGGCTCATATATGGATTTTGTCCCCATACTTCTCTGTAACACTACTATGAGGGCATGTACTCTAACGTTCGTCAAAAAATTATCACAATAAAACGCAAAAATTGAATGCATCTCACAAAACATTGTCCTCTAATAGTCATAATGTTAGGTCCGCATTCAGAATGCTTCCCTCCTTCCTATTTGGAGTCATCCTTTACGACAGGGTATCGCAAAGGGTATGTGTTGTGCTTGGGCAATTATAAGTTGTGCCTATGCAGGCTTTGTAATGTAGCCCTATTATGCATACACAGTCAATGCATGGAAAAGAGTTATGTTGTACAAGATGTGGGTATAAGCAATTTGCTTATTGGCATTTGTTGGCGAGGCTTCCTATTCTAAACAATGTAATGGGCTTTGAAGCTCCTGTATCGTTGTTTGATTGAAGCAACTGGCTCTCTTTTAACTGTACTGAAATCGTAGGAAGAATTGTAAGAATTCAAGCGGCGATGCACTGACAGCAGTTTTGTTGTTCTTCTTTGGGACCCATTTCTTTGCGATTATTGGCTGTTTTGTTGCTGGCTCTCGTTTGGGAACCCATACTTGCTCGTGCTTCGTTTGTGTTTGAAGAGACTTCTTTGGGATCCACCTTTTTGTTGTGTGACTCAACAGTGGTCTTTGCTTCAGCCCTTGTACGCTTGGTTGGGGACGGGATTTAGGATTTGAAAGTCGATATTGTGGTTGTTTTTGAATCCAAATGAATTCTTGACTTTTTTGTGCTTGAATCAACTTCTTTGGAGCCCAAACCTGAGTTGTGAAAGCTTGCGACTTTGTGATATTCTTACCTGTTCGTGCACGCTTTCCTTGTTTTTGTTTTGGTGTTGGATCTTGTGATTTGTCATTAGAGATCTTTGTCTTCTTGATCCATATCTTTTTTTGGCCGATCTGGGATTTTGGTATCCAGATTTGTCTAGCTTTTTGGCTTTGACTTGTTGTCATGTTCTTTTGACCTGTCATGGTTGTTGCTGAAGGGTTTGGTGATAGTGATGGTCTGAGTTGATGATAGGGGATGTCGTAAGATTCATCACTATCGCTACTATCCTCAGCAAGGTTGACTTCTTGTACTTTCCCTTGATTTTTTGGCTGGTAGTGGAAAGTTACTGTCTGTTTGCTCGTTGGTGATAGTTTCTTGGAGGACTTTTCTAGCCCATTGATTAGAGCATTGTTAGGTCGTTGCTCTGGTCATATTCCTCCTAGGTAGCTGAGTCTTTGCATCCTTATTAGGAGCCATGTATGAGGATGCTTGTGGTGGCTGTGTCTTCACGGAGGACTTTGGAATCCACTTTTGATGCACTTTATTCGTGTAGCGATGACATTGATTCCGGGGTCGTTGATCTTCTTGAAGCTCAAAGTGTTCTACAGAGTCATAGAACTCATCGTCTTCTTCATCTTTTGATTCTCCACATTTCTTTGTTTGCTCCTTATTTCGAGAGATTGTTGATGTCTAGATCTCTTCGTTTTCCAGGATTACACTCACTGCAAAATAAGGAACGACATCATAGCCATTTTCATCACAAAACTTTGTTGTGGGAGCATCCTCCACGACGCACACGTCCACAGTAGCCAAGATGTGTTCCCATCCAAAAGGCTCTAACTCTTCTTCAGGAAATGGTTATGGGATATAGTCCCTATCCGCTATAGCCCGTACTAGGATACATTCCTCACGTTTCAAGCTACCACATTGTGAAGCTCCACAAATCCACAGTTCTTTAGGCTTACCTAACCAAGCTGGAAGTTTTGATCGTGCTACTGTGGCGGAATCAAACTCCTCAACCGGTGTTCTCGTCACATCCCTATAGCTATGGTCCCTCAAGTTTATCTTTGTTATGGTTTTCATATGTCTCAGGTATGTATGGTAATAACCCCAATCTTGGACCATTTTCAATTGTCGCATGAATGGTCTTCCTAGAATGATGTCATAGTTGTTCTTCTTGCCAAAGTCAACAACAGCAAAAGTGTGTTCATATTCAATACCACAAGAAGTAACGAGTACTTTTTCTAGCAGTCCTAGGGGCTTTTTCTTGTGTCCGTCTGCAAGTTGTAGGGTCATTCATATGGATCTCAAGACAGGTTTTTCCCATTTTTTCCAAACCTCTTTGGTTTCAATGGCCACACCAGCTCCACTGTCAAGGATTGCCATGGTTTTTACATTATTGAATTCCACAGGAAGGGTGGTGTTTCTCTCTTTTCCCTCGTAATACTCGCCTACCTTGTTTAATGGCACTGGCTTAGTATTTAGTTAAGGCATTTCAAGCTCTTTGATGCCTTCCTCGATTTGTGTCATTGGGGTTTTTACACCAAATTTCTCTAGACATTTATCCACATTAGTCCACATGTTTGGTCTTATTCTGAGCAACTCGGCTAACATTATTGTACAGGTGACTGGGGTAGACAGAATATCTACTAGCCCCTTTGAATCGATGGCCTTGTTGGGAGACAGTCTCTGTGATGGGACTACAACCACATCTGACTTGGTCTCGTACTCTCCCATGTAGGACGGTATTGTTCTTAGCGAATGGGGTTGACTATCCATAGATTGTACAGATCCTTTGTCGTCCCAATACGATTGCACGTCTAGATTCATTTGAGATCCAGTCTCAAATTCCTCTATTGGTGGTAGAAACACTCCTCGTTCATCACCAGTCTTGTCTACTCGTTTTCTTAGGTCATCGGCTTCATTGGCCTCTCTGACTTGTTTCCACAATTCGTCAAGACCATCTATCTCTTTACAATCCTCAGGTATAGCTTGGTGAAATCCCTCGGAAGAGTTATTCGTGGTATTCAGTACTATCCTTGGTTCTAATGCTGGGTCTTTGAGGTTTGGTCTGTGCTTATGACTAGAATCTGGCTCTTTTAGTTCCTGGTTTGGTGGGATTACTTGTGTAGGCATGACACGGATCACATCCTCAGGTTTTGCAACTGGTGGTTCTATTAAAGCTTGGGCTATTTGAATCATTTTCTGGCACATTTCAAATTTTTGCTTTTCTAGTTCCGCATAGGGATATGTCATCCACCTGTGTTCTTGGGTTTGGTTGTTTTTGAGCCTTTCATCATAGGCTTTCAAGAGGGCATCTAATGTCTCATTAACCTTCTCTGCCAACACAGATCCTCCTGAACTAGCACTTCTCGGTTTCTCATCCGTGGATGGATTTTCTAGAGTTTTAACCATCTGTGTAAGAGAAGGTGCCTCCTTTTCCTCATGTTGTTTTATCTTCTCCTCAGCTTCCGTAAGCTTTTCAGCCAGGGATTTTTGCTCTCGTCTTTTGCGTGCTTTCATCATAGTCTTTCTAGCTTTCCAACTATTTCGTTTGCTCTTGGTTTTCTGACTAGGTGCGTCTGTCTTTGGTCCATCATCTATCTTTGGACTCATGTCACTTTCCGTGTTCTTTGTCTTTGGATTCTCATCAGCTTTCTTTTGAGCTTGTGCTCTCGTAACTACTTGAACTGGTACAAGATTTTCATTTTTTGAGCTACTAGGGAGCTGAACAACCCCTGATACATTTGTCGTGATTTTCCTGATTTGGTTTGGTTTTTTCGGGCAATCGAGGATCAAGTGAGTGATGCCACACTCAAGACAATAGGCATTTACTTCAGTGATCTCCGTATGAGGACATTGTTTGACCAAGTGGTTGTCACGACTTTTGTGACAATCTGTCTCTGGTTGAGGAGATTCTTTTAGCATTTCCTCTTGGCTATAAGCAAGCTTTGACCTAGATAAGCCGCTATAATGAATCGCAATGTCCTTTCGTCCATTTCATATCTTCTTTCTTTTGAACATAACCCCGGAGGTGGAGGTCGTACCGGCCTCACCACTCCATGTGTTTCTCTCACATTTTGTTGCTCCGAAGGGTAGTACTCACTCTGGTTGCTATACCACATTGTCAATTTCACATCACTTCGGCTCTCCCGAATCAGACCTTACAAGAGGAATCAACCTCTTGACCAAGTCGTCGATAAGATTTTTTTGATCAATAGGTGCTGTTGGCTTGGCAATGGAGTCATTTATCTGTGAAACACTGTGCTAAGAGGATGTGTCATCTCCTTCACTCTTTATGTCCTTTTCTTTGTATGCCTCACAGTTATCCACTAGATAAAGAGCTTCTTTGATCAACTCGTTTAGCGTCATCCTCCTTATCATATGCAGATCCTTCTGAAGGCCCTCATCTCTCATTCCCTGGATAAAGATCAGCATCAGTCATGCTTGCGTAGGTAATTCCGCTCTCGGACAGTGCTTAACATATCTCTTGAGCCGTAATGATGCTTTGCGTACTGATTCATTCTCTTTCTGTTTGAATCTATGGATTTGCGAGACCGTGTTATGACCAATGCCTTTTGACAAGAATTCTTCAATAAACTCCTCAAACAACTCATCTAGAGTCTCAAAATCCCATTTTTCCACTGAGTCGAACCATGTAGCTGCATCATCTTCTAGAGTCAATCCAAATCCCGCAAACTGTCGCAAAATCTGAAACTTCCTCTGCTCTAATCACTCTTCTAAAAGCCGTTACGTGATCACTCAGATCTTTATCTCCGGAGTATTTTCTGTTTATCCATTTCTGGACTTGGGATGGTCTAACTCGTCGATTGTCTACAAGTCTAACCAGAGACTCTCCCAATCCTTCTCTCGTTATCGCTCTTGAAGGGAATCCTGGTGGTTCTCTTCTTAGAATTCCTATAAGAATTCTCGTGTTTGGTGGAGGCATTTGTGGTCCTTCATTGACCAAATATCCACCTCTTTCTAGTACAGTCTGTGGATTTGTGTTTTCTACAACTCTGTATTCTCGTCCATACTTGTCGACAACTATAGATCTCCATTGACAGTCGACACCGTATGTGTAAACATATAAGAGCTTGTAATCCGTTATCTCTTCTAGGTATGGACTGAGCACCTATAAAGATTGACCTCATTGTCGTCAATGTATCTATATAGTCCTTCACACTCTCATGACCAATCATCCAAAATTTCTCAACAAGATGGATCTTTATCAATTGCAAGTTTGGAAGATCCATTGTGGGAGGATATTCCTCTATCGTCGGGAACTCCAAGCTTGTGTAAGCTGCGTTTGAATCTAGGATAGACATGATTTCTGGGCTTAAGAGCTTTTGCTTGGTTCAAGTAGACTTAGTCCATTGTGTTCAAGTTCTTTGGTTAGGGAAAAGTCGAAACTATGTCCAAAACCTCAACCGTTTCGTCACAATTCTCGCAAATTCTCGCTTTCAGACATCCCTAACTTGCGGATGTATTTTGAGGCCTCAAACGACGTTTTTTTCAAAGTTGAACTAAATGGTTTCTGTTGTTATTCATTTAGTTCAAGTTTTGCTCTAAGATCTGTAGAGCCGCTCTTAGGCTACGTTTTGATATAAAAACTTTTCCAATCCGATACCGTTTGTGAAAGTTATGGACAAAACAATGAAATGCAGTTTAGAATGGTCAAAATGAGTCCAAATTCAATTTTAAAAGAAGATTTGGGATCTCTGTGACACTGTGAACACTCCTGTGTGGTCAAAAGTACAGTTGGACCCTAAAACTGGCCTGGAGACATCCTACGTGTAGGATGTCTATATGCTCAGAATTTAACAAAATTTGGTCCAATGGTATGCTCAGAATTTCATTTGAACCTAAAAATGGCCTTGAGACATCCTACACGTAGGATGTCTTTTTACTCAGAATGACTTGAAATTTTCACCCCAGCTTCTCCTTGATGTGTTGATCACAGTGGTGTGCTCATAGGTTGGTTTGGAGTCCTAAATCAAGCTTGAGACATCCTACGCATAGGATGTCTAACTGCTCAGATTTTGTCCAAACTTGATCCCAAGATTCTCCTAGTGCTCAGCAACCCAATGGTATGCTCAAAATTGAATTTGGATGCCAATAGGTCAAGATTTGGGCTGCATAAGCTTCTAGTACACTCCAAGAGGAGGATGTTTGAAAATTCTTGTCTTTGCTTGGTAAATAGGTCAAACAAGGTCCAAATTCACTTTTGAAAAAAAGTTCTGGAATCCTTGAGACACTTAGAACCTCCCTATATGGCCAAAGTAGAATTTTGACCATTTTATGACCCTAGAGACATCCTACACGTAGGATATCTTTTTGCTTTGTTTCAGCTCAAACTTGCACTGTAGCTTCCCCTTGTTGTGCTTAGCTCACAGCTATTTTTACTTTTTGATTCTGACACATATGGGTTGGTCAAACGATCAAGAATCTGTTCTAAAAGCCTGATGTCTGTTCCGATGAATTCTTAAATCAAATCAACTCCAAATTGGACCAAATTTGCCTAGGAGGCTTATCTAAGGCTATATGACAGCATGGTATGGTCATAGTTTGAATTTGGCCTCTAAATCATGCCCTAGACATCCTACGCGTAGGATGTCTAGCTGCTCAGAATTGCCCCAAATTTGAACCACAGACTCTCCTTAAGGTGTTGATCACTGTGGTATGCTCAGAATTTATTTTAGAGTCCAAAATCACACAGAAGACATCCTACGCGTAGGATGTCTTTTTGGCCTGTTTGACCCCAGACTTGTCCCACAGCTTCCCCTTGATGTCAGTAACACAATGCTATGCTTAGATTTTAATTTGGATGTCAAAAGACCCCAAAACTAGCTATCCTTGCCTTTTTCAGTCAAAAGTGCTAAAGTCCGCTTTGAACCCAATTTTCTCTCCCAAATGAGCTGAAAACTCTCACATGCACTCAAAACATCATTCAAGACGTGTTCATGCAGCCATCTTATGGTTTTGGTCTCAAAATAATGTTTTGGTACAAATTGGGTAGGATGTCTGGCAATTTCAGTCTATCTGGCCTTATCCTGTCAAGATATGGTCAAGTTTCCCTTTCCAGGTGAAAATAGGATAAAACCTACCTTCTAAACACACTGGTAACCTCAGATTTTCAAAATTTCCACCAAATCACCCTGTAGACATCCTACACGTAGGATGTCTACTGCTGATTTTTTGAGACTGAAGTGTCCCTGATGCTTCCTTATGCTCTTAGCAAGTGCAAGTATGCTTCACAATTGCAAAAACATGCAAAAATCACTCAATTTAAGCCTTTTTTGAAATTTTACGTTTTCTGTCTCCGCCTTTTGGCTTTTGGTCAACAAAAATAGGGAAAAACACCCAAGTCAATATGTTACTAGGGTAAAACCTACCTTCTGAACCCACTGGTGCAGTCAGAATTTTCAAATTTGGTCTCCAGAACCCCCTTGAGACATCCTACGCGTAGGATGTCTATGTTTACAGAATTGCAAGTTTTCTTCACAGAACCCTTGCAAATGCTCTTTTATATGCACAACATCAATCAGTCATACAAAAATATCCACAAAAGCTTGTTTAATGCATTTTTACCCTAAAAAACACACTTTTCCGTGATTTCAAATGCAATCAAGCACTTTAGCAAATAATTCAGTGCTGAATAGCTCTAGATCAGAATCGGATCACTTACCTAAAGCTACTCCTACAAATCATATGGGGTTTTGCATCTATGAGTAGAAAAACGCTTCACTGACACACACGGACTAGTAAACGCTTTTATCACCTCACAAATCACTCGACCACCAACAACTACTTTAATCCACAGATCCTAACTAAACCTATCTAGTCGCAGACCCTCGGCAAGACACACGCTTCCTAGCTATCCACTTGATCGCGGAATATCCTCTTCCGGATCCACTTAAAAAAAACGCTTTCTTTAGCCGAAACTAAATCAAGCAACTATCACACGAGTGTTAGTAGGAAACTTACTTAGGTCCTTGTGTCCCCGGCAGCGGCTCCAATGTTGGACGGAGCGACTCACACACCCATGAAGTGCATGCAAACACTACCTAGATCAATATAATGTCAATCGAGGACACAGATTACACGATAGGCACACGGAGGAAATCTCTTTAGCTTGTCAGGCTGAAACCATCCTACACATACAACACTCGGAAGGCCAACTAAACCACAATCAAGAACCTCACTGCCCTCAACTACACCACCTAGCCACATACACACATACGGAAGGTAACTCACCTAATCATGCCAGATTCGTACGAAACTTAAGGAACACCATCCCCTCACTAGGATACACCTGTCCCTACGCTTCTACACTCAAAACCCTCACTCTACCCACGTCTCCGGAAAACGTGTAGGATGACAGAGCTGAATTTTGAAAGTGCTCGAAACTGAAATTTATGAGTACCTATGCGTAGCTTATGTCGCCACGATTCTATAGACCACTAGCACACAGAAAACAGACATCGTTTGATACACTTACGGCCACAAATAGCTCGTAGATGCGTCGGCGTGTGCGCTTCGTCTCGCATGGAATGCTTGGCGTTGTTGCGTAGCTCTCCTCGAGCCTACAACAATGGTGCAGTCGGATCTCCAATGTGTTGAGCGAGCCGGGCGTAGCAAGAGGATAAAGCTCACGCTCACTCTCTTTCTCTCTCACACACAGTAGACGGCAGTGCTAAGTTTTTGATTAAGATTAAAGTCTTCCTTACAAAATGACCTAGGTACCTTATATACTAAGGTTTAACCAAAAAATGGGGTTGAAAGGGTCAAATGGCTTTGTATTTACAATCTGAAAGTGCCATTGCACCCCGGCTTCTGAAACTAGAATAACTACTCATTACAAATGTCGTATATAGCCATAATCCGCAGCATTTCATAACTCGCAAAAGATAAGACTTTGGTACGAAACTTGAGTTATGTTGTGTTGTTGACCCAGCGGTCAACACATACAAGCATAGTAAAATTAAGCTTAACTTAAGCACATTAATCGACATCTCTTTGAAACATGAGATCATACCACAATTTATTATAAAGTTCGTCTAATATTTTTTACGCAGAGCGACTGAAGATTTACACATGCTTAGTAATATTCATGTTCAGCTTCCAATACAATTTCCACGTCTAAAAATATAGGAATGTGAATTTTGATTAGCTCCCAGAGCACTATTTGTGGTGCTCATGGTGTTGTTGTCATCGATTTTGCAGTTGCTTTGCACCATCTCCCTAAATACGTACATGGTCTCTTTATTTTCCTCCTCCCTTGACAAAATTTTTGTGACCTTCTTCGGCCTTGATGGCTTCAACCACCATATGTGCATGCAAGCACCAATTTGAGCACACAAAGTTACCCAACCCCTACTTGCATTAGTAGTGGTCTTACAAGCCAAGCATACACCTACAGTTATTGGGTAGCAAAGAATTGTGAGCGAAGAAAAAAAGACACGGGTAATTGCATTGGTGCCAAGCCACCAAAAACCAAGTCCAGGAAGAATATCAACTCATTTACTAGTGAGACTTTGGTGTTGGTGAAAGAAAACTTAAGGGCTTTCAATGAATGAAGAAAGGAAACATTGCAGCACCTCTTGCACCATCAAACATTTTTGAGCTTTTTTCCCCCTACTTAGCAAATGAGCTTTTTCTGAAGAAAGGCTCTTTGAGTATGGTCCCGAATAATGCTTGTGGCATAACATCAATGGGTCAAGCCAGAGTTGCTAATGTCTTAGATGTTCATGGAAGGAATGTAACGGCTACAAACTCTTGGTTATGCATGAAAGGTGAGGATGAAATGTTGCCATTGAGTGCTTGTCAAAGACAAAGTTTACATAATGTATTTATCACCATTGAAACAAGGGACTTAAGTATATGCCTTTTGGACACCTCAAACTCAAGTTACACCTAATAACGTAGACTTTTGCAAGAAGAGAATTGGAAGAAAAGAGAGACGAAACATCCATTGCATCTTCTAGATGACTCTTAGAATATATGTTGTCCTTGCAATCGTCATTTGTGAGGTGTGCCATTTGTGCTACAACTTTGGTTCCATAGAGCACCAAAGCTAAGTTTGGTTCTCTCCTGGAAGTTAGTGGATCCATATAGTACAAAAAAGTAGAACTCTTTTACTCTGCTACAATGTACACAATACCAAAAGTGCTCTACGTAGTAATAGTTTTGGTACTCTATTGCATCGTAGGGACTATGTCATAGGACCAAAGCACCATATACACGTGGAATTTTTTCTACATTACTAGACTTGGTATTAGATTTCATAGGAGCAATTCCATACACTATCAAAAGTAATAGGAAATAGTTTCCAAGCCACAATATATGCCCTTGATCTTCAGCACTACAAGGATCTTACAATCCTAAAATCCTTCTTAAAATGCAAATCGATAGTTTGCACCTATCCTTAATACCAAAATGGTACTATCGTGGTACTCAATATGTCCCATCATGGCACACAACACCACAATGTATATCAAAGAAAGATATGGGGTATCATTTGGATTTTGTGTAATGGATTTTGGATGTACCAATTTGGTGCTACACATAGCCCTTTGGTGTAGTTGTGTGCTTTAGTACCAATTGATATATTGATCACACATAGTACATAGAGGCCTTTTAGAATACCCAAAATACTCATACTGTTCCAAAAGTGCCAAGTATTGTACTAGTTAGGTATCTACTTCTTGAGAGCACTCTAGAAGTACTTACAATTTCCTTGTCTAGTACTGAACTATGATTTCCTTTGGTATTGTCTAAAGTACCAAAGTATCCAATCGCTAATTAGATGCGGTGTTGTATGGCATGACAACAATTATTGCAGTTCCCAAAGTATCAAATATGGATACTTTTGTTTTTTTGTGAAATACTTTGTTTGATAGCCAGTCTTAAAGGAGGAAGGAATAGCACCCACATCTATGCAAAGTACTAGTTCAAAAACTCACTTTTGTAGTTTTGGTGGTGTATGGTATGGCAACTTTAGTTACAGTTCCCGAGTACCAAAATTAGATACTCTTGGTACTATGAGAATTGCCATGTGAAATACCCAATTTCGATACCATGCCTTAAAGTAGAAGGGATGAAACGTGGGTCTATGCAAAGTACCAAATTCTTATAGCTTGGTAGTCAAAACTACTACTTCCGTACTTTTGGTGCTGTATGGCATGACTCTCGTTATTATAGTACTTAAAGATAAAATTTGGTACGTTTGGTATTGTAACAACGACCCGTGTAGTTTCCAATTTGACTTTCTATCTTAAAGTAGGAATAATAGTATGCATGCCTATGTAAAGTACCATATTTTTTATAGCTTTCGTAGTCATAAGTACCATTTTTCTGTGTTCATTGTTGTATGGCATGAGAACGGTTCCTATAGTACCCAAAGTATCAGAATTCGGAGCTCTTGGTATAGTGAGAACTGGTATTTGAAATTCTCAAAATTTTTGGCTTATAACTTGGACTATTTGAATCATATCATAGGTAGAACTCTACTATAGTGTTGGGGGTCAGCCTAACCTTGGGTGTCCACTGTGTGTGGACAGTTTGTAGTGCCTACTTATAGGCATCAAAAACCAAAATTAAACTATTCTCTTTTTGTGTGCAATCTCTCTCTCTCTCTCTCTCTCTCTCTCTCTCTCTCTCTCTCTCTCTCCCCCCTCCCCCATTGCGTGCTTGAGATATCACATGCCGTAGCTCAATTCCCTACAATTGGTATCAAACCCCACGGTTATGGCTTGGGCAAAGGTAGTGAATCTGAATTCTTAGAAGAGTCAAAGAAGAGTGTGAGCATGCTAGTAGGAAGGTCGAGCGAGCTATGTGCTAGAGACTTTGTTGCACAAGCAAGGGTGAAATCTACTCATTTTGGCATGGTGTTATTGGAGCTGCTCATGGGTAGGCACCCGACCAATCTGTTACTCAGCTCATACACAACACTAGATACGTCTATTAATAATATGGTTGTTGGTGCCCAACAATAGTAGGATGTTTCCGTCTAGGTCCTACAGGTTGACATGTCGAACTTGATGGGGTGGGTGCACAGGTTGGGGCATAGTTGGGCCGATTGCAAGAGTGGAAATAGTAGCACCTTGTGACAATCGCAATGGCATCAGTAGTAGTAGCCACAAATGGCATTAGAAGGCCCGAGAGAAACACTATATGAGTAGATCTGAATGAGTTGGGTCTTCTTCGTGAGTGGCATAAATAGGCCACATCAGCCATGTAGGTAGTCTTTGGGTGATGTGCAACACGAAGATTTGACCACGCTCAGATTTCTTTTTCCTTTGCTCATGTCACTATTTTTAGAAAGGTAGATTAACACACATTCCTACCAATAACACACTATGTAGTGCCATACTTTGTATCTCTTGTGATCGAGCCAAAGTGTTGTGTTGGGGTAGATTTATTTTGGTCCAAGTGCATAGCAAGATCTTTTGACAAGGTGTTGTTACGCACCAAGGGATGGATTTCACACAAGTTTTACTATGTGATGTATGTCAAATGAGACTCGCACAAAACCCTCCATCTGCCTACTTTGTCACCTTAACCAATAATATTGTTGTGTTTTTGTGAAAAGAATTGGATAGTGCCTTGAAAAAATAAAATGAAGGCCCTTCACTCATTTTTCAACTTGTGTGTGTGTGATGGATGCATCCAAGAGAACCGCGTGTTTTGAATCCTCTAAGAATGGCCATGATGTATCCTATGGAACAATGATATGTTAAATCAAGAGAGAATCACCACGATGTATCCAAGAGATCCCATTTTAGAACATGTGAGTGACATGTTAAATGCTCCGAGTTTGACTGAAGGGGGTAATTTTGGGGGTCAACCTTAACCTTGGGCATCCACTGTTTGTGAGCAATTTGTAGTGCCTACTTAAAGGCATCAAAAAGCTAAATTAAACTCTTCTAGTTTTGCATGCAATCTTCTCTCTCTCTCTCTCTCTCTCTCTCTCTCTCTCTCTCTCTCTCTCTCTCTCTCTCTCTCTCCATCCATCCATCCATGGCGTACTTGAGGTATCACCCTCCATAGCTCAATTCCTTATAGAGAGATTCAAGAGTTCATCCTACAATGTAGCTCTCTTTTAGATACTTTGAGGCCTTCAAACCATACTTCTTTCAAAAGTCATAGGAGCAGTACACTTGCTGATGTGTGTATCATTTGTAGATGCTGTATTTTAAAGAGGCTTTCAATTAGATGTGGCAAAAATGTTTGGGTAGCTTTGGAAAGGACACCTTTGTACATGTTTCATTTGTTGCAGAAGAGTGATCAAAGTCAATGTTTAACAAACCAAACATTGTGTCAGTACATTATTAGTAGTTTATGGGAATCCATCTTGTGCCCAAAGCCTCTTAATGGTGATGACCATGCAAAGAAGTTCCTAATTGGGGAGTGGTCTCAATGTGGGATAATCAAATGGAGATTATGCCGCCTAGAAGAGATTTCATCATTTTAATGGAGAGTAGGGAGGTTTCCGTGAAGGTTTTCATGAATGTTGGTTTTGAGTAGGTTGATGATGGTGGAAATGAGAAGAAAGAAAGGACCCGATTGTAAAACAAATGACAAACGCTTCTTTTCTTGGCCTTTTTTCGTATCATCTCATGTCAAATTTGACACAACTTTCTCTTCTACTAGCATGCCCAACAGTTTCGTTGCTTGCTAAAGTTTCCCAATGATGATTGTATCCGTTATTGACGGAGAACTACTCTTCCAAAATGTAGAATGAAATTCGGTCAATGCATTGGTGATTAGCCAAAGTGACAATACTAGTGCACATCATGTACCTAAGAAACGCCACACGTGCTTTTGAAAAGACATTAAAATTCTACAATTTTACGACAAACTGCATGATACTTTTTTTTACATCCTTGCTTTATGCTTCATGGTAGGTGGTTGAAACTACGAGGTGTGTCTTTAAGACATCATTGGGTGTAGTCTAATGATGTTGCTTCACAAGCCAAGGCACAACATTGGTTCTCTTTTAATGCTAGGTACTTTCAACTCACATGTTTGCACATGATGTGCAACTTCTCTACATCAAGTCATGGGTAGATTTCTACAATATGGTCTTGGAAATGATTAATTGGGCTCTTAAAGAGTTCAAAGTTGTAAGAAAAATGAGATTTTTGCATCCTAAGTGATTACCAAGTGATTAGAGTGCTCACTAATTTTGGGCGCGTAGACAATCCATATCTTCTCCCTCTTAACTCATTTTTCACTGATTTCTAATTTCTTTTGCTTGCTTGTTGTAGCCCTTAAACACACTTGGTCTTGTAAATGATTAATTGGGCTCTTAAAGAGTTCCAAGTTGTAAGAGAAATGAGATTTGTGCATCCTAAGTGATTACCCAAGTGATTAGAGTGCTTACTAATTTTGAGCGCCCAGACAATGCACATCTTCTCCCTCTTAACTCATTTTTTACCGATTTCTAATAGCTTTTTCTTGCTTGTTGTATCCCTTAAACACACTTGTGATTCTTTCATGCTTTGTGTGTTGAGCTCTCTTGTTGTGCTTGCATTCTTGGTTGGTTGAGCATGCATGTTGTTTTTTTACACATACATGGCCAGTCATCTCCGAACTTGTATATTTGCTGAACAGAGTAGATGTGCATGCTTGCTTTCCATGGTTATGCATTTCACCCTACGCTATTCCATGTGTGTGTGTGTGTGTGTGTGCGTGCGCGTGCGTGTACGCATGTGGAGAGACTGTAGATAGATAGCAAGTTTAAGCAACTGGATTGTGTGTGAATGGTTGAGAGTAGGTGTGGGAGGAAGTGTGACATTTCCATGTCCTAGCCAAGTTGAATGCTCTTAAGATTCACAATTTAGAGGATGTGTCTCCTAAGCATGATACGCTATGGCAACCATACATAAGGAAGCCTCAAGTTGTTGTAGGGCCATTATTGTCCATTGTGGATAACTTTGCAGTGAAGGTAGTTGAGGCCACTGAAGACTTCTACCTTCTCAAATGCACCACAAGCATGTACCAGGTGGAGAGAGCACAAAAAGACAAGTTTCACAAATATATAAGTAGAGGTGGGTAGTGCTTGAAGGCTTCAACTATGGTCGAATCAAAGGAAAATGTGATACATACAGTCTTCTCAATACCCCCCCCCCACCCCCCCCCCACCCCCCACCCCCAAGGTGATGATGTACTCTCACCTTGTAAGAGCCACAGGGTTCCCTCTGGAGCCTATTATTGGACTTCAAAATCAATGCAGTTAAAGATTGAAGTATATGAGCCATACAACGATGGTACTGGTAATGATAAAGTCATGTTAGCCCTTCCCCCCTTTGCCAAATGTGCAAATGGTAAATCTATACTTGTATCAATGAATGGCATTTAATATCAATGCGTGCACTTGCCTTCATTCCATGCATAATATCCATTTTACTACTATCAATCACGACTTTCAATATTATTGTACCAAAGTTGGTATTTACAGTACCAAAATTGAGACTTAATAAAGTAAGATTGTTCCAAACAACAATGTTTACAATTTCAAAGGAGTACACCAGAACAGTACTCTTTGAGCAACTCTACATAATGGTAAACAATGAGCATGCCCCCCCAAAAACTGCGTGACCGGTGTAGCCGGTCAACCTCACCTACACGAGGGCAACCACACCGATAGTTAACCATTTCCCTCAATCGGAGCTATTTTGATATTGACACCCCTTAATCTGTCCCCTTCCACATTTCTCATGGCAAGTTTACCATCATCCTCATGCTCTCCTTTCACTGCCTTGGCTAGATAAGCTTACCATCATCCTCATGCTCTCCCTTCACTGTCTTGGCTAGATAAGCCCCCTCACCTCTATCCTTCGTTGCCTATAGTAGCCAATGAGCTTCCCTCCCCCATGCTCAAATATTTACAATGATGCACCTACGCATGTTGTCTTATCCCTAATATCACTTACTTTTCCTCCTTTGACCTCCCCTTGCTGATGGGCTGTCGTCTCCACTTTCACGTGCTTGCTGAATTGATTGGCTACCTTCTACCTTCCAGGTATGCAAGTCGTTAGCACTCTCTTTTTTTCAATAAAAGTATTACTATCTATTTAAGACCATATGGAGGGGGGGAGGGAGGTCACTTAATAATTATGTGACTATCACGTGAGTGAAGCAAAAGGGGTTATTAAATTTCATTTTTTCTCACAATTTCACGTATAGAAGGGTACTGTAAAAGGAAATTGGGAAAAAAAATGTACAGATTGAATAGGAAAAGGGGTGTATTTTATTTGTAAAAAATTCACAGATAAGGAGTTTTTTAAATAGTCCTCGAATGCACACGATATAAAGAATTCATACATAGTGACCCCCCGAGACCATATAGGACTTTGTTCACATTGAGATTCCGTTTGTTTGTACCCAAAATCAAATAGACCCATCTAACGTGCATTTTTGTAGCTCCCCGTTTTCATTCCTCTGCATGAAAATAAGAATTCGTAATTGTGGTCAAAATTTGGGATTCGCAAAATCTAGAGTCCTTTGAAACACCTTTTGAACTTAGTTTGATATCTTCGGACCTTGCTTTTAACAGCTTCACACATTGCGTACCAATGCCCAACCGATGCGTGTTCCAACATGGCCAATGGTTTTTGAAACTGTGAAGAGCATTATGTCACAATTTGCTGCAATAGTGGGGCCAATAGTAGGCTTTGCAAGTCTATATCATTGTTCTTGTTCCATTAACAACTACAAACGATCCATGCCATTTGGATTTCCTCGGAACTCGAACCCAATAGGAGAATCGTCTTTGCACATTCCTTCCGCCAATCAAAGTGACAAGACACGATGTGTCTCAATATCTCCAAAGCAAGCTTTGCAAATCTTATATCATTGTTCTTGTCCCATTAACAACTGCATCATACTTATGTCACGTTGAGTGCTCTATTATAGGTGAAAATTGGTATGCAGATGCCATATTGCGAAGCAAGGCTTGTCAATGAAATTTCCATACAGAAGATGGAAGCAAACGATGGGAGTATGTGAGGTGCCCGACTCTGATATTGTTTTTTGAGAGACAGTGGATCTTCAAATATGTTCCCACAATGATATTGTGCTCGATATATGTGTCAATGATGAGTCTTGGCATCTTAGCCGTCTTTGCGAGTCCCTCAATCTTAGATATAAATTCTTTGAATAGTATTCCTTTTGTGTGGATAGCAAAGTTGAACGGTTTAGAAAAGAGAAGGATTCTACTTGTAAGGACATCTCATTCCCATGATTTATCATTGTGCTTATCTTAATGAAAATTTTGTTTTACATCCTATCTCTTTCATAATTGTTTATTGTACAGTTTAAGTTCTTTTAAGTTTTAATTCAATTTAGGTGATTCTTTTGGTAGTTGATCAACTTTTTGAGTTTTGATTGTGTGAACTTTAAAAGTAATCAAGTGTTAGAAAATGGCGTGCAAGAGTCAAATTATTGCGCAAGTGCACAAGTTTAATTCTTACATTTATTTTCTCCATTAAAATTAATTTGAAATTCAATTTGAAGTGCTTATTTTTTTAAAAAGTAGTACTTGGGGGCACATATGTTGAATATGTAGTTGTTTTAAGGGACTTGCACCATATGGTTGTCGATTGAGTTTTTAAAGCTTATGTAAAAATCTGACAAGTATTTTTTATGTTACTTGTTGAGATTTGTCAAAGGGCTTGCTAAGAGGGGCTACAAGGTAGAGGGTTAGGATGACCTCGTCGACTTGAGCATGGGGTGTATAGTGTGAGAGTTCACGTGTGTAGAAAAGTGTGCGTGTGTGTGTGTGTGTGTGTGTGTGTGTGTGTGTGTGTGTGTGTGTGAGAGAGAGAGAGAGAGAGAGAGAGAGAGAGAGAGAATACAAATGCTATGTGTGGAAGAGGGGGTGATCAGCCCTTCATGACTACCAGAGCAAGAGACCCGTACAATGATCAAATGATTGTGAAAGTGGGTACCCCCCTGGCCCCATATATAGGTGCCCAAGGGGAGGTAGGGCAATGCCAAGAAAAATCCCCCATGACCCAACAAGGAAGAAATGAATATAGGGCGCCCGGACATAATGAAGGTTACCCAGAAGTGGGCGGTTGGACAATGGAGTCTAAATGCATATGCAAAGGGTGGCTAGCTTGGAGGCACACTAGTGGTACATGCATGCCCTAGACCTGTGAAATAGCAGAGTGGTGTCAGTCTAACACCCCCTCTCAACACCTGATGCTGAACAAACCGCGTGAAGCCAAAGATGTGAGGAAAATGATAAAGATGTTTGCTGCCATGTCCACTGAAGGAAAATACTTCGGCAAACTCCGTGAGTGAAGCAGCAGTCTGAGGTGTCACAATTGCCAAGGCTCTGATACCATGTGAGAGTGCGCATATGCGAAAACGAGAGAGAGAGAGAGAGAGAGAGAGAGAGAGAGAGAGAGAGAGAGAGAGAGAGAGAGAGAGAGAGAAAACACAAACGCTATGGTGGAAAAGGGGGCGATCATCCCCCCATGACTACCAGAGCTAGCAAGATACCCGTACAATGATTAGATTATTGTGGAAGTGGGTAGCCCCCTCTGTCCCCATATATAGGTGCCCAAGGGGAGGTAGGGAAATGCCTGGAAAAATCCCCCACAACCCAACAAGGAATAAATGGATATAGGGCACCTGGGTGGACATAATGAAGGCGCCCATCCAAGAGTTGGGTGGCCAGACAATGCAGTTTAAATGCATATATAAAGGGTGTCTAGCCTAGCGACACACTAGGCGTATATGTATGCCCTAGACCTGTGAAGCAGCAGAGTGGTGCAATTCTAACAATTTTTGGACCGTTGTCAGATATCTTTATAGGTAGTTTTCTTGTGAGATGCATTTTGAGCACTATGTTTGCTCACTACTTGCGTATATACTTATGCACTTTACGCTTGATTGAGTTGTTTATCCTAGCTTGGGATCACTTGGTTTAGTGGTGTTCTTTGTTCCTGTAGGTTGTGGATTCAACGGTGTATACTTATTGTAAAGCCATTTTACGCATATGCGAGTATCAATATTTATGCGGTTGACCATGGTTATGATTGTGTAGTGATCGAGTGACCTCCCACTTTGTTGCCATTTTGGCACGGTGGAAGGGGGGAAAGTGGAAACACACCTGACAACACACACACGCCTCTCTATAGCTCAAGTGGAATCACAACACCTCGATCCTCTCAAAAAACAACATCAAATAACCAAAATTCAATGCAATTCACTCATTTACACATACCCAAGCACACAATCATATACAAAAGCACAACTTATAGCACCTCAATCATCGTAGTCACTTCTCAATTCTCAACCACACCGATAACACCTCTCTCTCTCTTTGCACACACCAATTTAGTTCGGGGAGACTCACACACAACCTACACATGCCGACATCTTTGCACAAGAGAAGAGAAGAGAAGAAGGGATGGGAGATACAACACCATAGACAATGCAATTGAAGCTTGCTTCTTTTTCAAGTGATTGGAGCATACACAAAAAGGCTCTCTTAGAGCTCTATCTCCTTCTCTGTACTGCTCGCAGCCTCCCAAAATAGCAGATTATAAAAATTCAAATATCTTCCAAATGATGCATAATTATCCTACGTACGTGAGACGCAGAAATATGTGGAAGTCTTTTCCTTCAACCTCAACTACTAATTTTAAAGAAAACAAGTTTTGCAAAAAATTTATGGTCGGGGGCCACCTCATGCAGTCAAGTTAAGCCATTTTCCTTTTTATCACTAACCACATGGCCTTCACTTCTCAACTTACCTTGCATGGCCTAAGAGTTTTTTCAGATAAGAACCTTTTTTGAAGCATCGAATCTCTACCTTGGTCTACACAATTTCTTAAGTCATACACACCACGAACTCTTTTGTCCACACTGGGTCTTTATGTATGCTTTGAAATTTGGGCACACATTTGTAAGCATCCTTCACTGATTTCCACACTTTCTGGCATCAACACTCTTTGTTGTACCAACAGTTTATGGTTTAGATTTTGTTGAGTTTATAGAAGAGATTCTATCAGTTTTCTCCCAAGATTTCATGTCATAGTTTTGATTTCTTTGCATCCATATAGCAGGTATGTGTGATATTTTAGTATGTAGACATGACCCGTGAGAGATGAAGGTCTCGTTCATGCTGATACTTGCATTGTTGGCATTATGGTCACACATGGAATATTGGCCATCATTCCTTTCAACGTATGAGGCAACGGCAATGATATATGCAAGATGTAAAGACGGCTTTGACGCATGCTAGTGCAATGGACTTATATGCCAGTGACGGTGATGTCACATTCACCTTTAGTGTTCCTCTTGCTTACATGTCTTCGACGAGAGGTGGCACTTCTCCTTGTTGGTTGCTAGATATGGCTGCAAATTTTCATGTTACACCAAATAGTGAGTGGTTTGGTACTTTCTCTAGTGGAAGCTTTGGTTCTGTACACTTGGCCAATGGTTCGGCGTTTGACATTACATGTGCAGGAGATGTTTGATTATCATTATCTAGTGGTGCATCATATACGCTACATCATGTGTGCTATATTCCTCAGCTAAAACATAGCCTCATCTCAGAGTGAGACAATTAGAAAACTGTGGGTGTCAGATACTGCTTAATGAGAATTCTTTTCAAATGCATTGCGGATCACTAGTGAATAATCATGTAGCGTAGTAGGAGACAAAAAGTCTCTTCAAAAAATCAATTCTTGTTGTGTTGGAAAGGAAGAGTGAAAGATCTTAGGTTTTGTAAACCTAAGAAAATCAACTGCCCTTGGTTATGTATTTTAGGATCCACCGGTTGTGTTCATTCAATGCGCCATAGGTCCTAATGGTTTCAATGGATGTGCTAGGACATTTTGATCAAGTAGACTCCATTGCTTGAAGAAGATGACACACAAAAGATAAAGGTGAAGAGAGGGTAGCAAGAAGAAAAGAAGGTGATCTGATGAAGAGGGAGGTGAGAATCCTTCGGAAGCCTCTTGTTAGCCCAAAACTCCCTCACACCAAACCAGCGGCATCTTAATTCTCCTCTCGCCTTCATGACCTTCCCTTTGGGTTGTTCCCAGTCCCCTTCCAACAAGAGCATGTGTGGACACATATAGGCTGCTCCCTCCTCTTGCACTTCAAGATTTCCCTCCTCTCCTCCTCTTCATCATGAGTTAGTCTCAGCATGAGGTTTTGATAGACCTTGGCTTGCTATCTAATGTGGCACAATTAGCAATCTATTTTCCACATTGAAAAATAAAATGACCCCCCCCCCCCCCCCCCCCCCCCCCCCCCCCCCCACACACACACACACAAAAGGTTTTTTCAAGTTTACAACTGTTTGAAAAGCTCTAGGCTTCAACAAGTGTTGCCCATGCTGATGGTATAGTGTGGGCCTTTGTGGGTGCCTGCGCACGCTCGAATCTTGCTATATATTAAAATTTATATAATAATATGACTACCAATTGTTGTACATCAAAGTGTGCTATATATAAAAATATTTGGTCAATTTCTTATCATTGGCCAGAAAACATGGCTATGAAATAAGTCACACACATACAATCCCAAGTAGATCATAAAGCTATAACGACTTCTCAAATAGGAGGCCTTGCAGGCCAAAGCGGAAGATCTCTTTTTTCTTCACGTAGTGGAGAAAAGTTTTTTTGGGGAAGCCTTTTAGATATTCTAAACAAGCTATGAATTGGCATGATCATCGCATAAAATGCTTGAGACACGTTAGAAAAGCACAACGCTTCACATGATCATCCATAAATTGCAAGAGAAGAAAGTTAGTCTGCTACAATGATAATCAAGCTTTTTATAAATAAATTCCAAACCTCTCATTTTGTTAGAATACCTTAGTTGCATACAATACTACCTTAACACTCAGCACCTATTGTGGTGAGTAATAACTAGTCTTCCCATGACCTTACCTAGGATTCTCAAATTGGAAATCTTTGTTGTGTCTTGTGAGGTTGTCATTGCCTTTGCTTTTTCTTACTCAACGATTCTCAAGGAAGCATGAGAGCATATGCCCATTTGTGATCTAAGAGTATTATGGAAGTGATGACATGACCCTGTATGGAATGTGGCAAGTGAGATGTTGCACCCATATCTATGCATGGTATGAAACATGTTTCACATATGCGAAATATGTATCTCCTCACTAGGCCTAGATTCTCATATTCATGACCAAGCTTGAAATCTTGTGGTCCTTTCCACAACAGAGTTTGGAGTGGTTAGTTCTTAATGACTACATGCTTAATAGCAACACTTGAGAGAGTATCTATATGTCATAATTATGCCCAATGATTTTGTTGTGGATCCTCCCTCATATAAAAAACATTCTAAGAATCAACAACTATGTATCTTGTAAAGTTCGAGTTTGATTTCAAGATTGCTTTGAAGAAAATCAACGAAATTTTATGTGCAATTCAATGTAAAAACTAGTAAATCCCTCAAATTTTAACCTAAAATCAAGTGTCCATTTTCTCTCTGGTCTGGAAAATGTTTGTTTTATGGATAAGGGTGTCTCAATGTGCTTGCTATTTTCGCAATACCGAAATTTGCATAGGAAATTGTCTTCATGGATTTTGTTGCTATTAATGTGAAATTTGGTTCCCTATTGTATGTCAACTATAGTACCACCCTCACAACTCAAAGTTGTGTCAAGCCTCAATTGAATGGATGTTTTTAGGTATTCTATTTTTTGAACTCGTTTTTCAAGAACAACTTGTATGGGGAATATTGATCTTAGGCAATTGTGAATTCTCACCTCTTTTTTTGGATTAAAGCCTGCATGCCACTCTTAAGCATGAAAAACGAGCTCAAAAAATATCCATACAAGTGAAAATCTTGATATATCCACACATTGTGCATCATACATGTAATTGGTGACAAAACAATGTGAAACTTCACATGGTCATTCTAAAACAAAATGTGGTCACATGTGACACGAGGCATTGAATAGAGAGGCTTTGCACTTACTAAAAAACACCCCAAGAAAATTATATGCCTCTCTCTCCTCCTCCTATCTTAGGGCATGCTTTAGCATGCCTTAAAACACTTTTCCTAGTTCGTAGTAAAGTACTTAGTTAACATGCAAAATAAAGGCAGCTATTGAAACTTCATAAGTTTTTGTGGCATTCTGAAGTTCTATGTTAAGACATGCCTTATGATTGTTGTTGAATTTGCCACATTCCTTTTCTGGTGCAAGTCCATGACTCTAGAGAGAACTTTCTGCACTCATTTTGCTCATATCAATCATGGAAGCTTGTGCCAGAGTTCATGTACCATAGGTGAAGACTCATTCACTATGCAAAGCAGATGAGCTGACATGGTTGTGTCAATTCGCGATGTAAGACCTGGAAAAGTGCAACTTACCCAATTTCGCTTGAGAGCGGGACCTCAACCCACACACCTTTCTAAAAGGCAGCCAGAATTATATTCAGTTAGGTAGTGGTCATGTGATGCATACTTTCAAGTACTTTTTGAGATAACTGTGCCTCACGCAGTCCCCAAAGTGTTGATCTGGGTCCCCTCTAGAGGAACACCTTGTGCTCACCTAGTTTTCAAATTGCTAGGGCTCTTGCCCTCGAACACTGAAGTGCATCCTCCTGGGGTGGGTCACCCAAGGAGGAGGTTTCTAGCTTGTTGATACGAGTTCTCTCCATTGTTCCCAATACATGTGGTGCATTAATAAGGTGGCCATGGTGATGCCTACGTGTGGCTCTTGCCCGATGGTACATGCCCTTGATCAACCATGTTTCATGGCTAATATTTGGAAGGAATAAACCCCCCCCCCCCCCCCCCCCCCCCCCCCCCCCCCCCCCCCCCCCCCCCCCCGGGGACCCTTAGGTGTGTTGTTATTGAAAAAAAAAAAAACCATGCCTCATTAAGGTCTCCGATGACCATACACAGACTGGATGACAATGAGAAGGGTTTTGTCATGCCTCTTTGTACAGCTCAGCCTGAAGTAGTGCTTTAATGCTTTGCAGAAACACATCAATGTTCCATATCTGGAAGAAAGAACCATCAATTAAACCCATGAGCCATTTTCAGCTTTTATAGATACAGAGACCACAATGAGTAACTGACCTTCATAAAGCATACTTGTGTCTTGCATTTGTCCAATGTTTTGTAGATCTATTATGCTTGCTCCAAGAAGAATTTGTATGCATCTGTCTCTTCCTACAAAGGAGGAAGACCTTTGTTCCAGAATGCTCGATTACCTATGGACAACTGGAGCGTCACTTTTGGAAAACATAAGCGCACACAACACAATTAGGAACAAGCACACATAACTACAAGGTCAAGAATGCAACCACATACTAACCAAGCTAATTAAGTGTACAAAACACTATTTGAAACACAAAACAAAGTTCTCATGATTTGATTAGGACTTGAGAATAAGCAAGAATGACTAGTACTCTAATCAAGAATTGATCAAAACTAATCTACTCCATAAACATCGAAGGAAAGTAAAATTTAAGAAAACATTGAAGCAACAGATGCACCAAGCCAAGCAGATCTTTCTTACGAGTAATACCTATAGGTGACATGGGAGGCGTTTACAATGCATTCTTAGAGACTGGGGCAAGACACTCAAACAGCATCCCACACTCCATACCTTCACACATGGGCGCCTCTAATGGTCTCGGTCCTAGTTTCCCTTTTTCTCTTTGCATACAGCCAGGCAACTTGTATGGTTACTGTTGCCCTTTCTCTCCAGTAAGGTGATTCATACCTGCAAATGCAGAAGCAACGAGCTAACATATAAGCTGAAGTCTGAATTGGCTCTGCAATTTGTTTGAATGTAGACCTTCTGAAAGTACCTTAATGCTCCTTGCACCTTCGAATTTCGTAAGAAATGGCTATACAACCTTGTTACCTCCCTTAAATCCCCAGCACTGAGAGAGAATGCTTCCACTGTGCCTAAGCATGTGACGGTGGTATTTGATGTGGCATGTGGTCCCATCACAGGTCTATGACGAGCTCGTCTTGCGCCTGTTTGAGTTCATGAATTGCAAAAGGGAAATCCACAAGAGCTTAATCAGGAAGTTTTAAGAAAAACAAACACTACTCCCATGACAGGAAAAGACTTTTGAATGCACTTAGGTGCAAAACTCAAAGCTTTATCAAAAGCTTCCTTCACCTCGGCATCAGAATTTTCTGAGATGATGTATGGTCCATCATTTTCCATGTATCATTGATATCCATCATACAAAGAAAAAAGGCAAAATTCTTTCATTGGACGTATGAGATTCTGGTTTCCGCAAATCCACATTCATAAAAACCAGTCATACAGGTTTCTTAGGATGGATGGAATAAGAGCGCAAAGCCTGAAATGTCTACCACAGCAGTACCCAGCCACAAAGCCAACATTTTAGCACTCTGTAATTGCATACTGAGCTTAACCCTTTCTAGACTTAAATTGGGTCTAAGTTTTGGAGAAAGGCCCAAGACTGTCTCTTCCTCTTTCCAAAGTGGAAAGTGAGAAAAAAGCAAGAAAAAATGTGCACACACAGACTTTCATTGACTCACCTGGATTCTGAGCCTCACTTTCAAGGCACCAGGTTAGTAGCTCCTCTCCACAGAACCCGTTCTGAAGAGGCCGGACAGTACCATTCTCATCTCTCCGTTGCAAGTTTCCTTTGATAAAGAAATGCATTTTCTCAATTGGGTAGTTTTTCCTTAGTACTACACTGCCGTTGATGTAAAGGCTTTGACGAAGCCGTTGACAAATAGCATCCAAAACTTGATCTTCCATAAAAGTGAAGAGTCGAACCTGGGAAAGGACAAATTAGTCAGATAAGACATCAAGTACCCTAGAAGAAAAAGATAATCTCAAATGGCTGGACAACCTTTAGAAAGCTCACAATCCTTTCAAGAGAGGTCAATGTCTGTAGGACTATGCAGATTTACTGTACATATCATCTCATAAGCGCATTCACTACATAAATTTCTCTCTATAAAGTTACAATATGGCTAGATATGATTTATACGCAGTAACAAAACTAAAATCTCCACAAACTGCTGATTATATTACCAAGAAACCCTCTTTGCTGAGAAGTAAAAGAAAGATGCATTAAAAACACCTCAAATGTGATCAGGCCTGAAAAAACTAAAATCTCCACAAACTGCTGATTATATTACCAAGAACCCCTCTTTGCTTAGAAGTAAACGAAAGATGCATTAAAAACACCTCAAATGTGATCAGGCCCACTGACCAAATACAACCTCAGCAAATTGCCAGATCTGATAACCACCGCCACTTATTAAAGGTTAAAAAAGAGCCCTAAAATAAAACCTCATAAGTGCTTTCTGCTTGAGTTCATTGATGGAATACAGCCTCAGCAAACTGCTGAATATTAAAAATTGACCAGGCCAAAAGCCATATGCCATACCTTATTACAATGTTCCTCTAGCCAGAGGATGACTGCAAATGACAATATGCCTTTTTTGCAGTTAAAGAGGCCCAAAAGCAGTTGACCAAAAGGTATCATAGAGCACAAGCATATCAATGGCTCCACCCACAAGGCATCTCTGGAGCTCTTGTCTGAGTCGACCTCTCTAATGTAGGAACTAAGGTCCACCTAACCCCTGCACAGGCCATGAGACTATCCTCATGAGGTCAGTGAGAAAGCCGATGCTGCCATCGCAGCCAATCTCGCAATCTTCGAGGCAGGCTTGGATTGGGAGTGATCCGCCTCCAAGCGACCTCGAGACAGCCGTGTCTTGAGTGTTTGTCAGACCCATACCCAAGCAGGGTGTACAATCCATGGAGCTACCTCCTTTGTCCAAGAGTCCTCATGAATATATACTCTGAATGTCTGCAAAAAAGTGTAAACAATGTTTCTACATCCTGCTGTATCAGGTGGTGTCACAACGAGCTTGGCCAATGGCCACAGAATCTGTATCAAGTCTGTTACCCCGAAGTGTCCCGTGTGGTGAGAGAACTCGAGGGCCTGAACATGGAAGCCAGTCCAGCACTGTATGCATAGTCCACTGGGTTTGATCCCTGCACCAACCGCGGTGTGAAGGGCCCCTGCCCCTCTGGCTGCTAGAAACAGTACATGGACTCTGAAGCAAGCAGTCTCAACGTCGGGAGAAGAGTCGCCGAGAAAACGTGTAAAGTCGTAATCGAAGAAGTCCTAACGGCGATAGATGTCAAAATTGGTCATCCCACGAGGGACTGTCGCAAAGGACGACGGATGCATCAACGGGGGCGTCCACAGGTATGGTTGCTCCTCTCGCGCCAAGCGGCCCGTGGCAAAATCATTGCCAAGAGACCGCCGAGCTGCCAAGAAATAAACAATCCCCTAGGCCAACAGTAGGATATGGGAGGGAACAGGCGACGAACAAAGCGGGAGGAGAAGCCAGATCACTATAGAAATCTACTTCTTACAGGTGCAAAAGTACAGATATGCTTATTGCAAAGGGTGTATCTCTGTAAAGTGGAACCGATGGATTTAAATGTAGAAAACACAATGGAAAAAGTGTGATTGACCATATGCTACTGTCGGAAGCCATCATGTGTAGCATAAAGAGTTTTATTCTTGGCCAATGGAGGCCGGAATCTGCTAATCGGACGTTAAGTATTGACCTTACATATAGAGAAACAACTAAGCAGGAAATTTGAGCCAAAGTGAAGAAAAGTTGGCTCTTTGAATAGGTTACAAATAACCACCAATGTCTATTGAAATGGTTGAGCAAAAGTTATGGATGACAAAGCTCCAATATCATGCACCATTGGAAACTAAGTGGGAAGCTTTCAAGTAAGTTATTTGTTCTTGTGTTGAACAATGCTATGTCATAAAGCGATTCAAAGGTGTCAACAAAGGTAGATCACACAAGAGGTGGTTTGATAAAGAGTGTCAAGATGCTCGAAAGTCTTTTATAAAGCTACATAACTAAGGACAAAGAAAATTATCAAAGCCATTTGCATGCATACAAGGCACTAATTAAAAGGGGAGAAGAAAATGAAAAGTCACTCGGCAATTTTTTCACATCCAAGAAAAGGTACCTGCATGTGGAAGATTTTGGAGAATCCTAAAGGACAAGCAAGTTTAAGTTTTTTGGTAACTTAAGTCTTATGGATATATACATGTATTGTAGGCTACTATATGAGCAACCAAACACGAGAAAGATGCCATGTTATGGTCCACTCCCATGTATGCCCTCTTCCTCAATATTGGAGATGTATGCAACGAGCTTGAAAAGTTGGACACACGCAAATCAAGAGATCTTCAAGATATCAAGCCAACAATGATTAAATGGACGGGAGAGGCATTATATTGTTGGATGTGTGATATGTTCAACCTTGCACTTCAACATGGTATGCTTTGTGATTGGAGCACTAATTGGCTCAAGCCTTCTTTGCATAAAGGAGGGGATTTATAGAATGTAAATAACTACCAGATTCTAATGATTGGGTCTCTTAAGGAAAAATTATTTGGGTGGATACATAATGGAGATAAGATTGAGTGAAAGGGTTGAAAAGAATGGCAAGCATGCAAAAGGACGAGCGGGTTTCTATCAACGTCATAGCACCATTCATCATCTTGTCACTCTTCGTGCTCTCATGGAGGAAAGTCAGTTGAAAGGTAAGCAATTGTATTGTTACTTTGTGAATTTTAAGAAAGCCTTTGATATGATTCCATGTAACAATGTGTGGAGAAGAATGGTAGAACTCCAAGTACCAAATGAGTTTATGCTTGCCGTTTCTCACATCCATGATAAAGTGATATATCAATTGTGCATGGAAAGAGAAATTTCAGAATTTTTTACAACCACTATTGGGGTTAAACAAGGATGTTCATTGTCATCAGCTCTCTTTGGGCTATTTATTGATCAATTGGAACAAGAGATACTTGAGTTTATTGTTTATGCAAAAAGAAGGAATTCAAGAGGTTACAATTTGCAATGCGATAATCATGCTTTTGTTGTATGCACATGATGTAGTGCTTCTCGCACATACTTTCGAGGATGCAGAAAAGCTTATGGTTGTCCTTGTGAACTTTTGCTAGCATAGTGGGCTAATTGTGCATGAATCCAAACCAACCATGAGGAGAAGCTGTGCATTGTGTACAACAACAAGACAATTAAAGCGGTTGAGAGCTTTAAGTACCTTGGCCTTGAGATTCCGGCCAATCACTAGTGGCATAAATGTGCTATGCATTGTAGGGAAGTTGGTGGATATCAAATGTTGGGTTCTCAAGAAGTACCTTTTTGACACTTCCGTGACACCGGTTCTGTAAGGATTAAACACATGCCTTCACTCCATCTCTTAGCCATGTGGGAACTAGCCCTAGAACACTCTCAAACATCTCATGAGAGCCTACATAAGAAGGCACCCTCCACAAGCTCTACACATCACTTTTAGTTTACAAGCTTTGCTTATGCACTAGTTATTTTGTTCATTTCAATGGTGTAAGTCCTCCTCTTGCATAGGCATTTTATTTCTCTCTCATCTCTCCTCATTTTGTGTCTACAACATGAATGCTACATATGTGTATCCACCCTAAAAACCCAACAATTGGTATCAGAGTATTAAAGACCCTCATAGGCTCACTAGCACACACTAGCATTCACTTTTAGGTGGTTTTCTCACACTCACTCTAAAACGTTTTTGGAAGAGCTAAAAGAGGAGAAAGTCAAGCCTCACAAGTGGACAAGTGGCCTTGAAATGTGGAAAGTGCTCTTCACTTGATTCTTGCTCATTCAACCACCTACTTTCTCTCTCCTCTAGGAGCTTCTCCTTCTTCCCACCAAGCTTTCATGGAAAGCTTCAGCTCTCCATCAGCCCCAAGCTTGATCTCAATGCTCCTTACTCTCACTTGCTTCATTCTTGCAAGACTAGGCTTCTACTAGCTCCTATCTTCGTCTATCTTATTCTCTACTTCACAAATAAGTTCTCGAAGCTTCCATGGCTGTGTTTTCTTCAAAAACAGTCCATCTACTTGCTCTAATCAGCCCCATTTCATGCTCCTTCGATGCCTAAAGCTCCGTACATTAATAGTACAAGACTAGCTAACTAGTCACTAGCTACTAGTCACATTTTCATGAGTTTTAAGCTTCATTAATTCTCTGTTTTCATATCAGAGAATTAAAAGTGGAAAACAGGCCCTTAAATCTAATTTTTATGCTCTATTAAGCACTCTTAAGGATTGGGCAACACTCTACGACACTTGCCGACAAAGACTACATCAATCGGGAGCGTCTACATCACTAGTTCGAGGCCGATTCTACTTCAACAAAGGGGGAAAAAGACGCTTCAACTCTACTTTGAAGTGGAAATACATTGCCGCACTTGGTAACCCAAAACAAGCATTTTGTAACTCTATATGCTACATTTTACTTGCTTCATTTGTATGCTATTGTAACGGGCCAAGACACCATAAAGAGAGTCTCTTGATAGGACCGCTCTTGCCATTGCATATTCACCTACCATCATACACTATGGGTAATGATACTCTATCTATCTTTAATGGGGTAGGATTCCACGCTTGGCAAGTTAAGGTAAAGGGATATCTAATGAAGAAAGGGTTATGGAGCATAATCACATCTAATATTGATTAAGAGAACCCACCTTCACGTGCACAACAACGTGAACTTCAAATTAAAGATGAAAAAGCATTGGGCATTCTTCTCACAAGTGTAGCAGATGAGATAGTTCACTATTTAGACCAATCCACTACCGCTAAGCATGCATGGGAGATACTTGAGAGGAATTTTGGAGCAAAATCAAAACACTCTAAGATTTCTCTTAAAATGCAACTCTATAGCTTAGTTATGCAAGAGGGTGAAAGCTTATCTAGCTTAGTCAACAGACTTAAAAGCATTTGCACGCAACTAAGTTACATAGAATGCAACATTGAAGAAGAAGACAAAATTGCCGTAGTACTAAGTCTCTTCCATTGCAATATGATAATATCGTGACGGTCTTAAAAGAGAAGGAGCCAATTCCTTCACTTGAGAGCATTGTCAACTCTTTACAAGAACAAGAGAAGAAACACACACATAAAGAAGAGAACACCTCACAAGCTTTGTATGTTTCATCTTCTTCGAAAAAGAACTTCAAAGCACGTAAGCATTGTGGAAAGACAAATCATATGTCTTTCAATTGCTACAAAATCAAGAAGTGTGTGAAGTGTGGTAAAGTGGGGCATGCGCCTCAATTTTGTATCCACTATGGGTTCAACACCGACACTACCTCCGACATTCAACGAGGTAAAAGGTCTTCCAACAAGGTTCACTATATGCATAGTGATGATGATGACGACGGAGATGACGACAACGAGGATGCCGAGAGCATCAACTTCATCCATTCAGCCATCTCTTCTCCTTCCTCTAGTTTTTCTAATAAAAAGCATGTGGGAGGGTAACGCCAAATATGGCTCAAAATCCAAATCCAATTATGAGTATGATGATATTTACTAAATGTTCATTTTCAGCCCATTATCTTTAGTTACCCACTCCTTAAGGTGTATCCTAAGGGTGATGATGCTTTGTATCTCTTTGAGCACCGTTTTTATGTTGTATCAATGTAGGGCATAATGTTGTATCCATATGAAAACCATTATGTATCACATTAGACCCAAAAATGATGTATCCAAATGTATGAACCTTCTACATACCTTTGTGCAACCTTAGGAGTTCCAAGCATGAGTTTAAGGGGGAGTTTGTAAGGATTAAACACATGCCTTCACTCCATCTCTTAGCCATGTGGGAACTAGCCCTAGAACACTCTAGAACATCTCATGAGAGCCTACATAAGAAGGCACTCTCCACAAGCTCTACACATCACTTGTAGTTTACAAGCTTTGCTTATGCACTAGTTATTTTGTTCATTTCAATGGTGTAAGTTCTCCTCTTGCATAGGCATTTTATTTCTCTCTCATCTCTCCTCATTTTGTGTCTACAACTACATGTGTGTATCCACCCTAAAAACCCAACAAGTTCTTCTTTATGGAGTTGAAGTGTGGGATGGGAGCATCTCAAAGTCTACTTCAAAAGAGTTTGAGAACATCCAAAAGCACTTTCTTACAAATTTTCTCCCAAGTTAAGACACAAACACCATATATGTTCTTACTTCTGGAGCCGGAATCTCTTCCAATTGAGGTTTTGGGCATGAAGAGCTTTGTGGGGTACATCATAAAGATGCATCAAAACCCCTCACATCGACTTCCTACAATTGCATGGGAAGCAATCAAAAAACAGTTCAAAAGATGCTTAAAAGTAAGATCTTGAGCACAGCTTGGATGCATGACATAAAGAGGAGGTTTGGGAGATGGGATGCGTTACACTTGCTACATGTTGCCTCAATAAACTCCCAAGTGAATGAAGCTTTTCTACAATGCCAGTGTGTTACAGCTTGGGAGGGGTCACGCTTCATTCATTACACCACCCATATTGCCGCCAACTACAAAACCATGCCCGAAAAGAGGAAACTGTGCTCGCCCTATTATGCTTGAGCCTATCCCTTTGTTGGCGACATGCACTATCGCAGCCATTCGGCTTAGCTCCCACTCCCTTCAATGCAAGATGGGGAGTTGGGCACTAGAGAAGAGTTCCATCGACTATGCGCATTTATGCTCACTGCAAGTTCGAGCATCTAAGTACCACACATACTAGAGTGCTCAACTTTTGCTCACATCAGAACTTGCTTCCCTCACATTTTCAGCCATGACCTAGACCTATATACTTTCCTTTCCCACCCTCAATGTGGGCTCTTCATTGCGACTCTCATCACCATGATCCTTGAGCATCAAGAGTCACTTATCAGCCCCAAACGTAGTACATTACATATACCTTTGGTCCCATAGGTCATATTTGACATCCGAGGACCATAATAAATCTATGTTTCTCCCATGCACGCGCGCGCGCACACACACACACACACACACTTTAGACTATTTCAATCAGTAACAAGATAAGCACAAGGTTTTATGTTCAATAAATGGCAATACTTCAGATACCTTTTTTATTAATTCCAAACAGAGGGCCTTGCGTATTTCCTTTTCTATATCCTCAGGCAAGCTCTTAAGAAGCTCTTCTTCATTCACACCTTTATTGGCAGCCCACTTGAATCTTTCCACTTGTCGTACCTTCCTGTGGTAAAGAGCTATTGTTAAAGAGTGAAACAAATGAAAAAATTCAAGCACAAACAAAAGCATCACAAACAGGAACAAAAGCTTTCTTTAAGGATTCTTCTCTTTCATGATAAATTATGTGTTTCACAACAGTCAAAAGAGATCTACACTTTTCTAATTAAGATCTCTGCCTCTATCTCCATGTTGTCAAAATTCAGATCACTAGACACTACAAAGCCTGTAGGTATACAGCCATGGTCTAGCCGTTCCCCCTCACGAGCAGAACTTTGTGGAAGTATAGAGAAAATATGAGAATTAATGACTATCCTGTGACAGACTTCACAGAAAAGACACGTCCTCATACATGGAGTCAATGGGAAGTGAACAATGCAAGGCATCAAAATCACGCAGAGAGTCATTTGAAGAAATGTGAACAAAATTTCGCACAGAATTAGACTAGCCACTACTTATACAAGCGAGCTAAAACCTGATTCTTTGTCAGTGTTGTGCAACAGATCACGTTAAAAAAGGCAGGGTAAACTTGAGCTCTGAAGTCTCTTTAAAATTGGAGTGGTCTATTACAACAGTGGGAATGGTGAACTAGTGATATCTACAGCCTTATTTGGAGGCTTTTGTGGCACACTCTTAATAAAAATTGCCTGAGAGGATGTAACAAGGAGGCTCTACTCCTTGTCATCATCCCACCACACCAACCAGTGGTCTCGATAATATGGTTGCCGCATGCTGATGAAAATAAGACCTGTTGGGGCCTAAACCCAGTTGCACTGTGGCAATTCATGAAGCCTACCAAGCACTGTTATTGCCCATAAACAAAGGCGAGCGAGCGAGAGAGAGAGAGAGAGAGAGAGAGAGAGAGAGAGAGAGAGAGAGAGAGAGAGAGAGAGAGAGGGGGGGGGGGGGGGGGGGGGGGACCTCCACGTGGACCCTGGATGCAATGGATTGATTTTCCATTGAGACGAACGGCTCTCCACCTCAAGCAACCACTGTACTCTTATCTACGGTGGTCGCTTGAGGTTTACTGAGCCCCTCTCCTCTTATGTCACATTTCTGCTTCCGGAGGTGCTGCCTATCATCCATCAACGTGAAGCCCGCCAGGACCGCTGTCTTTGCCCCGAAAAGGTTTCTTGTGTGACTTCGCCTCCCACACCAACCATCCTCCTCCTGGTGCTGCAGACTCCCTGACAGTTGTTCGAGCGTTTCTCCCTCTGTTGGTCTAGTTGCTTCGTCGGTGCCCTACTTGTCTCAGGTTTGTTTTCTTTTTTCTTCTTTTTGTTTCTTTCTTTTCTCTTCTTTCCTTGTTTCTTGGTTGTTCTTTATTGTATCTTTCAGTGTGTGTGCGCGCGCGTGAGCGCGTGTGAGTGGGAAGATGCTCACTCTGTGTGCACGCGCGTGTGTGTGTGAGAGTGGTCGTGGCTTCTAGGATTGTTGCCACCTTTCTATTCTGCTTCAATAAGACCTGCTTTTGCGTGAAATACACAGTCCTGCAAGCCCCATTGTAACGACCTTCATCAAAGCAGAAGCTTTCTGCCGTTGTGTCAGCGATATTGTTCCCCTACATGAACCTGCAACCTACGTGCAGCCAGCATGTGTGGCCAATAGCTCAACGTGGAGACAGCCTGTGCGTTCAACTACGTGTCTGCAGTTTGGCCTTCTCGCCCACCTGAGTTCTGTGGAGATGTACATATTTCTGAGGTCTCTGTAAATAGATAAATTGTCAAAATACCAAAAAAAGTCTTTTGCTTTAGTTTTCGGCTGTGGTCCGGTTGATGCATGTCAGAGTTCCCGTGTGTCTTCAAGCGTCGTAAAGCCATGGAAAGTGTTTCGGAGAGTGCTTCTGAAATCAAAAGTTGCCTGTATGAAGACTTCGAAGAGGCCGAAAAGCCTGGAATGGTCAAGCACCTGCCCTTGAGGTGCGAATTCCAGTACAAGACCTATGGATCCGGTAGCGCAATATGCCATGAATGCGGTCATCTTGTTTTTCCCTGGCAAAATGCCCGTTGTGCAGGATGTCGGACAGTGGGTTGATTTCCTGCTTAAACGCCAAGCTGTCCGAGGCGTTTATTTTGGTGCTCGGCGTTTCTATGAGGTGCTACTGGCAGATACTGGGGCTAGAAACCTCCTGCTGGAGAAGTCTCCCCTCTTTTTTGGCACGCAGATGACTCATGTTTTGCCTTGGGCACTTACGAAGGACTATCAAAGTCTTATTCGTCACAAATGTCCTGTGTGGGTGAAAATTGTTGATTTTCCTCGCACGTGGAGGCATTTTCTTCTTTGTTGGCTGCTCAACTTGGTAAGGTGATTTGCCCTCCGAAATTGGACGCGAACACTAACAGGTTTTGCAATCTGTGGGATACGGATAAGCATACCCCGGATGGAATTATGGTGAATTCAGGGGATCCTTGGGTGGGCAAGCGCCCTTTTAAACTCCAATGGGGCAAATTTACTAACTCCTGTTTTCGATGTGGTAAATTCGGTCACATGTAATCTAAATGTCATGAACCTGTTTTGCAGCCCCCTCTTTCGGCTGTTCCTTCCTCTAACCCTGCCCCTATAGGCAAATCTGTTGGTGAAGCTAAATCGAATGGAGTCCCTGCTATGAAGGTGACTTCCAATGCAGATAAGGGGAAAAACAAAAATCTGCCGGCTGCGGATGTTGGGAATGTAAATGCAGGGAAGGGGAAAAATGTTGCGTCAACTGATGTTGGCTCTTGGGTGATACCTAAAAAGACAGTGAAAATTCGTACTCCACCTTTGTCCCGTAATTATGTTCCTCTCGTTAACGCCAATAAGAATGTATCATTTAAGCAGCTTCCTTGCAATGATAATCGCACGTTGATTGACACCCGGGAAAAAGCGATGCACTTTTATAAGGATGTACTTGTGGGAGAGGCTTCCACTTCTCAGGCAGTTTTTATGGACAAGTTTCCTGCTTTGCTCAGCGGATGGGTTCTGGCATGGATGGGTTGGATAGAGATGTCCATATGGGCATCTCGACTTGATCCCTGTGTTTTTTGCCGTTGTAAATATGGTTTCCAATGCACGGTCGCATTAAATGCATTTCATATAATGTGCGTGGGTTATGTAACCTTGATAAATGGTGACTGACCTAGCACTATGTACATACATGTAAGGCAGATATCGTGGTTTTGCAAGAACACAATCAGCATGATTTTGCTGGTCAGTGTTCTTATTTTGCAGGTTACTGGATTGCATATGCTGGTTTGCAAGATTACTCAGGTTTATTGATACTGGTTCGGCATGAGCTTCAACCAGTTCTCTTATATAATGATCCGCACGGCCGTTGGATGGTGATTCAATGTTTGTTGAACGATCAGGTATATGAATTTGGAGGCATTTATGTGTATACATCATCTAGATAAAGGGTTGCTCTATGGCGAGACATCTCCTCTCGCTCATGGACCTCGAGTGCATTCCTTTGCAGTGATTTTAATAATACCCCTCAGATGGCTGATAGTATCACTGGCAATTCACATATGTTGTTTGCGGAAAGGCAAGAATGGGATAATCTCTTTGCTTCTACTCAGATGATTGATATAGGGTGGCATTTGCATCCAAATGCCTCTGGTTTTACTTTTCAGCATGTTGCCCACTCGTCTTATCGAGCGCGGTTGGATAGATGGTATTTGCTTAATTTGCAACAATATGAGGAATTCGTATGTGAGGTCAACATCGATTACACCTTGCAGTTATCCGATCATTACCCTGTTTTGTTGGACACAGTTTTGGGCAGACTCGTTGTGATCGGGCTCTTCCTAGGAAACGTCTGCTACTTGTTAACAATGCTTATCTCACACATGAGGTTTTTCGTGACATGATTTAGGTTTTTCGTGACATGATTTCTGAGGTTATTCCCCCTCTGCTTGCTCATATGCATCTTGATCTTGATGCCGCCTGGTATCGCTTTGTTATGAGGGTGCAAAGTGTTATTTGTGACTATGGCAAGCAGTATACTCGAGGGGATGTCAAAGATGCAAAGCATGCTTGTCAACGACTGCAAGCGTTGGTTGATTTGCGGCCTCTGTCTAATTCTGAGATGTTGGAGTTATGTGAAGCTTCTGTGCTCATTCAAAGTAATGACAAGCGAAAGCTTGCTAAATGGCAGACGCGTGTCCGTCAACAGGCTTTCATGGATAAAGGCTGTGCTTCGAAGCAATTCTTTAAGCGTTTGCATCATTCAAGGCTCTCACAGGCGATCAAGCGGCTTATGCTTTCCTCAAGTGTTTGGACTTCTTCAAAGCAAGAACCCGCCATCGTTTTGCATTATCGACATGTGTTTGCTGCTCCCTCTCAGGCATCTTCGGCTGCTTGCCATGCGCGTCAATTGATGCTTTCTTTTGTTACTCCGATCATATCCCCACAAGATGCATTTGGCCTTGAGAACCTCTTCATTGCTTCAGAATTGCATAGTGCGTTGCTTTTTGGGCCGTTGGCGGTCTCCAGGATGGGATGGGCTTACTTTGAAATTTTTCCTCTCCTTCTGGGAGGCTCTTGAGCATCCACTGCTTTTCATGATTAATGCGGCATGGGAGAAACAAGATTTGCCACTATCTTCGAAAGAAGGTTTACTTAAATTGCTGCCTAAGCAAGCGCTTTGTGAGCGATTCTCTCACTGGCGCCCGATTACTTTGATGCCGGTGGTTTATAAGATATTTGCTAAGATGCTCGTGCACCGCATTAAGGACCATCTTTTTGCAGGACTCCATCAGATTATGGATAATCTTGCTAATGTTTTGATTGGCATGGAGTATGCTAGTACACTCAACAGGATGGGCTGGTTATGCAAGTTGACATTGAAAAGGCCTTTGAGACTGTACAGTGGGACTTCATTGCCGCCACGATGAGGTGCCTAGGGTTTGGTCCTAAACTTGCCAATGTGGTTCATTTTTTGTATGCATGTAGCACGTCTTCAGGGATATTGGAAGGTGAATTAACTGAATCCTGGCCTCTTGGTTGTTCGGTCAGGCAGGGTTGCCCCCTTAGTGCTCTGTTGTATGCTATTGCTACTCACCCGCTGTTGACTTATCTTGATCACTTGACCTCTATTGAGCATCTTCATGGTCTGCGGTTACCTTCGGGTCGTGCATTCGTTGGCCAGGCTTACGCTGATGATTCGTTGTTTATGCCCCGTAATCAGCAGACGGATGTCAAGGTGATTATGGAAGCCTTGGATTTTTTTTGCATTGCGGCTGGGCTTAGAGTCAACTTTTGTAAATCGAAGCTTCTGCCTCTTCGTTCTTGTGGTTGGCACAGTCTGTCGTGGTCAGGTGAGATTGTGTCTTCAAATGTGATCACTCGGGATTTGGGTTATCCAATTGGATGGAATGTTACTCACTCTCAGAAAGTCAATTGGGTTATGCAACGTTTCAATGTCAAATTGCATTACTGGAAGTTATCTACTTGGCCTTTGCATGTTCGTCTGCGAATTGTTCAGAGTATCCTGATGGCATATGTTCAGTTCTTTTTGCCACTGATGCATTGGCCTCGTCGATGTCTTGATTCTCTTATGTTGGACATTATGTCCCATTTGTGGCGGACCCATGCTCTGAAAAAAGGCTTACGCTTGATGTCAATGGAGAAGCTTTGCACTCCTAAACGTCTTGGTGGATTTGCGCGGGCATGTTCTTGCGAGGAAAGCTATATTGCTGCCTACTCTTGTGCAACAAATTCAGCTTTGGACTCTGATGTTTGCATTTCTCGGTCAGCATGTTGTAACTTCAGCTTTTGGCCATTGGCAACCCTCTATCTGGGAGGTGGTTTTTGGCAAGATGGAAGGGCGCAATCCTGGATGTCCTCTTGCTTCCACTTTAGTATCTGCCTGGAAAGAGGTTACGGTGCATTTATCATGGAATCCTCGGCAGGAAGGTGATTCGATCCGTTTCGAAAGTCTCCATTGGAGCCGGGCATTCTCTTTTACTTTGGTTGACTGCTCCCCTCGTCAGGCTCACTTTCTCTCTGGACGTGGCATTCGTGTGGTTGAGGATGTGGTCGATGAAGCCGAATATACTTTTGAGTTTCCCTTTGCTGCTCGCCGTTTTGGATTGGGCATGCATTACCGTCAGTTTTGGAGAGAGCTTCAACGCATGCTGCTCGACTTTTTGCCTGTTTCACCTTTGCCTGATGGTGATCACATGTATGATTGGGCCTTGCGGGAAATGCCTTTTCAAGATATTTCTACAGGTCGAATTTATGCTCTTCTGCTACCACAACCATGGGTTGATGGTCATTGTAATGCCCTTTGGCATATGCATAAATCTGACCTCTGGTGGAGGAGGCTCCTCTCTGCCTTGTGGAAAAGCCATTTGCCTTCGAAAGAGCGCCTGTTTCTTTGGCGCTGTTTGCTTGGAGTGCTTCCCGTTGGCACATTTCTTCGGGAGCGTCATATTCGTCCTTCTTCTTGCGTTCGTTGCTCGACTGCAAAAGAGGATATTTGTCACTTGTTGTGGGATTGCTGCGTTACTAGAGACTTCCTTCGCCGTGTATCAGCCTGTATGCGACTCCGTTTTCTTGGGTTCTGTGTATACAGTCTCGTCCCTTAGGTTAGGGTTTTGGTCTTCTCACCTCCTCAGTTGGCCAAAGGAACAGAATCTCAATACAGGGTCAGATTGCTTTGGAAATATGAGAGTGCTTAAGTTCCATGACAGATTTCTCCTGCATCTATAAAAGACGCAAAGCGATGGACTCCTCTTCAGATGATCCAATGGCCTTCATTAAGCAATGCTTGCATGAAGATTTTGAAGATGCATGTAGGGCCTGGGAGGGTCAGGAACCTGAGAAGGAAGTTGTGATTCCTGTTCGGCAGTTGATGGATCCTGTTGCCCAGTATGCGTTAAATGTTGTTATACTGTTCTTTACTGGTAGAATGCCTATGGCACAGGATGTAGGACAATGGGTGGATTTCATGCTAAAACGCCATGCGGTATGTGGGGTTTATTTTGGAGCTCGAGGATTTTCCGAGGTTTTGTTGGCAGATAGTGAGGCCAGGGAGGGCCTGCTTGGAATGTCGCCATTGTTCTTCGACACGCAAATGACGCATGTATTACAATGGGCTCTCACTAAGGACTATCAGAGTCTCATTAGGCATAAATGCCCAGTATGGGTGGAGGTGGTGGACTTCCCTCGTACATGGCGTCACTTTCTTCCGCTTCTGGCTGACCAGTTGGGAAAAGTGGTGTGCCCTCCCAAATTGGATGCAAATACTAATAGATTTTGTGTCTTGTGAGATACAAATGTCCCCACACCAGCTGGTATAATGATAAATTTCAGGCGACCCATTGAGAGGGAAACGCCCTTTTAAGTTGAAATGGGGCAAGTTTGCCGACTCCTATTTTCGGTGTGGCAAGTTGGTCACATGCGATCAGAATGTCCGGAACCCCACTTGCAGCTTCCTCCTTCGGCATTACCCCCTGCACAATCTTCGCCACCTTCAAAATCCTCTCCAAAATTCAGACACAGAAGTGCTTCGAGTTCGGTAGCGCCCTCCTTTGTGGATAAGGGGAAAGGCAAACAAGTGTCGAGGCTTGTTGCACCCCCTTCTACGGTTTCAACAAAAGGGGGAAAAGAAAAGGAAAAAGAGAAAGGGATAGGAAAAGGCAAAGATAGGAACCCAGTGAAGGATGCTAGGAGTGTTCCCAAAAAGACGATCAAGGCATAGTCACATGGGGATGGGGACGGGTCTCGAGGACGTGATGGGTCCCGGGGACGGGGACGGGGACGTGGCAAAACATGGGACGGGGGACGGGCCAAGGGACGCGCATTAAAAAAAACTTGTTTATTCCACGATGCCCATGTGAAGTTGGGGGAGGAAGGGGGTTGAGAAGCCATGGTGCGGCAGAAGGGAGGATAAGGAGAAGGGCTTAGAGCTGCTCCGGATCCATCTTGAGATACCATAGATATTAGAGAAAAATTAAAATGGAAGCTCGGAGATCCGGAGAGAAGGAGAGAGGGGTAGGCTTTCAAGGCTCCAAAGTCTCGACTTCAAGAGGAGGAGAGAGGGGAAGGAGAGATTTGAGAGGGGAGGGCAAGGCTCAAGGCTCAAGAGTCAAGCTTGAGGCCCTTGGGTATGTAGTATGTAGTATGACTCATGAGGCCTTAGCAAGGTAGCTTGAAAATGTGTCCTCCTTGGGCCTATTATATAGAAAGACCCCCCTAGTGAAACGGCCATAAAACGGCTCCGTTTTTTACTTGTGAACTTGAAAAAGTCCCCCCTGGCGCCCCCTGCCCGCGTCCCATCTGCACCCATCACCGGGGACGCGCGTCCCGGGACGTTCCGCCTGCGCACCCGGACGTCTGAGCGTCTCATTCTCGCGTCTCGTCCCCCATCCCCGGGTCCCACGTCGCATCCCCGCCTAGAAGGCCCCCGTCCCCGGATCCCCTGTTTCTATGGATCAAGGTTCGAGTTCCAGCCTCCTCTCGAAATTATGTGCCTTCGTTGAAGACTGCATCTCAAATGAAGCTCCTTTATAATAATAATAAGTCTTTGGCAAAGGCATGGGATAAGGTGGTCCGGTCATATAAAGAAGCAGTTATTACAAGAGAATTGGCTTCTTTGCCGGGAGCGCTTCAGACCTTCTCTGCTACCCCCGGTTGTGATCCGCCTTTGGTTGTTTCTGCAGTGGATGTGGATGTGCTCATGGGCACTTCCACTTGATTCTCTTGCTTTGTTGTCCTCTGTATATATCTCATAGGATGTATGGTTCATTGAGATGCATTTCATATAACGTGCGTGGGTTATGCAATCATGACAAGTGGAGGCTAACCTGGCACTATGTACATACATGTAAAGCGGATGTGGTAGTGCTTCAAGAGTATAATCAGCATCACTTTGCTAGTCAGACTTCTTATTTTGCAAGATATTGGATTGCTTATGCAGGCAATACAAATTACTCGGGAGTGCTTATGCTTGTTCAGCATGAATTACAACCAACCATTGCTTATAATGACCCAAGTGGAAGATGGATGGTGATTCAATGTATTGTTAATGGGGAAGTCTTTGAATTAGGAGGTGTTTATGCTTTTACGACTTCTAATGATTGTGCCATATTATGGAGAGATATTTCCATGTACAGTTGGCGTTCAGATGCATTTCTCTGTGGAGATTTTAATAATGCACTAGCCGCTGTTGAAAATACTAATGGCTAGTCACACATGCTGCGTATGGAATGTCAGGCTTGGGATCATATGGTGCGTTCCTGTGATGCATTGGATCTATGGCCACTTTTGCATGATAGGGATTCAAGATTTACCTTCCAGCATAATGTTCGATCCTCTTATCGAGCTCGCTTCGACCGTTGGTATCTTTTTCACAGACAGCAGTGTGATACTTTTGTATGTGACATGAGGGTTGACTACACTTTATGCCTTTCGGATCATGCTCCTACATGTTTGACTTTACACTTTGGTCCGTATACGGAGATTGCTTCTTTGCCTAAAAGACGACTTTTACATGTCAATAATGCATATTTGAAGCATGAAGTTTTCCATGCTATGCATTGTGGACATAATCCCGCCTTTGCTCTCCCATATGTACATAGATATGGATGTTGCGTAGTTCCGCTTAGTGATCCGGACCCAAAGTGTTGTTAGCAATTATGGCAAGTATTATATGTCTCAAATGCGTGATGATGTACAGCAAGCAGAGACACTTGTCAAAGATTGATGCATATGGCTAATTCCTCCACACTTTCAGAAACTGAACTTAATAACTTGGTTTCAGCCCAAATTGCTATACGGAATGATGAGCGGAAATTGGCTAAATGGCAGACGCGTGCAAGGCAACATGCTTTTGTTGATAAAGGATGTGCTTCCAAACAGTTTTTCAAGCACTTGCATCATTCTCGTCGCTCTCAGGACATTTAAAGAGTTGAGCTTTCCTCTGGAGAGTGGACATCTTCATCCCGACAGTTGGTAGAGGCTTTGGTTGCGCACTATGGAAAGATCTTTGAAGCTCCGGCCCCTCTTACTCATGAAGCTAGACAGGCACTTAGTCTTTTCCTGTCACATGTTGCTCCTATTATCTCTGTACAACAAGCACAAGATTTGGAGGTTGCGTTCACTGAGGCAGAGTTGCATGCAAGTCTGAGGGACTTATTGAGATGGAAACCTCCTGGTTGGGACGGACTTACAATTGAGTTCTTCCTGTCCTTTTGGGAATACCTTAAGGAACCTTTATTGGTAATGATGAATATGGCTTGGGAAAAGCACGATGTATCCCTTTCTTGGAAGGAGGGGTTGTTCAAGTTATTGCCAAAGCATGTCTTTTGTGAACAATTTTCCCATTGGCGGCCTATCACCCTTATGCCAGTAGTATACAAATTGATTGCCAAAATGATAGTCAACCGTGTTAAGGATTACCTGCATGAAGGACTTCATCAATCAACAGTATGGTTTCATACCTCGCCGGCACATCACTGACAATTTGGCGAGTGTCACCACAGGTATGGAATATGCAAAATACACTCAGCAGGATGTGTTGGTTATGCAAGTTGATATTGAAAAAGCTTTTGATGCTGTTTTATGGGATTATATTGCAGAAACAATGCAAAGGTTGGGATTTGGGCCGAAAATTTCGAAGGTGATTTTTCTCCTGTATGCTCATAGCACTTCTGCGGGTTTGTTGGGTGGTTCTATCATGGACACTTGGAATCTTGGGCGCTCGGTCAGACAAAGGTGTCCTCTTAGTGCTTTGCTTTATGCGATTGCTTTGCACCCCTTGTTGCTACATCTTGAGGCCCTCACTTCCTCGGGTCATCTACATGGTCTTGCTCTGCCTTCTGGAAAGCAATTTATTGGCCATGCATATGTTGATGACTCTCTTTTCATGTTCAAACAAGTTAAGGAGGATGTGCACCAAATCATGCATGCTCTGCATTTATTTAGCTTGGCAGCTGGATTGCATGTTAATTTTCGTAAATCCAAGCTGATGCCTCTGAAGGAATTTGATTGGCAAAGGCTTCTATGGCTCGGGGTGATTGTTTCCCCTCAGACTATAGTACGCCATTTGGGATATCTGATTGGTTGGAATGTGTCAACAGCACAGAAACTTGTATGGATGTTACAAAGAACCACTTAAAGCTTAGCTATTGGAAATTGTCAACTTGGCCATTACATGTGCGACTTAGGATTGTTCAATGCATAATGATGGCTTATGTGTAGTTCTATTTTCCACTTTTATATTGGCCTCAGCGGTGCCTTGGGTCTCTTGGGTTGTGTATGCTGGAACATTTCTAGCGTAATTCCTCCCACAAGAAAGGACTGCGGTTTCTATCTATGGATGAGCTATGCACGCCTAAGCGACTGGGAGGGATTAATATTCTGGATTTGCGTCAGCACGTTTTGGCTCACAAAGCCATGCTTCTGCCTACGCTGGTGGATCAGCGACAGCCATGGACGCTCATGATTTGGCATTTTGTGAAGGCACTATTACGCATTCCTTTGGTCATTGGCGTCCTTCGTATCGGGATGTTGTTTTTTGGCAGTTGGATGGACATATTCCAGGATGTCCCTTCACTTCATCTCTTGTTGCGGATTGAAAGGCTGTCACCTTGCACTTATCCTGGCACAGTCGTCAATCTCTTCCAGGAAATTCCCTTCGATCGGAGAACATTCATTGGAGCAAAGCATTCGCTCTTACTTTGGTTCAGCGTTCTCCTCGACAAGCTTACTTTCTTTCGCAAAAAGGGATCTGCCAAGTTGATCAAGTGGTGGATAATGAGGGACAGGTTTTCTTTTCCGCTTGCTGCTATTCGTTATGACTTGGGAGATCATTATCGACACTTATGGCAGCAAATTCAGCAGCTACTTGATGTTTCTCCGGTGTCTACACTGTTTGGGGACTCTCTGCTTTCTGATTGGCATCTCGACCATATTAGGATGGACTATATATCCGCAGGGTCTGTTTATGCTTTGGTGTAGTTCACAAAGTGCCAGGCTAGGTCCTAAGATAAACTATGACTGATGCTAGACGGTAGCAGAAGCATGTCCACGTAGCGCAAGTGAAGTGCACACGTGACATCCCCCCACGTTAAAGGTGAGACCTGATGGCCCGAATTTCTACATGCGATGCTTTTCTGTACTTCTGATGTTGAATGCTTCTGATCCTTGTGGATGCATTAGCCGATGAAAACGCCTCCAAACTCGTGGATATTGCGGATGTAGGGACTATTGCGATGTAAACACTGACCATACAAGTTACTAGGCAGGCTTACTATTGTCGCAGAATACCAGCCTCAGTGTTGACTCTACCTTGCGAGCAAGTACTAACACTCGAATAGTCCTCTCGTGAAAAATATTGCAGGTGAAGATAAAAGGTAAGGGTGCTCGGAGGTATTTCCAATGGTTCCATGTCGACGGAAGTGGATGCACACTACATGCAAATGCGAATGCAGAAGAGGGTTAGGGTTCCTTGCACCAACTCCTTCCATATCTGCATAGAAGGCAAGTAGATCTTGGTATTCAACATCTGGATTTTCGTGTATTCGATGTCGGTCTTCGTTCAAAGACATAGCGATGAAGACGGGCGTGCCCTCGATGGACTAAGGGTGGGAGTGCCTATTATGTCCGGGCTCGCAGCACGAAGCTTCTTTAAGAAAAAAAATTTGAGAGAGGTTCTTTGGATTCTTGATGGTTCTTCCCTTGAGTAAAGTCGAAGCAATACCAATGTCTAGTGCAACGAAAGAGTTCAAGGATTTAGCTCCGATCTAGTACTCTACAAAAAGAAACACAAGGTTACTTTACTTCACTTGAAAGAACTGAACTGAATGAGAGAGAGAGAGAGAGAGAGAGAGAGAGAGAGAGAGAGAGAGAGAGAGAGAGAGAGCATGTCGGGTCCCAACCACCCTCAAGGGCCCCCTTGCTTTGTTGCCAGAGCAAGTACTTGCTTTATTTTTTGCACAAAATGTTGATACAATAATGCTAAATGATTAGATGCTGAGATGGGTACTTGATGATGATGCTTGGTGAGTATTGTTGAGTTGCTCATGGATATTGTGAGACTAAGGACCGGGTACTACAGGTACATGGTGCTTGGTACTGTGGGTACTTGGTGCTTGGTACTACGGGTACTTTGGCACTTGGTACTGCGGGTATTGGGGTACTGATGGGTACTAAGGGGTATTGCAGGTACTGATGGGTATTGCAAGTACTCAAGATCCCTATGCTGAGCTAGGAGCCAAGCCAGAACACAAAGGGTGCTAGATGTTGGGGTACGGTGTCGATGACGATGACGACGACGACAATGAGGCTATGGCTGAATGCTGAAAATGCTAGCGATGTCAATGGCTAGGATCTGCAACCATGACGAAGCTAGGGGCTGAAGTCTGATGGCAATCATAGGCTGAAATCGCTGGCTGTTCTGGGCTGAAAACGCTCAGGATACTCTAAGGAAAATGTTGGCAATCTGGCTGAAAAACACCAGTGAGGCTGAGAGGACTGCCGGTACTTATCCTCGTCCTGTTTTCCTGCTTTCCAAGCACCCCTAGGGCTGCCTAAAGAGGTGCCGACATCTGGGTCAAGCAGTAGCTAGAAAGGCCCCACAACCTTGCTAATAAAATGCTGAAAATCAATTACTAATAAATGCCATGCTAAGGGGCGATTCACACGTAAATGTTTAAATGCTGGAATGACTGAAGTGTGCAAGAGAGGGTATGCAACTATCACCAGCATGGACATGCACGTCCTGCTAGAGGCTCACAAAGTGCCAAGCCAGGTCCTAAGCTACGACTGATGCTAGACTGTAGCAGAAGCATGTCCACGTAGCGCAAGTGAAGTGCGCACGTGACACTTTCACTCATGATGCATACTCAAGATTTGTTGCATCATAGATGCCTTGCACATTTATGGGTTGGCTGTTGGTCTTCATGTTAACTTCCGAAAATTTAAGCTTTTGCCATTACATCAAATGGATTGGCATTCTATATTATGGCCAGGTGAGATAGAGAAGCTAGATCAGCTTGTGCGGCATCTTGGATACCCTTTGGCTTGGTCGGTGAACAATGCCAAACGTTTGGATTGGGTTGAGCATAAAATTAGATCCAAATTACAATATTGGAAATTATCTGCCTGGCCGTTACACGTACGACTCAGAATAGTGTAGTCCATCTTAATGGCATATATGCAATTTTTCCTACCATTGTTGCATTGGCCACCTCGTCGTCTTCGTGCTTTCATGTCTCAGATTTTGGACCATTTTTGGTCTACTTGCTCTCACAAAAAAGGACTACCCTTGCTTGCTATGGATAAACTATGTACTCCAAAGAATTGTGGTGGTTTGAATATCTTTACGTTTGTGTTCTCATGTTATTGCAAGGAGGGCCACATTGTTATTGGTACTAGTAGAACAAAAACAGCCCTAGACACTGGTGTTTGCTTTTTTGTGCTCTCATGCGGTTTCTACACCTGCTTTTGGTCATTGGCAGCCTTCCTATTGGGATGTCGTTTTTGGAAAATTTGAAGCTACCATTCCAGACTACCTCCTCGCTTCCAATCTGGTAGCGGATTGGAATCAAGTCAGAAGCACTTGTCATAGGATGACGCGAGTGGCAATTCGCTTAGACTTGAGAGTTTGAACCGGAGTCTGGCTTTTGATTAGACCCTTGTTCAACGGTCTCCAAGACGGGCATATTTCCTCCCCAGATTGATGTGATATCAAAGGTCGTTGATTCTTATGGGCATGTACTTTCATTTCGACAGACTGCTCTTATTCTTGGTCCTGGAATGCATTACAAATACACATGGCAGATCATCAAGGATATTGTTGATTCTAGATCTCCCATTCCGTCGCTTGCCGCTGAGGATCGACTTTGTGATTGGCATTATGCTAGCTCCTTGATTCTCTCTTTATCTACAAAAAAGGTATATTGCCATTTGTAGTCATCTTCTTGGCCACAGGAACACTGCAATAAGGTATGACATATGGGTAAATGGTGGCGCAACAAAATTATGAAAGCGTGGCATGTTAAAACTTCCCATGAAAGAGCCATTGTTCATGTGGAGGTGTATCAGTAGGGTTCTCCCAACTTGTAAATTTCTTCGCTCGAAAGGACCGGCTTCCTCGCGATGTGTTTGTTGTGGTGTTGGCACCGAGAATATTCCACATTTTTTGTGGTTTTGTTCTCATACGCAGCATATTGTGGATTAAACCTCTACATGTCTTCGCACTCGTTTTCCTCGGATACATTTTGGCCAATATTCTGAATTTTTGAAGTGCTTCTGCTGCTACTTCGGCCGTATGCATACTTTTTTGATTGGGTTAGATTCTAGGTGCTTTGAACAGTTTGGAAAGAACGTAATTTTCATGTTTCAACATGTTCAGGGGGATTATGTATTCCTCTTCAAAACCTTCATTCGACAGTCTCTTAAATTTACTCGTGACTTGGATGGGCTCTCCCCACTTCATTATGAGCTCTACTTTGACTGTTTCTAATTAACCGCATGTAATGTTTCCCATGGGTTTTCCTCGTTTTGAGCTTTCCCATTAGTAATTCAATATGATAAAACGAAAAAAAAAGTATGTTTCATTGCTCCCTGAGGACTTGCTTTGGGCGGGGGGGGGGGGGGGGGGGGGGGGGGTGGGCAGTAAGTACATGGATGCATGTCCTTCGAGTTTACTATTCTTGTTGTTTCCTTTTTGTTGCTTTTGCTTTTTGTGGTGGTCGGCCTGCACCAGGCCAGCAACGGTGGGTTCCCACCAGGAACCATTTCGACCCCTCACACTAAGACGAGCCCACGGATACCCCTTCCACCTCAGCTTAGCCACCAACAACCCCTCCTCCTCCCGCTATGCCGACCTTCCCCATCCCCCCCGCCATTCCCAGCCCTCCCATCCCACCCACTAGCCCTACTCCTACGTCGTCTACTCTCTTTCCTCCCTCACAGCCAGCCCAAGGGACAGAAGCTTCATCGACAGCTAGGAGGTCTATTGGCAGTGCTTTTTCCACAAGCTGCCTGGTGAGAGAGGAGCAGCCATTCCTGCGGACGCCCCTATTGGTGCAGACGTCCCCTTTTGCAGCAATCCCTAGAGGACTGCTTAGTTTCAACATCCGTCGCCGGTAGGACTTCTTCGCTTACGACTTTACACGATTCCTCCGCGATTCCTCTCCGGACCTTGAGGCGGCTTGCTTCAGAGTCCACAAATTGTTCTGGACACAACGATTGGTTTCCCCTTCCCACTATGTGGCACGGATCAGACTGAATGGACTTTGAATTCAGTGATGGACTAGCTTCAGGTTCAAGCTCTCAAGTTCTCTCATCACACGGAAGACTTCGGGGTGACAGATTTGATACAAACTCTCTGGCCGTTGGCCAAGTTTTCTGTGACACCACCGCATACAACAGGATGTAGACACATTATGGTACATATTTTTGCTGACACGCACGGTACACCCTGCTATGTGTATGTACATGAGGACTCCTAGACAGAGGATGTAGCCCGACGCACCGCACGTTCTTAATGGACCTGGGTTGGACAACCTCTACAGTCACGTCTATCTCGGGGTCAATCGAATGGGGATTACTCTCCATCCAAGCTGGCCTTGAAGATAACGAGGTTGGCTGCTATTGCAGCATCCGACTTTTCTCACTGATCCATAAGAATTGTCTCATGAAATGTATAGGGATTAGGTGGGGCCCAGTTTCAACATCAGAGGGGTCTCTTGCATCAAGAGCTTTGTTGGGGGTATGATTAATATTCTTATTCTTCAGGAGCACCATCTTTGTGAGAGACACATTCGGCGATGTGGTCGGATTCTGCATGGCCGCTATGAGACATTTTGGTCGCCTGCTTTTGGGCTTGGAGGCCTTCAGGGAGGGATATGTATGACTATTGCGAACTCATGGCAACAGGACATCGTGGGTAGAGGTATTATTGTGCCAGGCAAGCCCTAGTGGATTACTATGCAGGTTCATGGTTGCCTCATGGGCATCCGGAACATCTATGCGCCCAATGTGGCAAGTGCACAAGCTGAGTTTTGGTCTCATATTGTAGAGTTTTTGCCACATGCAGAGCAGTGGTGTGTCGGGGCCCCCAGACAACTTCTCTCTCTCTCTCTCTCTCGCTCTAACCGCAGAGTAGGAGGAGTGAGTCTATCTCAAATAGATCGCTTCTACACGAGTGACCGCATTTGTGAAATGGGAAGATCTGTTTGCATTCTGGCAGGGACTTCTTTCTCAGATCATGCTCCAGCGATTCTTACTGTGACAAACAGACAGAGGAGTGGGAGTGCGATGATGCGCATCCTCAAGAGGATTTTGCTGGACACGGAGCTCATAGAGCAAGTGGTGGCACTTTGGAGAGAGAGTTTAAGCATTGAGGGTACCCCTGCTAGCAAAGTGGCCGTTGGACTTGCTGAGCTTAGTCGTTTCTTCCTTCGGGAGTCTGTAGCTTGCTTGCCTGCGGCCAAGCACAAGGAGGAGAAGCGCCTCAGACGCGGCATTGCTTCCTTACAACGGATGCAGGAGTGTCACCTAGACAGTCCTTGGCTAGAGGAGCACATGTAGCAGGCTCGACAAGGGTTGACCACCACTGAGGAGCAGCGTCAAGAGTGCCTTTCATTGACAAGCATTTCAATGGACCCAGGTGGGCGGCAGAGTTATTGGTGAGTTCTTTTGAGACTGTGGGGCCTCCTCATGTGCACACCAGTGTTAGCCAGTTGAGGGTCAGTTGCTTAAGAGACGGAGGATATGCCTGCGGTTGCTACTGTCTTTTACCGTGAGTTGCTTTTAGATGAGCCACAGTTAGAATGCCAGGGTGCATGCAAAGAGGAGGTTTGGGCACACATGCCTTGCTTAGTTACTAAGGAGATGCGTCAGAGACTAGAAATGCCTCTCCAGCTAGAGGAGCTCCATGAGGCCCTCAGGGCACTCTCCCTAGGTAGTTTCCCAGGAGAGAATGGTTTGACTCCCAACTTTTTCTTGGAGTACTGGGAGTTTCTTGGGGCGAATCTATGTAGCACCTACCAGCACATCTTGCACACTGGTGACATGCCTAACATAAGTGAGTCTAATTTAACTTATCCCCAAGGAGGGACGCTCCTTGGATGAGATTCGGCAGTGGTGGCCCATCACTATTCTTAACTCGGCCTACAAAATTTTAGCAAAGGCTCTAAATTTGAGAAATCAGCCGCTACTTGTGACCATTATACATGGGACTCAGACAAGTTTTGTCAAGGAGCGCAGTATCCTTGACAACATCTTTACCTTTTGGGAGGCATCTGCCCTCGCACGTCTCCAGGGAGAGGATCGTGTGATACTCCTTGATTTTGAGAAGCCTTACAACAGAGTTGACTAGGATTTCTTGGAGGGCACTCTGTGCACGATGGGCTTTAGGAGTGTCAGCGCTGTACAGATGTGCACATAGTCAGGTGCTCCTGGCAGGGGGAATAGGTGAATGCTTCATGCTCAAGCGTTGAGTTAGACAGGGTTTCCCTCTTGCTCCCTTCCTTTTTCTCTTCTATGCTCAATCTCTGGATGGAAGAACAATGTGACCTATCTCTCGGTGTGTCTCCCCGTCTATGAGATTCTCTCTCTCTCTCTCTCTCTCTCTCTCTCTCTCTCTCTCTCTCTCTCTCTCTCTCTCTCTCTCTCTCTCTCTCTCTCTCTCTCTCTCTCTCTCTCTCTCTCTCTCTCTCTCTCTCTCTCTCTCTCTCTTCGCCATGCTTGCCCGCCACGGTCCTCGCCAGCCCTGCCCCACCGCGTAGCCCCTGCACCCCCTGTAGTTGCCCACGCGCCACCCATGTGGAGGCCTGCGCGCCGCTGTTTCACCCCCTGTGCGCGCCACTGCCACACCTGCTGCACCCGCTGTGGCTGACCTGTTGCCACTGCACATTGCCAACGTTATAGCATCTGCCACTGCCATTCACTGTTGCAGCATTGCCAACTGCACCAGGCCCGTTGCCCCCAACCACACACACACACTTTTTTTTTTTTTTAAATTGTTTTGATTAATTTACCTGTGGGAAACCTCAAGGCGAGGAAAACCCATCAAACAGATCATATACAAAGGGAAGAACATTGAAGTGCTCTGCGATACAAAAGCATTAAAAACAAACATAAAAGAGCTGCAAGGTTTCTAGGGATAAGTCCCCAATGTCAAAGGCAAAATGTAACGATTGCCTCAGCGAAAACTTGTACGATGGAAAAGGATCTGCATCATGCTGATGAAACATGCGGAGATTGCAATGGGGCCACAGGGACCATAACAACCAAAATCTGACCCATGCGAAGAAAATGGCAAATTGCTGGAGGGAATGCGGAAGAATGCCAAAAAGCCAGAATCGTTTGTGGAAGACTGCTGAGGGAAATCGAAGGTGTATACAAGTAGAAACGCGACGAAGAAAAGCCCTGGTGAAGTGACACTCCCAAAGCAGATGTTTGACAGTCTCATCAACAGTGGAGCAACGGACGCAACAAGAGGAGCTAATATGGCGCCCCGCAAGGAGTGTTCCAACTGGAAGAACTCCCAGCAAACAATGCCAAAGAAACAAATGCTCCTTAAGAGGCAAGCGAGACTTCCAGATTGCAGTAAGAGCCTGCCTCCACCATTGATCGGATTTGTGTAAATCCCAGAGCGCATTACAATGATCAGCCAGCCAAGAGTCCTGCATGAGAGAAGCATAGATATGGTGAGCAGAAATCCCATCCAAAGAATAGTCCCATAGATTCCAATCCTGCATACGGCATCCACCGGCCAGCGGCGGAATAGGGAGAAAAACATCCAGCATATGCTGAAGCAAGCTCCAAATATGACAATAATAGGCCCAACCCAAAGCATGCTGCCGCTTGAGAAAAGGTAAGCAAATTCCCAGATAAATCCACCACATCATCCACCGTCCATATGCCACGACCAGAGAGGAAGTAGGCTTGACGAGGCAACTGATCAACCAGGGTAAAAGAAAATGTTGCTTTCCAAACGCAACGAATTCCCATCTGCTAGCTGCCTGCCATGCCAAGAGAGATGATTCGTAACAACTTTCCAAGCAAAGAGCAAGCCAGAGGTGATTAAGCCATAGAAAGAGGGGATCCGGGGATGGGGGACCTTTAGGACGGGGACGCAACGTGGGACCCGGGGATGGGGGACGAGACGCGGGAATGAGACGCTCAGACGTCCCTCATAAGGGTACGCAGGCGGGACGCGTCCCGGGACGGGCGTCCCCGGTGATGGGTGCAGATGGGACACGGGCAGGGGGCGCCAGGGGGGACTTTTTCAAAGTTCAAAAGTAAAAAACGGAGCCATTTTGTGGCCGTTTCACTAGGGGGGTCTTTCCATATAATAGGCCCAAGGAGGACACATTTTCAAGCTACCTTGCTAAGGCCTCATGAGTCATACTACATACTACATACCCTAGGGCCTCAAGCTTGACTCTTGAGCCTTGAGCCTTGCCCTCCCTCTCGAGTCTCTCCTTCCCCTCTCTTTCCCATCTGTCCTCTTGAAGTCGAGACTTTGGAGCCTTGAAGCCTACCCCTCTCTCCTTCTCTCCGGATCTCCGAGCTTCCATTTTAATTTTTCTCTAATATGTATGGCATCTCAAGATGGATCCGGAGCAGCTCTAAGCCCTTCTCCTTCTCCTCCCTTCTGCCCCACCATGGCTTCTCAACCCCCCTTCCTCCCCCAACTTCACATGGGCATGGTGGAATAAACAAGTTTTTTTTAATGCGCGTCCCTTGCCCCGTCCCCCGTCCCTTGTTTTGCCACGTCCCCGTCCCCGTCCCCGGGACCCGTCACGTCCCCGAGACCCGTCCCCATCCCCATGTGTCTATGGATTAAGCAACCAAGAATATTACCGACCATCTTGCCAAACACAGTCTCCCAAAGGGAAGTCTGCCAATGACCAACGGCAGGAGTGGCAACATGTCGACATAGATCAGCAACCATAATTGTCCATGGCTGAGACTGTAATGCAAGAGTGGGCAAAAACATAGCCTTCCTTGACAATGCATGGCGACGAAGGTCCAAAATATTCAGCCCGCCAAGACGCTTTGGAGTGCAAAGTTTCTCCATTGCTAACAAGCGGAGGCCTTTCTTATGAGAACTGGTGCGCCACAAGTGAGATACAATAGTAGACATAAGCAATGATTTTTTTGTATTTTTGTTTTTTATCTATTCACAAAGGCCACAGAGATATATACATCAGCCACAGAAGATATACATCTTCCAAGATAAAAGCCTATACAAGTGCAAACTGTGCAAATTTTAGAGCCTGTAAAATCGAACTGTTACGAACTGCACTCACTGTAGTACACCCTGGCGCTGAGGATGCAGCAGGTCGCACAAGGGCTGACAAGGGGTGAGCCCACAATAGGGTTAAGTTGCGCAGGGGCAGACTGTTGCGCTGAGTGGAAACTGCTGCAGCAGGTTACGGACGAGCAGGCCACACAGTCTGAGGGGCACCCAAGAGCTGAGGAACGCACAGGAATCTCTTGCCCACACGCACGCACGCACACACACTCACATACACCCGCTGGCGCAGGTGCAGTGGGCTGCAGCAGCACGCAGGAATGTTCGCGACAGAGCAGGAACTTCTCACGCGCAGGAACTTTCACACTGTCACGCTACTTCTGCGCGCGCACACACGCACACACCTCTCTCTCTCTCTCTCTCTCTCTCTCTCTCTCTCACACACACACACACACACACACGCACAGAGAGAGAGAGAGAGAGAGAGAGAGAGAGAGAGAGAGAGAGAGAGAGAGAGAGAGAGAGAGGGTGCATCTAGAGAATACTGAGGAGGGGAGTCTGTCCATAGAGAAACCATGTAGCTTGAACCATGCTTCCATCAGTGCATACCAACATCATGTATCTCCCTATGCTCTCAAGTTCCATGAGGACTCCACAGCCAGCCAAGCATAACGATTTTGTGGGAGGTCCCTTAAGCTTTGTATAAGTGCCGTTGATCTCTTAAGAGCCTCCACCACACCAGAAGAGGGGCAAGCAGCACTGGTCAGATGATTGCATGGGGAACAAAGGCCTTAGCCTTGATCATCCTAGAGATCGTGGAGATAATTGGCCTCTCCATGTCTTTTCACGCATCTGTACCTCCATGCTTACAACTATGATGATCTATTGAGGGTCCCCATATCTGCACTCCATATAGCATAACTGAGGCAACCAGAGTATTTAAAAGCCATAGCTCAATGCGAGGCTCCTCGAATTAAGCCTATGAACACATCCTCTCCAAACCTCCGAAAGCTACGTATGCTCTAGTCACTCTAGCATCTGCCACTCTCCAAGTGGAGAAAATCGGGCCACTAGAAACCACCCCAAGGTAAGTCTACATATATGTATGCTCCACTCCGTCCTGTTCATAAGTAACACTAGGTGCTAATCGCCTGACCCATTGCGCTGTAGTAATTTTTTTTCCCAAGAAAATGATCCTTCTATTAGTTAATGAAACTACCAATATGGCTACAACCGCCTCTACTAGAGGGGGCTACAACAATCAAAAGGGGAGACTCTCCCAAAGAAAAAACAAAATATGTACAATGAGGGCTAAATCAGGAAATGGGAGGAGGGGAAACCCATACAGGCACACCCTGGACCATGGTGAAGAAAGGCCCAGGATGCCAAAGTCGAAGGAAAGCCTCTCTACACTCACGCATCGGTCGGAGCTACCGTGAAGTCTCTCGAACTGTCCCCTGAGAGTATGGATCAGCTCCAGCCCAAAATCTCGAACAGTCTCCGCTGGTGGCATAAGACGAGCCTCAAAGATGCAGAAGCAGCGGGCCAGATGAACCAGAGTGTCAGGCCGCAGACGCCTACCAACACTCCTCTCTCTCACTGCACCACTCTTGTGGAGTAAGCTCTGTAGCAGGCTGGAGTGTAGGTCGACCCCCCGTATCACTATCATCCTGTTGGTGAAGGATAACTCAAAATGTAATGCAGGGCGCGTGAGAGTGGACCAAGCAACTTCCCCCCAAGTGTACTGCCGTGCTGTGGAGAGAGCTCGCAGAAGGACCCGAAGCCACACCTGTTGTGCCATAGGGCAGTCCCAAAGACAATGACTCTCTCTCTCCAAAGGCTAGTCACAAGCTGCACATGCTGCCGCACGGCCACTGTGTACCAGCCAGCTCCCCACTGCTGTAGCTCTATGTGCACCTAGTCACTGGAACAACGTGACTCGCCACGGCTGTCTGGCGTCCCACAACCTCGCCCAAAAAACTGACAAGAACACAGTTGTGAGACCCTCCTCCTGCCAATGAGGTGCTGCAGCAGGACGAGCCTCTCTCCGTGCTGCCAGTATGTGACGTCCTAATCGAAGAGTGTACTGAAGAAGGGGACACCTGGATGGTCCGCTGAGGAGAAAGGGTCCCTCCAAAACCACTCTCCAAGATCCCATTGCACTCGTGCCAATGGACAACTCTCCCAAGCCCACAGCCTCTAGTGGCCTATCTCAGGAGTTGCTGGATCACAATCTATGACACAAGTCCTCCCACAAATGCCCACAACTCGAATCCTCTAAAAACAACACTGCAACCTGTGGGGCCTCTACTGAGACTATGTAGTCCACCCTCGCCCTATAGCTCGAAAAACATGCAGGGTACAGTCTCTGAGCAAGCCTGAACTGCGATCAAGACCTCCAGTCACGTAAAGGCTCCCATCCATCTGGGCGCTGCTGACTCGAGAGGTGTAAGCCACTCAACAAATACTACCTCTGTGATGTCTTGACACATGTCCCTCTCATGCCATGTAGCTGAATGCTCTGAAGCTCCTCTGACAAACCTGAAAACTGTAGCCAGTCACCAAAAGTGCGTACTGGAGCCTCTGCCATGGGAACCCAAGAAACATGAGGCCTCCTACCAACCAAGTGGCCTCTCTGAGTGTTGACCATGGGGTTCCAAAGAAGGGGTTGTCTCAGGCGCTCCTCTGTGCAAGTTGGTTGGGAGCTGCTCCATGCCTCTCCGTAGCTGCTCCCAGGAGTGAAGCAGTCTCACAGCAAACCGATCCTCCAGTCTCCTGTTCAGGCACATCTATCTGTAAATCCATCTGATGAAAGGTCTCCAAGGGCCTCCTGCCTGAGGCACTCTAGCTCTAAGCCGCTAAAGCAAAAACTCCTTCCAAGGCTCCTCCCCTGGAAACAGTCCTATGACAACGAACTTCCCAAGGAGGGCTTTGCTTTGCTGTGCAGGGTCTATGATCCCCTACCCCCCCTGAGAACAAGGTAGAGTAATTGGGGCACTACCCACCAAGAAAGCCACTGTCTTCCTCCGGTTGATCAGTGCGCCTCATGCACAACAAAACATCTCAAGAGCCTCCTCAGACTTGTGTAGGTTGGCCTCCTGGCCCTCCAAGTACAAAGTTGAGTCGTCTGCAAACTCAGCATCCAGTAGCTCATCGCCCCGAATAGGGAGTGCTAAGCCACGAAGACCAACCTGCTGTGAAACCAAAAATCTGCTTTTCGCCTCAGCATAGAACAGAAAGAGGAAGGGGGTAAGAGGGCAGCCTTGTCTGCCCGAACGTGTGAGCATGAAACGGTCTCCTCTACCTCCTGCCAAAAGCACCTGACTGTGTGCACGTCTATAGAGAGCTGACACACCTCTGATCCAAGCATCTAAGAAGCCCATCCTACGTAAAGTGCCTTCAAAAAGTCCCAGTCAACTCTATTGTAGGCCTTCTCAAAAGCGAGAAGAAGAGTCATCAGATCCTCACCACAGAGGCGCGCAAGGGCAGAAGCCTCCCAAAAAGTAAAGATGTTGTCAAGGATACTGCGCTCCTTGACAAAACCTCTCTGAGTCCCATGTATAATGCTCTCTAGAAGTGGTTGAATCCTCAAACTCAAAGCCTTGGCAAGAATTTTGTAGGTTGAGTGGAGGATGGTGATGGGTCGCCACTGCAGAATCTCATCCAAGGAGCCACCCTCCTATAGAATGAGGTAAATCAAATCCTCAGTCATGCTGGCAGGCATCTCTCCTGTGTGTAAGATGTACTGAAAAGCGTTGCATAGGTCCGAGCCAAGCAAGTCCCAGTACTCTAAGAAAAAGCTGGGAGTCAAACCATCCTCAGTCACAAGGATCTGTGCTCAAACCTGCACTCTGCATGCATCCTGATGCTCTGACTGAGGCTCTACTGACAATAGGTCACGGTAAAAGTCAGTGGCAACTGCACCCATGTCCTCTCACTCTGAGGCAACTGACCAGTCAAGCCTCCTCAATTGTCTGACACTGGCGTGCGCATGCCGGGGACCCACTTTCTCAAAGAACGCCCACGTCACTCTGTCACCCACCTCGGTCCACTAAGATGCCTGTCGATGGAAAGCAAACTCATGACGCCTCTCCTCTGTGCTAGCAGGATCCAGGCAAGCCTGCTGCAAGTGCTACTCCAACCAAGGATTCTCTGGGTGCTGCTCCTGCATCCTCTGCAAGGAAGCAACACCCTGTCAGAGACGCTGCTGCTCCACTCTCGCTGCAGCCCAGCGGCTCATAGACTCCTGAAGAAAGAACCGACTAAGCTGAGCAAGTCCAGAGGCCCCCCTGTCAACAGGAGAGTCCTGCGTGTCCAAGCCCTCTGTCCAAAGAGCCACCATTGGCTCTCTGAGCTCAGAGTTTAGCAAAGATCCTCTCAGGAATGCGTAGCATCGTGCTCCCCATCTTCTGTCTATCTGTCACTGTGAGGATCACAGGTCCATGGTCCGAGAAAGATGTCCCAACCAGAATGCAGACTGTCCCACCCAAGTCACAGAAGTCGTCACTAGTGTAGAAGCGATCTATCCGAGATAGATTCACTCCTCCCACTCTACAATCCGAACGAGAGAAGGCTAGGTTGTCTGGGGGCCTCACAAGGCCAGAGTGTTGCCAAATATATGAAACCCTCAAAGTCATACATAGCCTCTTCCAAGCTGTCAACTCAGCTCCATGTACAGTAGCATGGCTACCTCCAATCCTGTCAGACGGGTCCTCCATCATGTTGAAGTCACTCCCAATGCACCATTGCTCTGCCTGCGGCGAGACTCTACAATGTGAGACAAAAACTCTACACGTGCACTCGCCACATTGGACGCATAGATGTTCAGGAAGCCAACCCTGAACCTGCATACTAATCCATTGAGCCCTCCCAGGCACAATAATACCTATGTTTCAATGGCATACTGCCAAGAGTCCACAATAGTCATACATACCCCTCCCTGGATACCACAAGGTCCAAATGCAGCTCACCAAAATGTCTCATATCGCCCACGCAAAAGCTGACCACATCGTTTAATGCGGCTCTCACACAGATGATGCTCTTGTAGCATAAGAAGATCAACATCTCTCCTCCCACAAGGCATCGTTGAAGCTACTGACGTAATCGGACCCTCTGGCGCTGAAACTAGGGCCCACCTAATCCCTGTACGTTCCATGAGACGATCCTCATGGAGAGCAAGAGAGAACTGATACTGCAGCAGCAGCTAACCGTGCTATCTTCGAGGTTCGCTTGGATGGGGATTAATCCGCGTCCGAGCGTCCCTGAGATAGGCGTGACCTCAAAGAGTGTCTAGCCCAGGCCCAAGAAGAACGAGCCGTACGGAAGGCAACCTCCTCTATCCAGGAGTCCTCATGTATGTGTACATAGCATGGCGGGCTCTGCGTGTCAGCAAAGAAGTAAACCACAATGTATCTACATCCTGCCGAGTTTGGAGGTGTCATTGAGAACTTGGCCAACGGCCACGGAGTCTGAACCAAGTTTGTAACCCCTAGGTCTCCCATGTGGTGAGAGAACTCGAGGGCCTGTGCCTGCAGCGACTCCAACACGGAGTCCAAAGTCCACTCAGGCTGGTCCTTGCCACATCGGGGAAAAGAGAAGCAAACCGTTGAGCTGCCAGGAACAGTACCTGAACTCTGAAGCACGCTATCTCAAAGTTTGGTGAAGGGTCGCCAAGAAAACGTGTGAAGACGTAGACAAAGAAATCCCACCGACGACGAATGTCAAAGCTCGTCAGTCCACAAGGAACTACTGCAATGGGAGACGTCTGCACCAGAAGGGGGGTTCGCAAGAGAGGCTGCCCCTCTCTCGCCAAGCGACTCGTGGCAAAAGCATTGCAAAGAGATCTCCTAGCAGCCGAGGATTGTCTTGCCCCATGGGTCGGCTACGGAAGGAGATGTGGAAGCAGAGGGGCTAGCAGGAGAGGGAGGAGTGGGGGGGCGGGGAGCGGCAGAGGGAGCAAGGCAAGGTGGGGAGGAAGGGGGAGGAGGCAGGGAGGGAGGGAAGGGCGGGGGGAAACACGGATGGGGAAGGGGCTGTCGGAGGTGAAGCTGAGGTGGAGTGTGGAGCTGGGCCCTCTTCCTACTGAAGAGGGTCGCAACGGTTCCCTGTGGGAACCCACTACTACTGGCATGAAGCCTAGGGACCACTCTGAGTGCCAGGATAACGTGGTGGCCCCTATCGACAACAACAACGAACCTACTGCTAGCCCTCCTTCTCCTGAGCCCCAGGCTCGGAGGGTGGCTCTGCCTGCATACCCTGTTATTCTGTCTGCTGCTGCTAGCCAGCCCTAGGAGGCTCGAGCTGAGCGTGAGGTGAAGATCGTGGTCTTCTCCGTCAACAGGCCTTTGCAAGATGGCCCATCTGACGACAAATAAAACACTGATTCGGGAGGCCCGAATACTCCACATTCTGACGGAACCAACCGCCACTGACCCTAGGTAGTAGGATGACCTTCGGGAGAGTGTGGGTGTCCCGAGCCAGAACACGTAATGTGGAAATGCCGGCCGCCTTGGCAACTACAGAGGCTGCCGTGTGAGGAGTCTCCAGGACAACCCCAATCTCTAAGCCTATCCTAGAAAGGAGCGGAAGGTACTCCCTTCTTAGGCCGGAGAAGCAGACTGACATGGGCAGGTTTGCTTTCTCGACAAGAACGTCGGAAGTTGGGTCGAAACCATGGTGCCATTGTCGAAAGTGTGCTCGAACTGCTCAGATGGCCAGGGGGTTCATCGCAATGTCCTTAGTAGCCACGCCCGAGAAACTGAACATCGAGAATCTTGCCCACCTCTGGTAAAAGGCGGGCCTGGAGGAGATCACGCACCTCCCCTCTGCTAGGTCGGGTACCGATGATCTTGCAGATGATGGAGGTCGTTTGGAGGTGCTCCATCTGCGGCTAGGTTGCTTGCTTTGTCGGCGAAAGAGCAAGTCGGATGGTGGGCTCTGCAACGTCGAGCGAGGGGGCTTCTCAGGAGTCCCTCTAGGACGGAGCATGAGCCTCCATCTGTGTCTGCTGCTGTGATGGAAAGGGAACGCCTGAAGACAAACCCTCTACGAAACCCAATGAGTAGAGTCCCAAAAAAACACCACTGACAAGGCTAAACAGAGCCAGGCTGAAATTGGCCCATGGGGCGGTAGGCTTTGGCTTTCACCCGTAATTCTTTACTTTAGACACACACAGAGAGAACATGCAAACGATACCTGCGACGGGAATTAACACTTAAGTACACACACGGCTCAGAAGCTAGAATGCCTCGAGCAGACGTCGACAACCTGTAGGCCCAAAAATTGGCTTTCGGTTTTTCTTTATTCTTTAGGAGGGTAAATTAGAAAGAAGAGTCTTGGGAATCCTTTATCTGTGTCGAGCTAGATACCACTTGTTTTGGCCAAATTTCAGCAGCATAACAACCCCAAAACTTGCGCCAAACCAGTTCCCCTGCTGGAACTCTCTTCCATAGGCATAAACCCTCTGATTCCTGCCCAAAAACAGTAAATTCAGCATGCTGTATTTACTGGTTTTTGCCCTGTTTTCAGCCTCAAACAGTCCCCTAACTGGGGCACTATTCCCAATGGTTCTGGCGTCCGTATGGCTGAAAAACAGTCAATTCACAGCGCATACACAGCGCTGAAAACGCACTTGTATGGTGAGGTTGACCCTCACCGGTGCTTGCTTTGGAGTAGCAATTAGCTACCCCTGTTCCTGCTCAAGCAAGCTCTTGCCTCAGCACAAAAGCATGAAACCACACAACTATACATCAGTCAGATGAAGAGCCCTCTTGTGGGGCATCACATAACTGCACATAGGGGAGAGAGAGAGCAGTGTATAGTGTGCAGGGCATCACTCCTAGCACCACACTGTACATAGAGTGGAAAGAAAGCACACCATAGCCCTTAACCTCTGACAATTGCATAATGAGGCCTCTCCCAGCTTAAAAATCAGCGCCACTTCTTGATGCAAGAGGAAAGTGCACAGGAATGTGCCACTTGGAGTGTTTACAGGCATTTTTCCGTTTTTAATGTTGCCGCCTAAAAATCTCCCAACTGGTTGCCCAGTTGACTTCGCGACAGAGTTAATGGCAATGACACAAACACATTTCAAGGCCCGAAATAGCAGTTCCCTAATTTTCAGGAGATGCTTCCGTTGGGCTTCCACTGGTCATCTGACCATTTATCCTCATTGGGACCGCATCCAAAAGTGCAATGTGGCCCAACTGTCGGGTACTTTCTATTGGTGATCCCACCTTGACGTTATGCCTTTATTGAGTTCACTTCCTAGTATCCACCAACTTGCTAAGTGCAACGGGGGGACCTACATGATCTTGTATTGAGCCTAGACACCCTCTTACTATACGAATTCCAGTGCTGACCCACTTCCCGTCTGCGGGTCAAAATACCGTTCACATTGGCCATACAATGTCCGACCATTTGCAACTTCAAAAAGAGGGTCTCAAAAATAAAACAAAAATCATAGGAGAGAAACCAACATCTAAGGTTAGCAATTGCCATGTCCTTGTGACAGAGGCCTTGGGGGGGGGGGGGGGGGGGGGGGGGGGGGGGGGGGGGGGGGGGGGGGGGGGGGGCCTAAAGTGCGCAAAAAAGGGGGGGAGGGGGTGGGCGAGGAATGGCGGGTTGAGAAGCTGGGGGGAAGGCGACCTGAGGCAGCTAGAGAGAGGGAGAGGCTCGCGCGTGAGGGTAGAGGGCAAGCGGGCTGCGCGCGAGGGCTACCAACACTAGCGCGCATAGCATGGCAGAGGGCAGCGCGTGGCGAAGCTTTTTTTTTTGGGGAGGGGGGGGGGGGGGGGGGGGGGGGGGGGGTGTTCAACAATGGCGGGAGCATTTGCATTAGGACCTTTTTTTTCCGAGAAAGAGATCCTTCTATTAGTTAATGAAACTGCCCTTGCAGCTACAACCACCTCTACTAGAGAGGTCTAGAAAAATTAAAAGGGGAGACTCTCCTAATTAAAAGACAACATATGTACAATGAGGCTAAATCAGGAAATGGGAGGAGGGAAAAGCCACACAGGTGGATGGTAGTGCCATCTCAACACACCTTGGACCATGGTGAAGAAAAGCCCAGGGTGCCAAAGTCGAAGAAACGCCTCTTTACGCTCCCGCATACGGTCGGACCTGCCCTGGAGTCTCTCGAACTGTCCCTTGAGAGTATCGATCAGCTCTAGCCAAAAATCTCTAACAGTCTCCACTGGTGGCATAAGACGAGCCTCAAAGATGCGGATACAACAAGCCCGCCAGATGAACCAGAGTGTCAGGCCACAGACGAGCTCCTAACACTCCTCTCTCTCACTGCACCACTCCTGTGGAGTAAGGTCTGTAGAGTAGGCTCGAGTGTAGGTCGACCCCCTTGTATCACTATCATCATGTTGGTGGAGGATAGCTCAAACAGTAATGAAGGGCCCGTGAGAGTGGACCAAGCAGCTGCCCCCCAAGTGTACTGCCGTGCTATGGAGAGAGTTAGCATCAGCCGAAGAACCGGAAGCCAAACTTGTTGTGCCATAGGGCAGTCCCAAAAACAGTGCGCTGACTCTCCGAAGGCTAGTGACAAGCTGCAACTGCGACCGAGAGGCCACTATGTACAAGCCAGCTTCCCACTGCTGTAGCTCTATGTGCAACCAGCCACTGGAACAACGTGACTCGCCGCGGCTCTCTGGCGTCCCACAACCATGCCCAAAAAGCTGACAGGAACTCAGTTGTGAGACCCTCCTCCTACCAATAAGGTGCTACAGCAGGACGAGAGGCCACTATGTACAAGCCAACTCCCCACTGTTGTAGCTCTATGTGCAACCAGCCACTGGAACAACATGACTAGCCGCGGTTGTCTGGCATCCCACCTCGCCCAAAAAGCTGACAGGAACTCAGTTGTGAGACCCTCCTCCTGCCAATAAGGTACTGCAAGAGGACGAGCCTCTCTCCGTGCTGCCAGTATGTGACATCCCAATTGAACAGTGTATTGAAAGAAGGGGACACCTCGATGGTCGGTTGAGGAGAAAGGGTCCCTCCAAAACCACTCTCCAGGATCCCACTGCACTTGTGCGAGTGGACAACTCTTTCAAGCCCACAGCCTCCAGTGGCCAGTCTCAAGAGCTACAGGGTCGGGATCTATGACACAATTTCTCTCACAGATGCCCACAACTCTGATCCTCTGAAAGCAACACTCTGCAACCTGTGGGCCCTCTACTGAGACTCTGTGTAATCGACCTTCGCCCTATAGCTTGAAAAACATGGATCGTACAGCCTCTGAGGAAGCCCGAACTGCAATGAGGACCTCCAGTCGCGTGAAACCCCCATTCATCTAGGCACTGCTGACTCGAGAGGTGTAAGCCACTCGACTGGTACTGCCTCTGTGATGTCCTAACACATGCTCTGCACCCCTCTCATGCCCTGTATCTGGATGCTCTGAAGCTCCTTTGACAAACCTGAGAACTGTAGCCAGTCACCAAAAGTGCGTGCTCGACCCTCTGCCATGGGACCCCAAGAAACATGAGGCCTACTACCAACCAAGTGGCCTCTCTGAGTGCTGACCATGCGGTTTCAAACAAGGGGCAGTCTCAGGCACTCCTCCGTGCAAGTAGGCTAGTGCTGCTCAAGGCCTCTCTGCAGCTGCTCCCAGGAGCCAAGCAGGCTCACAACAAAACGGTCCTCTAGTCTCCTGCTCAGGCCAACTCTGCGCATCTTTGTCAAAATCCATCTAGTGGAAGGTCTCCAAGGGCCTCCAGCCTGGGGAACTCTAGCTCTAAGCTGCTGAAGCAAAAACTCCTTCCAGGGCACCTCCCTTGGAAGCAATCCTCTAACAGCAAGCTTCCCAAGAAGGGCTCCGCTCTGTTGTGCTGGGTCTATGATTCCCAACACCCCTTGAGAACAAGGTAGAGTGATGACCTGCCAGGCCACTTTGGCCCGAGCTATCTGAGTATCGCGCCCTAACAAAAAAAAATTCCTAGTCAGCCTCTCTACCTGGCTGATGCACGAACTCGAAAAGATCCAACAAGATGTAATGTACCACATAGTAGCCAACAACATCTGGTTGGCCACTATAACTCTACCTACCAAAGAAAGTCGTGCCGAGCTCTAATGTAACAGCTTCCTCGTGCTCGACAGGAGGAGGGGAGCAATCTACTGCTCAAGAGACAAATCCAAGCAACCTTGACAGCCCAAGTATCGAATTGCAGTCCTTGGGAGGATCCATCTGAAACCCTCACCTGGTAGCCAATCAGGCGTAGGACGACTGCCAACCGAGAAAGCCATTGTCTTCCTCCAGTTGATTAGTGCGCCTCATGCACAACAAAAGGTCTCAAGAGCCTACTCACACCTATATAATTGGCCTCCTGGCCCTCCAAGTACAAAACTGAGTCGTCTGCAAACTCAGCATTCAGTAGCTCATCGCCCCGAATAGGGAGCGCTAAGCCACGTAAACCAAAGTGCTGTGAAACCAAAAATCTGCTCATCGCCTCAGCATAGAACAGAAAGAGGAAGGGGGCAAGAGGGTAGCCCTGACTCACCGAACGTGTGAGCATGAAACGATCTCCTGTACCTCCTGCCAGAAGCACCTGATTGTGTGCACGTATGTAAAGAGCCGACACACCTCTAATCCAGGCATCTGAGAATCCCATCCTACGAAGAGTGCCCTCCAAAAAGTCCCAGTCAACTCTATCGTAGGCCTTTTCAAAATCCAGAAGAAGTATCACCAAATCCTCACCACGGAGGCGCGCGAGGGCAAATGCCTCCCAAAAAGTAAAGACGTTGTCAAGGATACTGCGCTCCTTGACAAAACCTGTCTAGGTCCCATTTATAATGCTCTCAAGAAGTGGCTGAATCCTCAAACTCTTGGCAAGAATTTTGTAGGCTGAGTTAAGGATGGTCTCATCCAAGGAGCCGCCCTCCTTGGGAATGAGGTAAACCAAGCACTCACTCATGTTGTCAGGCATCTCTCCTGTGTAAGATGTACTGAAAAGTGCTGCAGAGATCGGTGCCAAGCAAGTCCCAGTACGCTTTAAAAAAACTGGGAGTCAAACCATCCTTACCTGGACAGCTACCACGAGGAAGTGCTCTGAGGGCCACGTGGAGCTCCTCTAGTTGAAGAGGCAGCTCAAGCCTCTGGCGCATCTCCTAAGTCACAAGACTAAGCATCTGAGCCCAAACCTGCTCTCAGCATGCAACTCCACGCACGTCCTCTAGCTCTGAAGCAACTGACCCGTCACGCCTCCTCAGCTGGCTGACATTGGCGTGTGCATGCCGGGGTCCCACTGTCTCAAAGAGCGCCTCCGTCACTCTGTGACCCACTTGGATCCACTGAGATGCCTGTCAATGGAAAGCAAACTCATGAAGCCTCTCCTCTGTGCTGGTAAGCTCCTGGCGAGCCTGCTGCAAATGCTCCTCCAACCAGGGACTGTCTGGTTGCTGCTCCTGCATCCTCTGTAAGGAAATAGCCCCCCGTCGAAGACGCTGCTCCTCCTCTCTCACTACAGCCAGGCGGGCCGTACACTCCTGAAGAAAGAACCGACTAAGCTAAGCAAGTCCAAAGGCCACTTGTCAACAGGAGAGTCCTGCTTGTCCAAGCCCTCTGTCCAAAGAGACACCACTCGCTCTCTGAGCTCGGAGTCCAGCAAGATCCTCTCAGAGATGCGCATCGTACTCCCCCTCCTCTGTCTATCTATCATTGTGAGGATCACTGGTGCATGGTCCGAGAAGGATGTCCCAGCCAAGATGCAAACTGAACCACCCAAGTCACAAATGCGGTCACTAGCGTAGAAGCAATCTATCCTAGATAGATTCACCCCTCCAACTCTGCCATCAGAACGGGAAAAAACCAAGCTATCAGGGGGTCTCACAAAACGGGAGTGTTGCCAAACATCGGAAACCCTCATAGTCATACAAATCCGGTCCCAAGCTGCCAACTCAGTCCCGTGCACCGTGACATGGCCACCTCCAATCCGATCGGAGGGGTCCTCCAACATGTTGAAGCCCCCCAACACACCAGTGTTGTGCATACGGCAAAGACTCCACAACCTGAGACGAGAACTCTGCCCGTGCAATTGCCACATTGGGCGCATAAATGTTCAGGAAACCCATGAGGCAACCCTGAACCTGCATAGCAATCCACTGAGCTCTACCTGGTACAATAATACCTCTGCCCATTGTGGTCTGCTGTAAAGAATCCGCAATAGTCATACATACCCCTCCTTGAATGCCTCGACGTCCAAATGCAGCTGACCAAAACGTCTCATAACGACCACGCAAAATCTGACCATACCGTCTAATGCGGCTCTCACACAAATGATGCTCCTGTAGCATAAGAATATCAATCTCACCACCCATAAGGCATCGCCGAAGCTCCTGATACAGTCGACCCCTCTGACGCTGAAATTGGGGCCCTCCTAATCTCTGCACATTCCATGAGATGATCCTCATGGAGTTAGTGAGAGAAAACAAATGCTGCAACAGCAACCAACCTCGCTATGTTTGAGGCCAGTTTGTGTCCCTCCCGAGCCACACGGCTTGTAGCGAAAGCCCTACCCAAAGATCGCCTCATGGCATACGCGTGTCCAGTCCCCTGCGTCCGAGGAGGAGTGAAGGAGTGGTCGGAAGATGAGATTGTGGGCCCACCGGGGAGAGAGGAGGGGCGGGAGAAGGGTGGAGGTGGAGGGGGAGGAGGCGAGGGAGGCGCAGCGGCAGCATTTGAGGGAGGAGGAGGTAGAGGCGGAGGAACTGAAGTGGACGGAGCCTCCTCAGGCGGGTGCTGCTGAAGGGGGTCGAAACGGTTCCCTATCGGAAGCCGGTGCTGCTGAGCTGCAGGAGGTCGGCCACCAGGGGGAGCAGTGGGGCGAGCCCGCCCCTGTCGGCGGCGGCCAGGCACCTGCTACCAACCATCAGCTAATTGATCGCTGGTCTCTGCCGAGGTACAAGCCTACGCATCCTGTGTATCTGGCTATTGGGCATGCTCAGCCTTGGAAGGCTACACATGCGCTATGGGTAATGATCTCCTGCGAGGACAGGCCTTTGCTAAATGGCCCATCTGTCTGCAAATGAAACACTGATTCGGGAGACCCGAATACTCCACACTTTGTCTGATCCAACCTCCACTCACCTGAGGCAGCAGTACCCACCTTCGAGAGGGAGTGTGTCTCGAAAAAGAACCCGCACAGTAGTTAAACCTGTAGCCTTGGCCACAACTGAAGTTGCAGTGAGCGAGGACTCCAGAACTGTCCCGAACATGGAACCAATCCTGGGGAGAAGAGGGAGGTACTCTCGCCTCAAGCCTGGGAAGCAGACCGAAATCGGCAAGTCTGCCTCCTCCTTAAGCACATCTGTAGTAGGGTCAAAACCATGATGCCATCGTCTGAAATAAGCTCTAGCTACTCGGATGTCGAGCGGGCTCATCCAAATCACCTTGGCGGTCATCTCTGGAGACTCGAACTCTATCTGGTAGTACCCTCTCCCGAGGATCTGGACAATTGGTGATCTTGCCCACATCAGAGAGAAGGCGGGCCTCAAGTAGATCCCGAACCTCGCCCCGACTGGGCCGAGTGCCAATGATCTTGCAGATAACCAAAGTGGCTTGCAAACATTGCACTTCGGCCATCAAGCTCGCTTGCTCTTCTGGCGAGAGAGCAAGTCGAAGGGTCGGCTCTGCGGTGTTTGGCGAGGGGACTTCTATAGAGTCCGTCTGAGGTGGAGCAGAAGCCGCCATTCTATATCTACTACTGAATCGAGAAGGGCGATGGTGACGCGAAACTCACAGTAGGCTGAAAAATCAACTTCCTGCAAGCTGAGAAAATGGGATGGGGGCCGGGGGGGGGGGGGGGGGGGCACGAGGCTGAGGCTGGGGGGCGTGGGGCTGAGGCGGGTGGGCTGCACGCTGGGAGCACTGCGCGCAGAGCTGGCGACGGGCAGGGCAGCACAAGGGAGGCTGGGAGAGGTGAGAGCGATGGCGAGAGGGGGGATGCAGGTGCATCCGGGGGGGGTGGTGGTGGTGGTAGTATGCTAGCGGGAGTGCGAGGCTGAGGCAGGCAGCGGCTGGGGGGGAGCGTGGGGCTGAGGCGTGTGGGCTGCACGCTGGGAGCACTGCGCACAGAGCTGGCAGCGGGCAGGGCAGCACGAGGGAGGCTGGGAGAGGTGAGAGCGATGGCGAGAGGGGGGATGCAGGTGCGTCCGGGGGGGGGGCTGAGCGCTGGGAGCACTGTGCGCAGAGCTGGCAGCGGGCAGGGCAGCACGAGGGAGGCTGGGAGAGGTGGGAGCGATGGCGAGAGCGGGGATGCAGGTGCATCGGTGGGGGGGGGGGGGGGGGGGGGGGGGGGGGGGGGGGGGGGGGGGGGGGGTTGAGCAGCAGCAAGCTCTTGATAGAAAATCTGCATCAGGCCTTTGTAAGGATCATTGCGCTGTAGTATTTAATACGATAGCCTTGGTCTTTCCAAGGTTAACAGACATACCAGTATCCTGTACAAATGTGTGTAAAGGATCAAGATGGCGCTACATCCCCTCAAGTGAATCTGAAATAAGCACATTATCATCCACATACAACAATAGGGGTATCCATGTCCTTGCCAATTGTGCTCCTCTGTCACCCTCCCTCTCTATGTAGTTTGAAGCCACATCCACATACATGCCCCGAAGAGTAGGGGATAATGGGCAGCCTTGTTTCACCCCAATGGTCAAATGAATAATCTCTGACATCCTGTACTCACTCGTCCTGTAACTGTCCTGTACAAGGCCATGATCCCCCACATAAGCTCTACACACACTCCTAGTTTCTGCACTTTGCGAATCCATTTGCCCCTCAGAACTGAATCAAAAGCTTTGCGGAAATCCACAAAGCTACAATAAATCCTCCTCCCATGAAATCTGCCCTCCTCAATGATAGCTCAAAGTGTGAGAATAAGATCTAGGGTAGAGAAACCCCTCCTGGCTTGGTGCTTGGATGCTCTCTCTCTCTCTCTCTCTCTGCCCATCTGCTCAACTCATGCTCAATGATGGATGCATATAATCTGGCTAGCGTATGTCCAATCATGATAGTACAGTAATTCCTAGGCAAACCAGAATCCCCAAATTTGAAAATAGGTACACTCGTGGACATGCTTCAAGTATCAGGAAAACCCTCACACCAGGCCTTAAATTTGGAGGCCATTTTGGGCATCATTGGCATTTTGGGCATCAAATGAAGGCTAGAATGGTTCACAAAGGCTTCACCGTGAAACTTTCTTACTAGGGGCAAGGTGTCATTAGACTCCCAAGCATAAGGAGTAGGGTGTCATATATATATATATATATATATATATATATATAATGTGTTGTAACTTGTGTAATTTTATTATCTCAAGGTTAGATACTTCAAAATACTATGCAATTTTGAATATGAGCTCTCTCATGTTTCAAATGTTTATTATGAATGCATGCATGTGTAGAGGTGTCACTTGTTATATTGTAGTGACATAGTATCGTACAATGTTAAGCGTCATTTGAACTGCACAACTCAAAAATCGATTGACGCCCAACTTTTATAGGCTGAGTGTAATTTGAAGCTCGATAAATGTAGACTAGGAGTCGTATATATTTAACCAAAATCTAAGGGAGGGAGTCAACTTTAAGGCCTGCCTCACACATAGCTCTATTAAACATCAATGCAAGAAGATCAGCCAAAAGATCCTTTGCATCTATAAAATGCTCAATTACCAAGCCATCATGATCATATGGGACAAATCAATATACAATTGTCCTGTATCTTCTGGTATACAGACATTAAAATGAACAGAATTAAAACTTAAATTGGAGCTGGAAAGGGTGGCCTATTGGAGTATATAAACGCTATGGGAGGATGAGGATGGAGTTCCATCACTAAGGGGCTCAAAATGTAAGACTATATGCCTCCAGGATTCACGTTAAAGTTTGAAGAAACCATCATGGCAAAGTAGAGGTAAACCTGTTTTGAAAGGGCATATATTCTTTTCAATAATGCTATGGTGCTACTGGGCTAACGCAATGAGATTTGAAAACCACAAGGACTTGCACAAAATAGACATGAAGTCAATACATCACGGTGAAAGCCACAAAGAAAACTTCATGAATCAAATGTAAAATCAATACACTGAGGTGGCACATATCATTTAAAAGAGATCTAGATAAGGTCAACGGAGAATTGACTCCTCAATCAAAGCAAAATTATAAGGATTGCCACGGGCCTTTTTACATCCAACTTGGGCCATACTGTGATCTCCGATTGCATCCCACCCAGCCATTACATACATTTTTTACCTCTCATATCAATGTTCCTGCACCAAGCTTGTTTCTTTTAAGTACCTTGGATAGAGTCCATGACCCACTTATAGCTGCACTTGCCACTTTAAAACAGGCCATCTCTTGGTGCCTTATACAGCACAAGGTCCAAGCTCAATGGAGCTTTCACCCCTCTCTCACGGACTTGAGTCCATTTGTCATAGAGGACACCTCTCTAGAGTACAATGCACACGATGGGGTCACATTGCAATGCTTAAAGTAAAGGTTTCTGGACTATAAGATAGTCCAGATCTTCTAAGCCATGCAAAGAATAGAAACTACTGCTGAAAGGCAGCTGAAATAATGCCAACGCTCCAGAACTCTTATGAGGCTAACCCCCTGGAAACTGGAATTGCATTCAATTCATGCGATGGCACATTCACCTCTCCAAATATAGAGGAATATGGCCATACATCAAGAAAGTCAGATCAACAGAGACTGATAGCAGTCACCCATTGCTTGGGCTGCCCACTCCCAAAAGTGCACACGGGAATTAAACAAAGGCTTTACCTATAGTGTAGAGGACTCAGCTTCCTCTTTCTTTTGTCACTGACCCAGATACTTTTTTGACTTCTCTGAAAGTCCGGTATGTGTTCGTGAAGCCCAGGCCCCAGCTCATGAGGCCGACAGTCCAGATTAAAAACAAACTATTCCCCTTTCACCCACTATTCCACATTATCAAAAGCTAAATCCTTTAACACTGTTCACTCTTTCTCAATTACCTCGAAGCAAAAAAACAATTCAGCACCTGCGAAATTTCAGTGGTAAATGTCGTCGCGCCATCCAGGACTCCACATCATGCCTTCTTAACTGCATATCCACTCTCCTAGCCATATTATGCAAAAGCGAGTCATGTAACAAACAAAGTTTTGGGCTTTTGAGCAAACCTCAAGAATTCCTTTCAGGTAACAAATGGGTTGGTGTCTCTTAGTCAGTGAAAGTTTGTATGCTAAAAGCGTCAATATTGAAGTGACATGCTAATGGGATTAAAAGTCCTAAGGCACTAGAGCCTATTCACTAGACTAGAAATCAAAGTTGAAGTGCAAGGTGTCACAGAAGAAAAGGCTAAAGAAGAATTCTTGGACATTATACACAATGGTTGGCAACAATGTTCTTATAAATGTAAGGCAAATTGAGCTGCAAGCAAAAGCTTTGAGAGGGTTGATTATCCTCGTTTACAAATAGTGTCTGCCAGTGTAACATAATTTCTTTATTTGTTCAAAACGCTATAATGCTTGTCTGTGTAAATGCAGATAGTACACTCTTGTCATAAAATTCCGTGCGAACAGTTTCTAAAGTTTGAGAGCATACCTTCTGCTTAGTGATAATAAGAAGTTTTGCATGTTCCCAATCAGTAAAACTGTCAGGAGAAGCCCCAAAATCACTATACCCAGCACAAAGAGGACCTCTCCAACAAAGACACTGGGCATTTGATTTCCAGCCAAAGTACTGACTTGCTACAAGAACGTAATGACAGCAGTTTCATAACATGCTCTTAAACTTTAGGGGTTTCAAAAAAGACATCTGAAATCATAATGAACTTGCCTGAAATCCCCAAAACAGAGAGTAAATATACTTTGGTACAAAGCTTTTTTCAATGGTTACATTTACTGCTGAGTTATATATTCCGTAAACAAATGTAGAAGAATTTGCAAAGACACACCCAACTGCATCACTGTTACTGGTCCACATTTTCCATGTGCTAGCATTAATACTCGTCATTGTGCCATTAACATCTCCACCATCCCCACAATCTAAAAAGCGGAAGTTGCAGCCAGCTGAAGTTGCTTCCGTGCAGGCATCTCTCAAGCATTGGTTCACTCTCTGGTTGTGCAATGTCACAAGTAGATAAGATTCATTCTCTCTCTCTCTCTCTCTCTCTCTCTCTCTCTCTCTCTCTCTCTCTCTCTCTCTCTCTCTCTCTCTTCAGGCACCCTCGCTGTCTCTTACACGGGTGGAGATCACTAGACTCATTCGTCAGGACCTGATCCAGCTCGACACCAGGAGGACATGGATAGAGCCGCCTCAGGAGTTGAGCACGAAGATGGCTTTCTATAGGGACAGGTTGCCCCCTTTCCAGTATTCTCTTCAGGCACCCTCGCTGTCTCTTACACGGGTGGAGATCACTAGACTCATTCGTCAGGACCTGATCCAGCTCGACACCAGGAGGACATGGATAGAGCCGCCTCAGGAGTTGAGCACAAAGATGGCTTTCTATAGAGAGCATCTTCTCCACCTCACAGGAGATGGGTTTGTGATTCGACCCAGCTACATGGACACACATATGTCTCATGGTTTGCGTTGTGCCATTGGTCAGATACGCACATCCTCACATCAGCTCGAGATTGAGACCGGTAGATTCAGAGGGATACCAGCAGACAGCAGGATATGCCGATTATGCCAGAGAGAGCCAGAGACAGAGTTGCACTACATATGTCATTGCACAGTGTTCTATGAGATACGGGGGCGTTTCCACTGCTTATTCAGAGAGGGTTTTGGTCCTCTATCTAGGGTCATGAGTTATGAGGATCACAGATGTCTTGGACTATATCTACTTGAGTTACACAGGTATAGAGACACTTTACTGGGGAGAGCTAGAGAGAGGCAGTCCCAGAGACACATTACAGATTTCTTTTCACTAGATATGGGACAGCCAGAGGAGCAGCCACCACTGCAGAGCTCGTCCCACACTCATTCGACCACTACTGGCACTCTCATCGACCGAGCATTGGAGCTACAGAGATACAGACGACCGCGACTGAGGAGAGGAGCTACACAGCATCGACGGAGACTACAACAGAAGATTCGAGCCATACTCTCTCGACATCCAGAGTGCAGATGAGGATGGATCCTCACCATTTCTTCCATCTTTGTTTCACACACTGTTACATCCAGTTTACCGGGTACCTATTGTATCAGCTGCTACACCCACGTAGTTTTAGATTGTAGTAGTAGTAGTAGTATTTTGTTCCACTTCTAGTTCTTTTCTAGTTCTTTTGTACCCAGACATGGTATTAGATTCACTATTTTGTAACTGATTGGTCTCATAGGTCATTTTGGCCTTTTGAAGACGTTAATATAACATTTCATTTCATTTCTCTCTCTCTCTCTCTCTCTCTCTCTCTCTCTCTCTCTCTCTCTCTCTCTCTCTCTCTCTCTCTCTCTCTCTCTCTCTCTCTCTCTCTCTCTCTCTCTCTCTTCAGGCACCCTCGCTGTCTCTTACACGGGTGGAGATCACTAGACTCATTCGTCAGGACCTGATCCAGCTCGACACCAGGAGGACATGGATAGAGCCGCCTCAGGAGTTGAGCACGAAGATGGCTTTCTATAGAGAGCATCTTCTCCACCTCACAGGAGATGGGTTTGTGATTCGACCCAGCTACATGGACACACATATGTCTCATGGTTTGCGTTGTGCCATTGGTCAGATACGCACATCCTCACATCAGCTCGAGATTGAGACTGGTAGATTCAGAGGGATACCAGCAGACAGCAGGATATGCCGATTATGCCAGAGAGAGCCAGAGACAGAGTTGCACTACATATGTCATTGCACAATGTTCTATGAGATACGGGGGCGTTTCCACTGCTTATTCAGAGAGGGTTTTGGTCCTCTATCTAGGGTCATGAGTTATGAGGATCACAGATGTCTTGGACTATATCTACTTGAGTTACACAGGTATAGAGACACTTTACTGGGGAGAGCTAGAGAGAGGCAGTCCCAGAGACACATTACAGATTTCTTTTCACTAGATATGGGACAGCCAGAGGAGCAGCCACCACTGCAGAGCTCGTCCCACACTCATTCGACACTACTGGCACTCTCATCGACCGAGCATTGGAGCTACAGAGATACAGACGACCGCGACTGAGGAGAGGAGCTACACAGCATCGACGGAGACTACAACAGAAGATTCGAGCCATACTCTCTTGACATCCAGAGTGCAGATGAGGATGGATCCTCACCATTTCTTCCATCTTTGTTTCACACACTGTTACATCCAGTTTACCGGGTACCTATTGTATCAGCTGCTACACCCACGTAGTTTTAGATTGTAGTAGTAGTAGTAGTATTTTGTTCCACTTCTAGTTCTTTTCTAGTTCTTTTGTACCCAGACATGGTATTAGATTCACTATTTTGTAACTGATTGGTCTCATAGGTCATTTTGGCCTTTTGAAGACGTTAATATAACATTTCATTTCATTTCATTTTCTCTCTCTCTCTCTCTCTCTCTCTCTCTCTCTCTCTCTCTCTCTCTCTCTCTCTCTCTCTCTCTCTCTTTCATCCGGGCAGCCTTGGCACCAGACCCGCCCATGTACCACATCTTACATCCCCCCATTAGTACAGGATGGAGCTAGATAGCTTGATGCATTCTCATGATTGTACTACCTTGAGCATATAGACATGCATATACCCCTAGAGATAGAGCTCCATCCCTCCTCAGATACCCCACTACCTACACTCAGTTCAGTTTTGTATCAGTTTTTGTTTCATTTGTCTTTCCGATAGACGGATGACATACACACCATGTACATTTGATTTGTCTCATAGGCCGATTTCGGCCTGACATAGACGTTAAAAATCTTTCTTTCTTTCTTTCTCTCTCTCTCTCTCTCTCTCTCTCTCTCTCTCTCTCTCTCTCTCTCTCTCTCTCTCTCTCTGTGGCGGGCTGTTGAGCGCGAGGCCTCTCTCTGTGGCGGGCTGAGCGCGAGGGTCTCTCTGCAGCGAGGAGGACAGTTCTCTCTCTGGACCTTATCAATCTCCTTCCAATACAATGCCTCTCAAGTACAAAGGAAGAAGACACACACAAGATATACTTTCACGCCAGAGACTGATTCAGTCTATGTGGAAAAGATCTATAATAGGATGTGGGCAGCCGAGCCGGTATATACTGTAGAGGAGATTACTTCTCAGCTAACAGAGATACTACATGGAGCAGCACAAGAGGCATACCCACATACTCAGCCTGATCAGAAGAGAGGATCTGGGAACATGCCTCAAAACAGTTGGTACGACGAGGAATGTAGAGAGACGAGAACCCAGGTCCAGAAAGAGCTTACACTTGGGATCATCACATATAAGCAGTCTCGGATTGCTCTTCGGCGTATAGTACATCGCAAGAAAAGGGCATTTTTAGCCAAACTGGAGAAGGATTTATATCAGCTCTTCTTGAGTCAGGACTCACATGAGGCCTGGCGTTTATTTCACGAGCACTCATCACCTCCGACAATTACTTCTCCTGAGATTTGGGGTCAATATGTAACATCATTATATACGGTATCTGAACAGCCTCCATTACCAGATCCGCTAGAGCCATGCCCTGCTACCAGTACTTTCTTTACTACGGAAATGGTGGAAAAAGCCATTGATAAGATGAAGACAAGAAGAGCATATGATCATGAGGGTTTAGTAGCAGAACATCTGATCCATGCAAGGGATCTACTTTCAAAAGTCCTTGCTCGTCTGTTTAATCGGGTCATGTGTGAAGGATTACCTGAATCTTGGAAATTATCTACTATCGTACCTATTTTCAAGTCAGGGATCCTATGATACCCGGGAACTACCGTACCATTATGGTGGGTCACACATTGACCCGACTGTACGCATCCATTCTGGAACAAAAATTGAGTAGATGGGCAGAGAATGAGGGCATAAGGGCAACAAGGCAAGCTGGATTCAGGAGGGGTTATTCCACTTTAGATCATATTCTTACGCTCAGAGCCATTATTGAGGAAGGATGAGCAAGCGGGAGAAGGATGTATTGTTGCTTTGTGGATTTTTGGAAAGCTTTTGATACAGTACCAAGGGCCAGATTGATGCGCAGAATGCAAGAGTTAGGGATCCCCAAAGAGATCATCTGGGGGATCATGGCCTTATACGGGTCAGTAACTGGTTATGTACGTACTCCAGAAGGGGATTCTGACATTGTTCATTCCACCGTTGGAGTAAAGCAAGGATGCCCATTGTCCCCTACTTTATTTGGTATGTATATAGATGAGGTATCAGATTACATTGATAGAGAGGGTGACAAAGGTGCTCAACTTGCAGGGTCATGGATCCCTCTGTTGTTGTATGCAGATGATATTATATTGATAGCAGAATCACCAGATGGAATGCAGAGGCAGTTAGATGCATTACATAAATTCGCGGAGGACAGTGGACTATCGATAAATTTGGGTAAAACCAAAGTTATGGTGTTTAACACCACACCGCAGTGGGTTAGGAGATCGGCACCTACATTTGCATATGGCCATGATACAGTAGAGTACACAGATGCATACACATACCTTGGTGTGGTATTTACAGGACCGAAGTTTACTCTTAAGAAAGCAGCGGATGCTAGATTGTCCAGAGCCTCTGCGGCCTTGGGAGGGTTGGAGAGGATGTGTTCACAAGTGCAATTTCAGGAACCACGAACAAAACTTTGGCTCTTTGATACTGTGGTGGCTTCGGCTATGCTTTATGGGGTCCAGATTTGGGGACCATCTGTGGATCAGGATAATTGGAAGTCAATGGAGAGACCTTTGGTATCTATGATTTCCCGAATGATTAGGCCTCCGTACCACACGCGATTACCCGAGCGGAACTAGCTGCCCCTCCGATAGAAATTGAAGCTCTTACCATATCAGTGTCCTTTATACATGGTTTATGGGATACAAATAATTGCCGATATACTAGATTGGCCCTCGAATCCTCTCGACAATTAGCAATGAAAGGAGATACATCATGCTGGTATGCACAATTGTCCTCGTGGTTTCAGAGACAGGTTCAGTATGGAAAGATTACCCCCCTTCCAATACTCTCTTGAGGCTCCATCACTGGCAATCACATGAACGGAGATTAATAAAATCATCCGCCAGGATCTTATACAGTTGGACACTAAGAGGACATGGGAAGACCCTACACAAGAATTGGGCACGAAGATGGCCGACTACAAAGAAAACTTCCTACAGCTATCTGAAGATGGTTTTGTGATTCGCCCGAGCTACATGGATACCCACCTGTCTCATGGTTTGAGATGTGTTATTGGTCAGATTCGTACATCCTCACACCAGCTGGAAATTGAATTTGGCAGATTTAGGGGAATCCCACTTGAGAGCAGAATTTGCAAGTTATGCGGAATGGAGCCGGAGACAGAATTACACTACATATACCATTGCACCGTATACTATGAGATACGTGGGCGTTTCCATTGCCTATTTAAAGAAGGCTTTGGACCTCTAGATAGTGTCATGCAATACCAAGATCAAAGGTGCTTAGGCCTGTACCTACTGGAACCACATCGGCACAGGGATAATCTAATGAGAAGACAAAGAGCACTACAGCCTCAGAGGCATATCACAGATTTCTTCGGATCGAGAGAAGCAGGAATGGAAGGAGAAGCAAGAGGCCAGCAACGAGCACAAAGGAGTACCCACATTCATACTAAAGGCACCCTCATTGACAGGGCGATTGAGCTTAGGAAATCGAGACGACCACGACCGAGATGCAGAAGCACACTTCACCGGAGGAGACTACAGCAAAGGATTAGAAGCATTCTAGCCAAACACCCAGAATGCTCCTAAGAAGTTTATCTAATACTTCGTATTTAGTTTTTCGTATTTATTTTCACACTTTCACACTTTTCAGACATTGTAACAGACTCACCACTTTTGTATCAGTTTGGTCTCATAGGTCACTCTGGCCTTTTGAAGACGTTCATATAACATTTCATTTCTGGCGGGCTGCTGAGCGCGAGGCTAAAGGGTTCCCTGCAGACAGCAGCAAAGCCTAGCGTACGACAGGGTCTGCGCCCAGGTTTTCATGCAGGGATATGCAGAGTACATTTCGTCTCTCTCTCTCTCTCTCTCTCTCTCTCTCTCTCTCTCTCTCTCTCTCTCTCTCTCTCTTCATGGTTTCAGACGCATGGCTTCACCATGGACAGGTTGCCCCCTTTCCAGTATTCTCTTCAGGCACCCTCGCTGTCTCTTACACGGGTGGAGATCACTAGACTCATTCGTCAGGACCTGATCCAGCTCGACACCAGGAGGACATGGATAGAGCCGCCTCAAGAGTTGAGCACGAAGATGGCTTTCTATAGAGAGCATCTTCTCCACCTCACAGGAGATGGGTTTGTGATTCGACCCAGCTACATGGACACACATATGTCTCATGGTTTGCGTTGTGCCATTGGTCAGATACGCACATCCTCACATCAGCTCGAGATTGAGACTGGTAGATTCAGAGGGATACCAGCAGACAGCAGGATATGCCGATTATGCCAGAGAGAGCCAGAGACAGAGTTGCACTACATATGTCATTGCACAGTGTTCTATGAGATACGGGGGCGTTTCCACTGCTTATTTAGAGAGGGTTTTGGTCCTCTATCTAGGGTCATGAGTTATGAGGATCACAGATGTCTTGGACTATATCTACTTGAGTTACACAGGTATAGAGACACTTTACTGGGGAGAGCTAGAGAGAGGTAGTCCCAGAGACACATTACAGATTTCTTTTCACTAGATATGGGACAGCCAGAGGAGCAGCCACCACTGCAGAGCTCGTCCCACACTCATTCGACCACTACTGGCACTCTCATCGACCGAGCATTGGAGCTACAGAGATGCAGACGACCGCGACTGAGGAGAGGAGCTACACAGCATCGACGGAGACTACAACAGAAGATTCGAGCCATACTCTCTCGACATCCAGAGTGCAGATGAGGATGGATCCTCACCATTTCTTCCATCTTTGTTTCACACACTGTTACATCCAGTTTACCGGGTACCTATTGTATCAGCCGGTACACCCACGTAGTTTTAGATTGTAGTAGTAGTAGTAGTATTTTGTTCCACTTCTAGTTCTTTTCTAGTTCTTTTGTACCCAGACATGGTATTAGATTCACTATTTTGTAACTGATTGGTCTCATAGGTCATTTTGGCCTTTTGAAGACGTTAATATAACATTTCATTTCATTTCATTTCTCTCTCTCTCTCTCTCTCTCTCTCTCTCTCTCTCTCTCTCTCTCTCTCTCTCTCTCTCTCTCTCTCTCTCTCTCTCTCTCTCTCTCTCTCTCTCACACACACACACACACACACACGCAGCACATGCGCCGCAGACACACGGACAATGGATGGAAAGCTTGCTGGCTGAAGAAATTCAAGACTGATAACTCATGGTGGAGGTCTTAAATCAAGCTGTCGTTGTAGACATCAGGGAGGGGAGTCTTGGTTCCATACGCAAAAATCTTGTGTGCGCTTTGCAAGAGCAGATTTTTCATTTGTCTTTAAAGAATCTTCAGCATGTGGGCAATGGATTAACGCCTCCTTTGAAGCGAGCAATTAAGCTATCGAAAATGGTGGGAGGAATGGAGAGGATAAGTTCGCAGGTTTAGTTCCAGGAACCTAGGACAAAGTTATGGCTCTTTGATACGTTGGTTGCCTCTACTATGTTATATGGGGTGGCCAGGATGGTTGGAGGCGTATGGAGAAGCCCCTGGTATATATGATCTCTCGGCTGATTAGAGCCAAGGCTTCCGTACTGCAGGATATCATTCGAGCAGAATTAGCTGCCCCCCCTATGGAGATTGAGGCGCTTACCAGATCAGTCTCCTTTGTACACAGTCTGTGGGATACTACTAGAGACAGATATGCGAGGGTGGCCCTAGAGTCCTCCAGACAATTAGCTCTTAATGGGGATACATCATGCTGGTATGCACAGATGGCATCATGGTTTCAGACACATGGTTTCACCATGGACAGGTTGCCTCCTTTTCAATACTCTCTACAGGCACCCTTGAGGTCTCTGACGCGGGTAGAGCTTAATAGACTCATTCGTCAGTATCTGATCCAGCTGGACACGAGGAGGACATGGATAGAGCCGATACAGGAGTTGGGCATAAAGATGGCTTTCTATAGAGAGCACCTTCTCCACCACACGGGGGATGGGTTTGTGATTCGACCTAGCTATATGGACACGCATCGTTCCCATGGTTTGCGTTGTACCATTGGCCAGATACGCACGTCCTCACATCAGCTCGAGATTGAGACTGGCAGATTCAAAGGGACACCAGCAGATAGCAGGATATGCCGCTTATGCCATCTAGAGCCAGGGACAGGTACATTACATATGTCATTGCACAGTGTACTAGGAGATACGAGGCCGTTTTCATTGTCTATTCAGAGAACATTTTGGGCCTCTATCTAGGGTCATGAGCTATGAGGATCAGAGATGTCTTCAGCTATATCTACTTGAGTTACACAGGCATAGAGAAACTTTACTGAGGAGAGCTGAAGAGAGACAACCCCAGAGACAGATCACAGATTTCTTTACACTAGATATTGTACACCCAAAAGAACAGACAGAGGAGCAGTCAACAATGGAGTCTGCCCGCACTACTGGCATTCTCATAGACCGAGCATTGGAGCTAGGGAGATCTAGACGACCCCGATGGAGAAGAGGAGCTACACAGTTTCAAAGGAGGCTACAACAAAGGATTCGAGCCATACTTTTTCGTCGTCCAAAGTGCAGATGAAGATGGATCTCTATGAAGATGGATCTCTACTTCCTCAGCTTAGTTTAGGATTCCGCAATATTTATATTTTGTTATCCTAGTTTAATTTATCTTGTTAATCTGACTTTGTATCAAATACACCGCATTGTAACTTTCTGGTCTCATATGTCACTTTGGCCTTTTGAAGACGTTCATATAACATAACATTTCATTTCATTTCATCGCTCTCTCTCTCTCTCTCTCTCTCTCTCTCTCTCTCTCTCTCTCTCTCTCTCTCTCTCTCTCTCTCTCTAGCCAGACACCTAGAATGCTCCTAAGAAGTTTATTTATTACTTTGTATTTAGTTTTTCACATTTATTTTCACACTTTCACACTTTTCATACTTAGTACTTTAGTACTAAGGTACCCAGACATTGTAACAGATTCACCACTTTTCAGTTTGGTCTCATAGGTCATTCTGGCCTTTTGAAGACGTTAATATAACATTTCATTTCTCTCTCTCTCTCTCTCTCTCTCTCTCTCTCTCTCTCTCTCTCTCTCTCTCTCTCTCCCCACAAACAGCACCCATAGGCAGTTCTATAGTTGTCGACAGCAGGAGGTACAGAGGGTGAGCACGCCAGTAAGGTAGAGCAGTCAGGGCGCCACATGTTAGGGCAGGCACAATGCACAGCTAGCGCAGAGCAACGTGGCATACAAGTACAACAAAGACCTTCACGTGCAAATACAATAGGGTTTGTGCCTAGGCTTCATTACGGATGAGCAATTCATATATCAAGCAGGTGCATGCAAACAAATGCAACAGGTACACACATGCTACAGGTACAACAAGCAGTAGCAGCATGTGCAAAGCACCCAGCAGGTAGTGTGAAAGGCGACAGAGGTCTAGGGTCTAAGCACTTTGCAATCAGTGCAACAGAGGTCTACTCGGCAATTTTGGGCTGCGACCAATCTCCCTTATTGTCTCGTCTACAGACAGTGAGTGATGTGGCTTGGGTTGTAGACCAACACACAATCAACGCATACAGCGGCTGTACAGTTTCAGCGGGAGGGTGTGTGAACACACTCTCTCGAAGACCAGGTCTTTTGTACAGCTAGCAAAAGGAAGTGAATCAAACAAGCAAGAAAGATGGCGGCGCACTTCATGCTCACAAGCAAGAGGATGACAGCCATTGAAAGAGAGTTGAAAGAATGCAAAGTTCAAAGAGAAGAGCTCACTTCTTGAATGGAAAAAGAGGGAGGAAAAGGCAAGGGAACTAGAGCGCAAAGAGTTCCGGGCTGAAATTCAAGCTCTAAAAGGTAACATCTCAGACCTTCGGAAGGAACTTGCCGAAACTAAAGAGAGAGGACGCCTTGAAGATGGAGAAATTCAGCCATCAATGATAAATGAGCTGACTATTATACGAGTGCAAGTCAAAGAGATAAAGGAGGAAGGAGAAAAGAAGACCTCATGGGTGGAGGTTCTCTCCCAAACGCAAAAGAAGATGGAAGAGGCTGAAAAGTGGATTGAAGTTGTCAAGAAGGGGAAGGGCAAGGACATTCCGGCTACACCCGACACCATCATCATCAACAAGACACTTGAAGAGGAACAACAAAGAAGGGTGCGCGCTCTACACGTGAGAGTGACCGGCCTAAAAGATTCAAATGAGGTGGACCAAGAGGTGAAGAGCCTCATGTCAATGATGGGGGTGGAGAAGCCCTCGCACACACAAGCTTGGAGAGTGCGCAAGAAGAATGAAGGTAATGGGGAGAGTTCAAAAGAACAGGCTCTCATTTTGCGCTTTCCATCCATGGAAGAAAAGAAAGACTTTTTAAAGAAGAGGTCAACCCTCAAGAAAACAGGTATCTTTTTAGGAGATGACCTTACCCTCTCACAGCTTGCACGTACGAGAGAGGTCATGCCGGAGATTATAGCAGCAAGGGAGAAGGGAAAGTTAGCCTTTTACAGAGACGGGCGAGTAGTGATTACAGAGCGCCGCTCTACATGACGGTGCGAGACCTATGGGACCACTCTCAAGATGGCGGTTTGGAACTGTAATGGTTCGCATAGACTTGATGTGGAGGCCTTTGAGGACAGCTTCAGAGACAGACATTGTTTTCTACTGAGAGACTCATCAGGCTCCAGGACATTTGATGACGCATATATCAGGATACAGATGGGAGACAGCTTGTCGGATATGCACCAAATCTGAGCATGGGACTAGAGGATCAGGAGGTGTAGCAGTTCTTTTCAGAGAGGAGCTCCAGCCACTACTGCACATAGTTCGGAGAGATGATCAGACCAGATATATGTGGGTGAGGCTGAGGGCAGAGACTAGACGTTTCTTGTACATCGCCATATGCTATTTTCCTCCCAGCACTTCAGTATATGCTTCACCCAGAGGACAGTCTCCTTACTCTGTATTTGATGATGATATTTGGGAGTTCTCCAGGGATGGAGACATCATACTATTGGGGGATTTCAATGCTCGTACAGGCAGTTCACAAACGGTTTTCTATGACACCTCAGAGGAGATGCTCAGAGAGCTAGAGCCAAAGGAGATGGGGCTTGAGAGATGCCCACACGACAGAGAACATACAGAGTATGGGAGATACCTCAGGGAGATGACGACTACTCACAGTTTAGCCATACTGAATGGCTTACCGACCTTCCCATCATCTACAGGTTTTACTTGTTTCCCACACAGACATGGGGTGAGTACTGTAGACTATGTTCTGACACATCCGAGCTTTATCTCTCACATTCAGGATTTTACAGTGGGACCCAGGCCTGTTGGGATAGCAGTAGATCATGCACTTTTGACATTATCAGTCTCCTTTGAGTACAATACATCTCAGGCCTCACTGGGTGGTAGACATCCACGCTATACTTTTACACCAGAGATATACTTAGTCTATGCACATGAGATACGTAGACTCACGAGATACTCAGTCTATGCACACGCTACACTCAATCTATGCACACAAGATACATAGACTTTTATGCACATCAGAGCCAGTATACACAGTGGAGGAGATCACATCTATGCTGACAGTGACATTACATGGGGCAGCGACAGAGGCATACCCACACACTCAGCCTAGTCAGAGACGTCGTTCTGGGCACATGCCTCAGGACAGCTAGTATGATAAGGAGTTTCGACAGAGGAGAGCTCAAATCCAGCGAGAGCTTGCATTGGGAGTGATCACCTATAGACAGTCTCGTATTGCTACACGACGACTAGTACGACGGAAGAAGCGAGCTTTCTTGGTCCAAATGGAGCAGGATTTATATCAGCTCTTCCATAGTAGAGATTCAGGAGAGGCTTGGCGTCTATTCCATGAGCAGTCTACCCCACCACTGATTACTTCTACGGAGATATGGGGGCAGTATGCAGCATCATTATACACTGTACCTAGACAGCCACCACTACCACATCCACCACAGCCATGTCCGGCTACGAGCACCTTCTTTACCACTGAGATGGTAAAGGAGGCCATTGACAGGATGAAGACGAGACGGGCACAGGATCATGAGGGGTTGGTAGCAGAGCACATTATACATGCTAGGGACTTGTTGGCAAAGATGCTTGCACGTTGTTCAACCCTGTCATGTGTGAGGGCTTTCCTGAGTCTTGGAGATTGTCTACTATTGTACCTATCTTCAAGACAAGAGACCCCACAGTGCCGAGGAATTACCGTACTATCATGGTAGGACACACATTGGCACGGTTGTATGCATCCATCCTTGAGCATAGGCTGAGCAGTTGGGCAGAGACTATGAGCATACAGGCACCTGGACAGGCTGGTTTCAGGAGGGGTTTCTCCACACTGGATCACGTCTTTACACTCAGAGCTATCATTAAGGAGAGTCAAGCACATGGTAGACGGATATATTCCAGCTTTGTGGACATCCGCAAAGCTTTTGACACAGTACCGAGGGCCAGATTGATGCGCCGACTTATGGAATTGGGGGTACCAACAGAGCTGATATGGGGGATTATGGCATTGTACAATTCAGTGATGGGTCATGTACGCACCCCAGAGGGGATATTTGACATAGTTCACTCCACTATCCGGATGAAACACGGATGCCCATTGTCCTCTACTTTATTTGGTATGTATGTTGATGAGGTCTCTGATTATATTGACAGAGGAGGAGATAGAGGTGCTCAGCTTGCAGGGACATGGATCCCTCTTTTATTGTATGCTGACGATATCGTGTTGATATCAGACTCACCAGAGGGTATGCAAAGACATTTGGACGCATTGCATAGTTTTGCACGGGATAGTGGATTGTCTGTCAACCTTGGTTTTACCAAGGTCATGGTATTTAAAACCACGCCACAGTGGGTCAGGAGATCAGCACCTACATTCACATATGGTCAGGACAGTATGGAGTACACTGATGCATACACATATCTTGGCGTGGTCTTTAGTGGACCGAGGTTCACACTGAAAGTGGCAGCAAACACTAGATTGACTCGTGCCTATGCAGCCCTAGGCGGTTTAGAGAGGATTTGTTCGCAGGTTCAGTTCCAGGAACCTCGAACAAAGCTATGGCTCTTCGACACTTTGGTCGCTTCAATTATGCACTACGGGGTTCAGGTTTGGGGACCATCTGTTGACAGTGCTGGATGGAGTAATATGGAGAGGCCCTTGGTATCGATGATTTCTAGGTTGATTAGAGCCAAGGCCTCAGTTCCACAGGACATCATACGAGCAGAGCTAGCTGCTCCACCTATGGAGATTGAGGCACTTACCAGATCAGTATCATTTGTACACAGCTTATGGGACACCACCAGGGACAAATATGCTAGGCTTGCTCTTGAGTCATCCAGACAGCTGGCATTACAGAGAGATACATCATGTTGGTATGCACAGATGAGCTCATGGTTTCAGAGGCATGGTTTCAGCATGGACAGGCTGCCCCCTTTCCAGTATTCTCTTGATGCACCGTCTTTGGCTCTTACACGGATGGAGATTACTAGACTCATTCGGCAGGATCTTATCCAGCTTGATACTAGGAGGACATGGATAGAGCCATCACGGGAGTTGGGTATGAAGAGGGCTTTCTATAGAGAGCATCTTCTCCAACTCACGACAGACGGATTTGTCACACGGCCCAGTTACATGGACACACATCTATCTCATGGGTTACGATGTGCCATAGGCCAGATACGCACATCTTCACACCAGCTTGGGATTGAGACAGGAAGATTCAGAGGCATACGACCAGACAGTAGGATATGTCAGTTATGCCATGCAGAGCCAGAGACAGAGTCTCACTACATATGTCACTGCACACTCTACTATGAGATAAGGGGACGCTTTCACTATTTATTCAGAGATGGTTTTGACTCGTTAGATAGAGTCATGAGATATCAGGATCAGAGATGTCTCGGATTATTTCTACTTGAGATACAAAGACATAGGGACTCTATTGAGAGGGCATAGACAGAGACAGTCCCAGAGACGCATCTCAGATTTCTTCAGTCCGAGTACCACAGAGGCAGAGGGGCCACCACCACCACAGGGCTCGGTTCCCATCCATACACTCACCAGCGGTACTTTCATTGACCTCGCGAGCTACAGAGTTAGGGAGATCGAGACGACCATGACTGAGGAGGGGAGCCACGCAGCATCGACAAAGATTGCGGCAGAGGATCCACAGGATTCTAGCACGACACCCAAAGTGTCGATCAGGATATACCTCATGCTATTGCTATATTGTATCATGGTGACACTTATCCCCATTTTGTACCTTTGTGGCATTATACCATTGCTCAGCTTACCAGCCACCCATAGGAGTCAGTAGCACTCCTATCTCAGTTTCTAGTTTGTAGTTTTCTTTGTTTGTACCCTCACCATTGTAATCAGTTTGGTCTCATAGGTCATTTTCGCCTTTTGTAGACGTTAATATATCATTTCATTTCATCATCTCTCTCTCTCTCTCTCTCTCTCTCTCTCTCTCTCTCTCTCTCTCTCTCTCTCTCTCTCTCTCTCTCTCTCTCTCTCTCTCTCTCTCTCTCTCTCTCTCTCTCTCTCTCTCTCTCTCTCTCTTCCAATACTCACTGGACACACCCTCCATAACTCTTACACAGTCCGAGATCACTGGGCTCATCCACTAGGACCTGACTCAGCTAGACACCATAAGGACATGGATACAGCCAGCACAAGAGCCAGGCACGAAGATGGCTTTATACACGGAACATCTTCTCTAGCCTAAGGCGGACAGTTTCGTGACGAGGCCCAGATACATGGACACCCACTTGTCCCATGGGATACGGTGTGCTATTGGCCACATATGCACATCTTCACACCAACTGCGGATCAAGATTGGGAGATACAGCGGAGTACCAGCAAAGGTCAAGACATGCCCCCTGTGTAACATGGAGCTTCAGACAGAGTTACACTACACATGCCACTGCCCCGTCTACTACGAGATACGAGGTCGTTCCACTACTTGTTCAGAGAGGGCTTTGGACCGCTCTCCAAAGTCATGGGATACGAAGATCAGAGATGCCTGGGTTTGTTTCTGCTCGAGTTGCGCAAACACAGAGAGAGCCTGCTGAAAGGAGAGGCCAGCCAATCTCAGAGACACATCACAGACTTCTTTAGAGCAAACAATGGGCACCCGGAGGAGTCACAACCACAGCAGATCTTGTCGCCTCACACCATAGGCACCTTGATCGACCGAGCGACTGAATTGGGGAGATCCATACGCCCACGACAGCGTAGGACTACACAGCATCGATGGAGGCTACATCAGAGGATCCGGATCACTTTGGCCCTACATGCACGACGCCCAGTCAGACTGCTGACCATGGAGGAGATTGATGAGATCCGCCAACGACCAATGCTGGGTCTCTTGTGATTTGTGGTTTAGCTATCCCGACTAGCTATTTTGTTCACACCTATAGGATTCCATAGTATTTATATTCCATCATTTTGTCATTTCATTTCATTCTGTTACTCTAACTTTGTATCGAATCCACCACATTGTAACGCTCTGGCCTCATAGGTCCTTTTGGCCTTTTGAAGACGTTAATTTAACATTTCATTTCATTTCATTTCTCTCTCTCTCCTGGGTCTCTCACTGTTTTTAGGGTTTTGTCACTTCTCTGTTTTTAGGGTTTCGAAACCTTTTTTTGTGTTTTTTAGGGTTTTGTCATTGCTTTCTGCTGTTTTTTAGGGTCTCTTCATTGTTTCTTGCTGTTTTCTTAGGGTTTTGAAACCAGTTTTTTTTTTATTTTTTTAGGGTTATGCCACTGTTTTTACTGTTTTTTAGGGTTTCAAATATGCATTTGGCTGTTTTCTAAGGTTTCACAAGCGTTTCTTGTTGTTTTTAGGGTTTCTTGTGTTAATTTGCTGTTTTAGAGTCTCTCTCTCCCAGACCGTCTTCTATGACACCTCAAAGGAGATGCTTAGAGAACTGGATGTAGAAGATTTGGGGCTTGATAGACATTCACAAGATAGAGAGGAGACAGAGTATGGGAGACATCTCACGAAGATGGCGACTACACATGGTCTGGTGATACTTAATGGCCTACAACGTTCTCCTAGAGCGGTTGGTTTCACATGCTTCCAACACAGGCATGGGGCCAGCACAATGGACTATGTCATGGCACATCTGAGCTTCATTCCCTGCATTCATGATTTCACAGTAGCACCAAGACCAATGGGTGTAGCAGTGAATCATGCTCTCTTGACACTTTCCGTAGTAAAGTACAGCCCGGGTGTCAAGAGGGAGGACACATACCCGCTATACATTTACACTCGAGACTGATTGTGTTTATACAGAGGAGATCTACAGTCGTCTATGTACAGCAGCCACGCCAGAACTCTCAAAGGAATATCACCACTTTACTGACTGAGACATTGCATGATGCAGCAACAGAGGCATACCCACACACTCAGCCTAATCAGAGACCCCGTTCTGGGACCATGTCTCAGAACTGTTGGTATGACGAGGAGTGTAGAGAGACGAGAGCACAGCTTCAGAGAGAACTTCTTCTAGGAGTCATCAATTACAGACAGTCTCGGATAGCCTTCAAGTGCCTTGTGCGACGAAAGAAGCGAGCATCCACTCAAATGGAACGAGACGTATACCAATTGTTCTTGAGTAGAGACTCAGGAGAGGCATGGAGTGATTAATTCTCTTGATGTGTGGGGTAAGTATGCAACATCCTTATATACGGTCCTTGGACAAACACCCCTTCCAAATTTTCCTAAGCCATGCCCATCTACGAGTACCTTCTTTACCACTAAGATGGTAAGGATGGCCATTCACAAGATGAGGACCAAGAGGGCATATGATCATGATGGTCTAGTAGCAGATCACTTTAAACATGCTAGAGATATGCAGGCAAAGGTTCTTGCAAATTTGTTCAATCGTGTCATGTGTGAGGGTCTACCTAAGACTTGGAGACTGTCTACTCTTGTGCCTATCTTCAAGGCAGGTGATCCTACGAGGCCTGGAAACTACCGTACTATTATGATTGGACACACATTGGCACAGTTGTATGCATCTATCCTTGAGCAGCTGTAGCAGGGCTACAGTGTCCTTCACGGTACAGTGTCTTTCACAGGACAAGTCTAGGCTGGTTCACACTGGACGGACCCTCTGGGCTGGGGAGTGACACGTGGCAGGGTACCGACGGTGGTCTAGTGGACCTCGTGGCCAAGTCACCACATGGCTGACATTTATGAGCCGTTGGTGGCTCTTTATGGTGGTACATATGAGTAGTAGCGGTTGGTTATTCGATTATCTTCTTCGCCTTTGATCTTGTACGTAGCCGTCTAGAGTGAGTCTATACACAGAGCACGTCTTCACCATCCCGGCACATATGAGCCTCGACAACCCCATTGTACCTGTGAGTCCTGGGCCGGAGCTGAGTGTGCTGCCACGCCAGAGTCTGTATCAGTCTTTGAGATAGTCGAGTCATATGTTCAGGTTTGTTGTTGTGTCTTTGTGAGCTCTGTTGACGTCTATTGTTTCCTTTCTATTCAGTCTGTTTGAGAGAGATTCGGGCTGTTTGAGACTTTGAGTGAGATTGTCACGCACATTGCACTGAGGACCACCCACTGTAGAGAGCACGGCACATTATCCGCGCCACAGGTGCTCTCATTTTGGCGATCACAGTGGGACCTCACATGAAATCTCACTCTCTGTGGAGATACAAATCGTGAAGCTAGTTCATTGTTACCGAGCGTCGAACCTTTGCTTGCATTTGGGTTGCTAGTCTGTTGGTCTGGTTCCTCTCGCCCTGGTCCAACCAATCCTCGTCCTCGTCTCTGGTCCTCATCTCTCGTCTTGGTCTAGTCTCTGGTCCTCGTCTCTGGTCTTGGTCTAGTCCCTAGTCCTGGTCCAGTCCTTCTTGCCTTGGTACAGTTCTCCTCGTCTTGGTCCAGCTAGGTGGTCTAGTCATTGGTGGTCCTAGACCAGGTGGTCTGGTCATTATCCTCACTTGTCCTAGTCTAGACCTTTGTTGTTTAGCCCACAGTTAAAGGGCCCTTTTTTGCCAAAGTTGGTTGGATTGGTGGTCATTGCATGACACATACAAGGCAGTCAGTCGAGCGTCAAAGCGCACTACTGAGCCCTCTGAAGTATTATCACAGAAGACGACCTTTGACACCTTGTAGAAGTCCATCAACCTCATCACCTATACCTACACATACGACATCACCCATTCCTTCATCTGGTTCTGCATCTTCTCGATCACCTTCTCCAGTAAAGCTCTCTCCGATTCTGCTACAGCAGGCTATTGTGCAACAGGCTACACAAGGGGCCATGGAGCCGTTAGCTAGTGTTTTGGCCAAGGTAAATATCAAGTTCCCTACCTTCAAAGGACTCTCTTCAGAAGATGCTGACGACCATGCAAGAAGGTTTGTCTCTCTTTGTAGGGGTCGTGGTCTGAACAGAGAAGATGCTTATTTGGTACTATTTCCATCTACCTTGGATGGCTTAGCAGATAAATGGTACAACCAGTTTGCAGAGAACCATTTTGCAACTTGGGCAGCCTTGAGACAGCAGTTCTGTGTAGCTTTCAGGCCAGGTGACTACCAGGAGAAGGTGTTGGATGAGTTGGCCAACACGGTGCTCAAGCCAGAGGAGACTTTTGCAGAGCTTATGACTAAAACTAAGCCGCTGGTGGCCAAGCTCCCCCAACAACCCGGTGAATTCATGGTTAAAAAGTGGGTGGAGTAGGCACTTCCCAAAACTTCTCAACAAAAACTCCGAGAGAGTCTCCGACCTGACGCCACTCTCGAGGAGTTCATTGCAACAGCTACTAGGATAGAGGGGGCTAGGAAGTTGTTCACCAATCCTCCTCACATAGAGACCCCCTCTGTGTTTTCATGAAGTCCTTCTGATCCTTTATCTTCTTTACGCAGGGAACTGGAAGCCCTAAAGTTACAGCGAGCTCTTCAAGAGGAGAGGTCCTTCTCTCTTAGACAAGAGAAGCCTCCACATCACGAGGCATTGGAACAGATTAAGTGCGAGCTAGAAGAGCTCAAGTGTCAGCAAGAGACTAAGGCTACGGTTTGGTGTAGCTCATGCCGCTCTCCAGGGCACCCTCCACACCAATGCCCCCTTCGGGTTTACTGCCACTTCTGCGAAAAGTCAGGGCATGAAGACAAGGATTGCTACTACCTCAAGGGGTTGCGACAAATACAGCAAAGTCTTGGTCCTAGTTTTCAATAAGGGCAAGCACCTGCATCCAACATGGTCTCTCCATGTGGCCATCCACACCACATGCCACCTTTATTGTCAGCCCCTCCAATGCAAGGTATGCAGAGCACTTTTCCCTCTCAAAGCTTTATCACACCCATGCTCCCTCCTCACCTCACAGCTTCTATGCCTCCACCTCCAACTCCATGGAGCATGGACCACCTCGTCCTTCGACTCGTCCATTGAATCGGCCCATTTTGTGCTATAGATGCAGGGAATATGGTCGTTACCAAAGCAAATGCCCTTTGCCCAAAGGGTCCCCCCTCCCTGCTGTCATTGCCCTGATATGAAGGATCACTACAGTAAGGATTGCCCTAAAATTCGTGCATCCACGGCTTCGAACCCAAGTCAAAGCCAGACTGAGTTTACCTTTCCCAAGCTCAATTTGATAGCAGTTAGCACTGTTTCTCAGCCGCCCCCTTCTACCCACGTGGTTAGACCTAAAAACAAGCCGCCGTAATTGGCAGAGGAGCTATCGGGCATCCTCACCCGGGCCCAGAGAGCCGCTCTCGGTCTTAGCATTCCAACAAGTTCAACTCCCCCACAGAGTCTCACACCAGTGGATACCCTGCCTGCAACTGTTAACAAGCCATCCCCCAGTGCCATGAAAGAATCCACATCTTTGCTCTCCGATATTGATGAAGCTTTCTTGGAAGCAGTTTCCGATCTACAAAAGATCAAGGTAGCCGAGAAACAACTGGTAGAACAGGACAAGCTTACAGCAGAGTCAGTCTTGAAGAACACCTTCCAACAAGTGTCCCTCTATGACATGCTGCGACTAGATACAAAGTTTAGAAGTGACACTCTTGCTGTTATTCAATCACTTTATCCTGGAGTAGGTCCTAGTGGCGGGCACCTCCCAGTGCGACCATCACAGTACTATATGATATCCAATCCCGCTACTCCACTCACTGATTATAGAAGCCCTCACCTGACAGTGTCCGTTTTGGGTCGGCAATTCTCAGGAGTGATAGTGGATGGTGGATCTGGCATCAACCTAATGCCCGAGTTCACTATGTTGGCTCTAGGTCTACAACCTACTCGCCTTGCTCCATTCACAGTTACATTGGCCGACCAGCGGACGATCTACCCAGTGGGCATAGTGGACAATGTGCCTCTGCAGGTACAAGACTTTACTTTTAACTTGGATTTTGTTGTGGTTCGTCTTCCCCAGATTGAGGGCGGATTTCCTTTGCTCATTGGAAGACCATGGCTACGACACACTCAAGCACTTCATGATTGGGGAAACGACGCAATGTGGTTACAAACTTCTGGCTCCCCGATGCAACCCATCCTCTTAGAAGGAGGTATGGATCCAGTGGTGCAGCAAGTTTCTTTGTCAATGGAAACCAACCCTGAACAAGAACAACCTTACTACACCTGATGGGTCTGCAAAGATCTGCTGGAGTGGTTGGAGGCTACCAAATCTATGCCTTGTTATGGAGTCTCTATTCACTCTTTGCATAGAGGTACACCTTCTTCCAATGTTTCCACAATAACTAAACCCAATGAGCCACCTGAGCCAGCTCAAAGGTTGATTGTCATAGAAGTTACCTTGGATGCGCCCTTGGTGGAAGTCTTTGAATTTGGTGAGCCTATGGAGGATCATAGAAGCGGGCAGAAATCTCCTCCGAGAACAAAGCTCCATTCACAGAGCTCGTCTTGCCTAATGAATTCCATTCTCATGATAGTTGTCTTGCTCATGGTGGCTGCACTCTGTAGCATCTCCTCTTTCAACCAATGGTACATGGACTTCATCTACAGCCCTCCCCCTACTAGCCCTCTCCCTACTTCCTTTGCCCTCGCCCCCTCCCTAGGCGTCGCCCTCTCCCTACCTCCCTTGCCCTCGCCCTCGCCCTCCCACCCACCTACCTACTCCCTCGCCCTCCCCCTCCCACCTATTGTACTACCTTGAGCATATAGACATGCATATACCCCCTAGAGATAGAGCTCCATCCCTCCTCAGATACTCCACTACCTACATTCAGTTCAGTTTTATATCAGTTTTGTTTCATTTGTCTTTCCGATAGACGGATGACATACACACCATGTACATTTGATTTGTCTCATAGGCCGATTTCGGCCTGACATAGACGTTAAAAATCTTTTCTTTTCTTTCTCTCTCTCTCTCTCTCTCTCTCTCTCTCTCTCTCTCTCTCTCTCTCTCTCTCTCTCTCTCTCTCTCTCTCTCTCTCTCTCTCTCTCTCTCTCTCTCTCTCTCTCTTCCTTTTTCTTTTTTTTGGCAAGAAAAGGGGCTGAATTCTGTGTACATAAGAGACCTCTAGAGATGCACAATGGCCTATCACCCAGGTGAAGTACAAAAGTGGGCTAACAAGGTGTGATATACATCAAGGTGGCATGTATGATGAATGTGAAAGGAACCATTTTGGGGGTGCATAATGCCATGTGATGTGGACATGATCTCAATAGAAAAGAACTGACGATCTTGAAGAAAGACGCATCAACGCTGCTCTGTTGCCCACCCACTAATAAGCTTCACAAGAAGTGCCTTGCTCTGCATCTCTGCATCAATAATCCCCAATCCTTCCTCCTCTCTAGGCAAAATGACGGTTCCCAATGGACTGGTGGTCGAGTGTCAGTAGAGCCATCCATGCCATGCATACAAGGCACCTTAAACACGCCATGATGCCCGAGTGAAGAGTCATGCAAGATGTGGTGAACCAAATTGTCGCAAGCAGAACCTGATTCACCAGAGGGACTCTTCCATCCAAGGATAAACGCAAGGATGACCAATGGCAAAGTTTCTTCCTCATGGACTGTAGCACAGCCACAAACTGTTGCTCAACGAACACATCAATCCCGATATGGAAACCCAAATATATGCAGGTCCGCCCTCTAGGTGGCCAAGAGAAATTATCCTGTGCACCCTAGTGACAATCTTCATCCACTTCTGCTAGCAAGCCAAAAGACTTGTGCCAGTTTATGAGCGCACCACTAGCCATGCAGAAGGTAGCAAGAGCATGCTATAGACTGTCCAGGGTGGGTGTATCATATTGAACATAGAGCATAGTGTCATCAGCATATTCCTAATCTGGTGATTCAGCCAACGGCATAGCAAGACCTCTCAATTGTGGGTATCTGTGGCGCAAGAAGAGAGACGTGACCTCCACAAAAACCAGACAGCCCATGGGACATCCTTACAAACTGAACGAGACCCCTGATCATGATAGCGCTGGAAGCAGTACGGTATAATGCAGATGCACCTCTAATCCACTGCAAGGAAAAACCCATCCTTCGAATAATTCCCTCCAAGAAATCCCAATCTACTCTATCATAAGCCTTCTCAAAATCAAGAAGCATGAAAGCTATAGGCTGATCTATCTAACCAGCCCACTTGATTGCTTCATAGAAAGTGAAGATGTTATCCAAGATACAACGGTCCTGCACAAAACCTATCTACGCCGCATGCATGAGATCGGGCATTAAGAGTTTCAAGCGCATACTAATCATGCGAACGAAGATCTTATAAACATTGAACGCACACTAGCTCGGTTGTATGCATCCATTCTTGAGCAGCAGCTGAGTAGATGGGCAGAGAGAGCAGGCATTCGAGGATCAGGCCACGTGGGTTCCACGAGGGGTTTTTCTAATCTTGATCATATATTGGCAATCAGAGCTGTTATTGTACCTTTGTGGATTTTCACAAAGCATTTGATACAGCTCCCAGAGCTTGACTGATGCAAAGGTTACAAGTGATGCCAGTACCCATGGAGCTGATCTCAAGATTCATGGCTTTATACAGGACAGCGTGGGGCAGGTTTGTACTCCCGAGGGGTTATCTCAGCATATTCATTCCATTGTTGGAGTGAAACAGGGATGCCACTCTCCCCTACATTGTTTGGTTTGTATGTAGATAATGTTTCAAATTACATTGAGACGGGAGGCAATAGAGGACCACAACTAGCAGGGACATGGATTTCATTACTGTTGTATGCGGATGATATTGTGTTGATCTCAGATTCCCCCAAGGGGATGCAGCGACACTTGGATTCATTGTACACATTTGCCTGTGATAGCGGCTTGTCGGTGAGCCTTGGCAAGACCAAAGTTATGATGGTGTTCAACACCACAGCACAGTGGGTCAGGCAATCTGCACCGACCTTCAAATATGGTCAGCAGATGGTTGATTATGCAAACGCATACACTTACCTAGGAGTGGTCTTCAGTGGTCAAGTGTTCTTCTTGAAGAGAGCAATAGAGAACAGACTGACGAGAGCAAATGCAGCTTTGGGGAGGATGAAGAGGATGTGTTTGCAGATTTAGATTCGGGAACCTCGAACAAAGGTATGGCTATTTGACACATTGGTTACTTCAGCTATGATTTATGGGGTGCAGATATGGGGACCCTCAGTAGACCATCATAGCCGAGCTTGCATTACTGATGGATGGAATATATGGAGAGGCCTCTCGTCTCTATGACATCTCGGATGATTAGGGCAAGGCCTTTGTACCACATGAGATTATTCGTGCGGAGCTTGTTGCTCCCCCGCTGGTCATAGAGGCACTTACTAGATCTGTCTCTTTTATACAATAATTGGGATCTCCCAATAGATAGATATGCTCGCCTAGCTTTGGAGTCTTCTCGACAGCTTGCCTCACAGGGAGATAGATCTTGTTGGTATGCAAAGATGACATCCAGGTCTCAGCTACATGGTTTTAGTATGGACAGACTACCCCCCTTCCAGTACTGGTTGGATTCACTCTCCTTGTCCCTCACAAGCACCAAGATTACACGCCTCATCAGATTGGATTTGACTCAACTAGACACCAGCAGGACATGGACAGAGCTGACACGAGAGCACAAAGATGGCTTTCTACAGAGAGCATCTTCTCCAGCTCACAGAGGATGGATTTATGATCAGACCTGCCTATATGAACACTCATTTATGATCGTAGACCCAAGCAATGCAGTGCCCAAGGCACTAAACTCCAATACCGAGAAGACAAGTCTCCCCAACTGTAGTCACCTGAACTATTTCACCAACACTGTCTAATCCAAAGTCTGAGGATGAGAGAGGAAAGGCACCATATATCCTGCAGAAATTCCCTAGATCATCTCCAGCATCCACCTACAGAGGGGGAGCTCCTCCATACCAAAAAAGGGTGTTGCCTGTCTCGCTGATAACAGGCTGAGTGAGGTCTTCGAAAACCAATTCTGCTCTATTACAAAAGTAATGGGCTAATACTAAGTAGAATATGTATCACTCCACATCAGTCTCCCCAAACCACTGTTAAAATCTCTCATAAAATCAATGGCCTCAATGCCAACCAAGTCCTCTAGCTGGTGGAGGACCTAATAAAGATAGCCTGTCTCGCTGATAACAGGCTGAGTGAGGTCTTCAAAAACCAATTCTGCTCTATTACAAAAGTAATGGGCTAATACCAAGTAGAATATGTATCACTCCACATCAGTCTCCCCAAACCACTGTTAAAATCTCTCATAAAATCAATGGCCTCAATGCCAACCAAGTCCTCTAGCTGGTGGAGGACCTAATAAAGATAGCATCATATATAGTGAAAGTACCCCATCCTCCACTGACATCAATGTCTCCTGACTCAAAAGAAAATCAATAAAAGGGAACCTCAAAGCCAAGAAACATGGGACCCAGTCTGCTAGACAGCTATAGAAGCATAATATCAATTTGCAACGGTCCCGGCCTAATCCTCACGTTAGGAGACAGCCAAGGACCATATGCAAAAAGTACTCACGTAGGCTGTCAACGGTAGGAGGAGGTAAAATGGCATGTGAAGCCACAACAATCTGTACATGTGCCTCCTCAGCGATCTAAGGCATAGAAAAGATGCCCTCATCCCGCTCTGCTGGGGTCTCCTCCACTACTAACACAAGTGTTGGTCCGTTGGTGGACTACTGATCGGTCAAGGCTGAGCTTGCTACGCTGAAGAGGGGGAATGGGGGAACACACCCAGCATACAACACAAGGCCTCTCTATAGCTCAGGGCATTTATAGCACCCATATCCTCTCGGAAAGCACCTTCAAAAAACACAATTCCACTAGCAGACCACCGCCACCGCCCGGACACACACCGATGCACAAACACGCTCGCCGAGATCGGCTACCCACACACTTTTCACAGCTTGTTTCAAACCACACGCCGCTGCCAAACACAAAAACCTCTCTCTCACTTCCATTATGCACACGAAAAAGGGCCCGAGTGCACACATGCACACACACACCGGCACCAACAACTCACTTACAACGAACGGCACACCTCTCGATCGCTGGGCGAAAAACACACACCATACGGGCTCTGCAGGCACACACCTTTGCACAAGAAGCCCCTCAAAAAAACTCACACAGCCACCATGGCTATCTGCAGGCTCAAGGGCTTCGAAAAAAAGCATCAAAAATGACTAAAATTTGACTTTTATAGGGGGTCTCCTCTCATTTTGGGAAGTGGGCCTCTGGTTAGCCCACTTGGCACTTCAACAACGGCACCATCTGCAACTTCTCCGCGTCTGTAACCATATGCATCGACAACATCCATAGCTCAAAACCTGCTACCCAATCCTCTAGGTCTTCAATCCCTGTGAAAATGGGGCCAATGCTTGGCTCCATCATCTCTGCTAACTCAAAATCCGACCACTGCACATTTTACTTGATAAAACCGCAAATCCTCTATCGACTCCAAACTCTGCTTTCTGCTTCAACTAGGAGCAATTAGTGTGCTCCTCCGTGGGGGCAACAAAAGATGGAGAGGGGGAATGGGGGAACACAACCGGCACACAACACAAGGCCTCTCTATAGCTCACGGCATTCAGAGCACTCCTATCCTCTCAGAAAACACCTTCAAAATACACAATTCCACCAATACACCACCGCCAGCACACACACCAACGCACACGCTCGCCGAGATCGGCTACCCACGCGCCTTTCACAGCTCGTTTCAAACCACACGCAGCTGCCACACACAAAAACCTCTCTCTCCCTTCCATTTTGCACACGAAAAAGGGCCCGGTAGCACACCTACTCACACACACACCGGCACCAACAACTCACTTACAACGAACTGCACACTCTCGACCGTCGGGCGAAAAACACACACCATATGGGCTCTACAAGCACACACCTTTGCACAAGAAGCCCCTCCAAAAAACTCACATATCCACCATGGCTATCTGTAGGCTCAACGGCTCAAGGGCTAGGAAAAAAAGCATCAAAAATGACTAAAATTTGACTTTTATAGGGGACCCCCTCTCATTTTGGGAGGGGCCCTTTGATTGGCCCACTTGGCACTTCAATTTGGAAACTTGGAGATGGGGAACGGCCTTTGCTTGCTCTCTCTCAATCGCTCTCTCCTCTTGAGGGGGTGACGAGTGCACTAGCGATGTGACCTGTGCCCCTAGCATTTTCTTTTTTTTTTCTTTTTTTTTCTTCTTACCTCTTTCTCCCACCTTGGGTCCCTTTGACTTCACTTTTGGGTCTGCTCGGACCTACCTTGGAACTCTCCCTTAATCACCTTCGACCACCCACTTGAACTGCCTCTTTGGCTGGGCTTGCTTTCCCACACCGACTCTCCGTCTTTGATTCATCTCCCTTGCATGCTTTGTTTTCTCTCCGGCTCGCCTTATCCCTTAACTTGCTCCTCCTCTCACAACCTCTCCTACATGCTCACTTCAAGTGGGGGGAGACACTAGCGAGGTTGCTAATGCCCTCACCCTTGTCTTCAAAAGAGTTTGGGGGGGCTAAGGCCCCGTGGGAAACTGCCCATATAGGGACGTCCTGCCACGTCATCAACCGTCGCTAATGGCGTCCGATGGCCACCATTGTCCGCCGATGAAGTCCGCAACGCCAGGAAAAGCGGCCAAGCCGCCCAACGGCCACCGGTTTGGCGCGCACACAACGCCCAAGTGGCTCACCATGGCCACAGAACAAGAAAGCTCTCCCTCTCCCTTTGCACATTAAAGGGATGTCACCCTTTAGGTTATATATCCTTGTTTTCTATCTTCTCCCGACGCATGTGGGACATTCGCCATGGCACATGGCGGCCGCCCGTGACTTGCCTCTCGAGGCACTTAAAATCAACCCAGGAAACCTCCTCATGGTGCTACTTTTAATCTGCGACAACTCTCTGCTCATGTGCTCAATGCTCGAGCCGCAAAAACTGGCCAGAATCTCCCTATGCGGACTTCAAAATCCACCATCTTGGTGGCACTCTAACTTCCCCGAACTCGCAAAACGAGGCAAAACCGGGCAAACTCCATATGGCATCTCTCTCTAGCACCAACGTCCAACTTCAATTAACCGTACAAAAACATCACATGCCACGTCTACTGATGCGGTCAATTTGCCACGTACCTGGCCCCCACCAACAAACTTCAAACTGGCCATATCTTTTCTGTTTGATTTTGGATTGATGATCGGGAAGGACCGGCATGCTCCACAACTCAAGTACTTCACGTCCATCCACTCACCCCAGATTTGGCAACTTGTCATCACTTGCCCTATCCGTCCGGGATCTGCAAAACCTTCCGACTTTAAACTGCCATATCTTTCACACTGAGGCTCGGATTGAGGAGCCGTCTCGACTAGCTTTTAGAGCAACTTGAACACTACATATAATCCCAACCTTTCGAACACCTTTACTTATCATCCCCATTGGCCCCTTTTGGAGACTTCTTGACCTCAAAAACCACCTTAACCATACACTTCAGCTAGCACCTGTCTGCCGAGGGCTTTCACATTGGCTTTTGCACTCTACATGCACCTGTATACACCCGTAACCTGTGCGGAGGCTTTTGCACTCCGTCATGCACCTGTATACACCCATAGCCTTGCTCCACACACTTGCCAACTCTGGCTAGCTTTGGTTGCACCAACGTCCACATATTGTGGGACATCAATTGGCTGGAACTCTGACTGTCTCGCATCCGGAGGCCTGTCCGGCACTCTGTCGTGTGTTGTAGGGGCCACTCTCCTTCTGTAGAATTGGTTGGTTTCCTGATGTCTATCATCAAAGGTGGCTATTTCAAAATCGGGATACTAAGAAACTCCAACCAAAATCCGATTTTTAATGAAGAGAGGGCAACGCGCTGCTAGAAAGTGAACTCCTTCTTTTGTTTTGAAGCAAAAATAAACAAACCTCTGCCCAAGAGGATAATCCAAAAAAGCTTCTTTATAGGGCCAAGAACGACCTGCACCCAACCTCTGATAGAGTTGCCTTTCATCCAGGGCTAGGTGGGTCCGACCAATTTGCAAATAGTGCCTTGTGCCGCAAAAGAGTATGTGATTAGAGATCTTTCTGTGAGCCTCTTCATTGAACATTGGTGCAGCCAGAGTGTGACGACCCTAGCAGAGGGCACAGGCAGAGATGTGTGTGCTCATAGATGTATGGCAGAGGGCCAGAGCAGCTACAAAGAGCTTGTGCAGGCAAGTGACAACGGATATGTATGGTTGATGTGGTTTACAAGCCAAGAAAGGCTCAAAGAGGGGCTAATTTGAGGAGCAGACGAAGGAGGTTCAAGGTGCAGTCTTTGGGCCTAGAAATATAGAGCTTGAGGTGCTGAAGGAACAGATCCAAATGACTCGTCCAACAGAGCTACGGAGCCCAAGATATTGGAGTTTCAAGGTGCAATGTGTTGCAGATCCTCGCAGGGCAGGGCAGCTGGGGACACGTGGCCCAAGGTGATGTCAATGTATAGACGCGTAGTGCTAGAGTTATGGAACATGCTCGTCTTTTCAGATTGCCGATCAGAGCTATGGATTGCAGGTTATGGCCAGTTGAAGTTTTGCCAGGGGCCACTTGACCACATGGCAAGTCGTGCCTTCTGGCGTTGTTTCAGCCGCGACAGAGTTCGAGAAGGTGCTATGCAGTGTATGGAACGAACAGGAATTGACTGCTTGTCAAACGAAACCCGGAGCAGAAAGTTATAGCAGTTGGAAGATCGGGAGCTGCTCGGGATTGGTAGAAGATGAAAGTTCATGTTTTTGCGGCCTCGGTTCGGGGTCTCGAAGAATCTTGAAGTGCGGGACAAACAGATATTTTTGAAGTCCGGGATGGTGGCTCTCGGTTAGAATTAACGGCCCGGGGTTTGAGAAGCCAGGCATGCAATGACACTACTTGCAAGTTGGGGGGGAAAGAGTGATTTTTCTCAAAACAATTCGATGGACTTGGAGTTTTGGAGGCTGTGATGCTAGAAGGCCGCCATGTGGCACGGCTAATAGGCCCATATGCCCAGTGGCAGGGCGATTCGGTAGGACATAAGACCTAAGCGGTAGCCATTTGGGGTGTGTATGAGGGAATGAGAGCTCCTGTGGTGCTTTGGCGATGGTAGCTCCCCTTGAGCGCTGGCGATAGTGGCCCTTTAAGGCGTTGTGTTGGTGGTGCTCGCAGCCCTGCGGGGGCGCGCAGCGCTGGGATTTTGAACAGTCGGTGGCACGTTGGCGCCTCGCGGCGTCCGGTGGCTCTGGGTAGGCGGTACAGAGTGATGACGGAGTGCACCAACGGCACCGACAAAACCCCAAGTAAACAGTGACTTTCCACGCACTTAGAGCACTTCACAAAACCTGGCGAGAAATTACATCACGCTAAGTTCTCTATTTTTGGCCTCTAATTTGCACCAAAACACCTGTTTGGTAATTCCCTAGCTTCCCCGAAGCTCCTGGGACTTGTAGGCATCAAAATTGGCCAAAACCCTAAACCTACAAAAAAATACAGCAAGCTGTAATTCTCTGTTTTGTGCTCCAATTTGCGTACCGATCACATTTATGGGTAGCACTCAAGCTCCCGCACGTGTAGGGTCACTTGTCCTTTAATTTAGATAAGATTCCTCGCAGGAAATCGGTGATAACTTGCAGTTTAGGTGTGAAACTCTATACCTGCAAAAAAACACAGCAGGCTGTAATTTTCTGTTTCGCATCATTAGCAAATACGTCTACGTGTGTCTCAGAAGCTCCCGCACGCAGTGGGACAGTTCTCCTATAAATTGGACGCGTTTTCACGCGAGAAAACTCTCCCTTTTCGCATTCCTTGGCAATGGAATTGTGCGTACTTCAAGGGGATGGTTCTTGTACAGAAGGCTCTTCCCTTGGCAAACGCGCATAAAACCACCAGAACTGTACATGGTCATCTGAGAAACCCAACTAGAGGGGCATTACCGTATGCGCAAAGGGGAGAGAGAAATGCACGAGAGCCAATCATCGCGCTGCCTGAGACAAGGGAGAAGGCAAGCTTTCCATTAAAGCTGTGATCACTTGCACCCACTACTCACACACACACTATGGAGCACAATGACTCAAAAATCAGCCCCTCATTTTTTGAGCACCCCCTCTTGGGATGAGCTTTCTGGAAGGGTGTGTGGCCTGCAGGTTGCTCTCCTACTGCCATGTGTCCAGTTTGCTCCTTTGGTTTAATTCCTAGTTCTACCAACTTATAAAGTCCGGTAGAGGGGCCTAAATGACTTTAATTGAGCCTAGGCACTTCTTTACTAGTCGGATTCCAGTGCCGATCAGCCCAACCATCTCGTCGATGCTTGGTCGTGACTCCTGCGGGCGGGTGAAACTCTCGGCCAACGGCCGTTTCACACTGGCCACACAATGTCCGAGCATTTGTGATTTTAACAAGAGGGTCCCAAAAATTAAATAAAAATCAAGGAAAAGAAACCAAAAAATATACATAGTGGTTGTCACAGTCTCGTGACACAAAATGTATGCATGATGTGGAAAATGTTACTCTATGCATAGTGTGGTTCAAAGGAATTGCACAAATAGAACAAGCGGACATGAGGAAGCAAAACGACAAGGGCGACCCCCTCGAAGATGCCATCCAAAAATGCAAAAAGGAAATGCAAACGACCATCAACAAAAGCAACCCCAGCCTCCTAGGCACGATAAAGACACTTGAGGATCGGGTGACAGCCCAAGATGAGGAGATTGCACGACTCAAGAAGGATCTTGAAGAGGTGCGCTCACAAAGTGCGCTCGAAGAAGGGGAACTTCAATCATCGGTACTGGAAGAGCTCAACACCATAAAAGGGCAAGTGCGGGTCATCAAAGAAGGGGAGGAGCAAAGTAAAGAAGTGACAACTTCTTGGGTCGACATAATTACAAAAACTCAAAAGAAAGCGGATGAGGCCGAGAAATGGATTGAGGTCACAAAAAAAGGGATAGGCAAAGAATCAACCCTCACACCCACCATCATTAACTTGACACTAGCAGAGGATCAAAGGAGGCGTGTGCGTTCCTTACATGTGAGGATTACCGGCCTCAAAGACCAAGATAAAATTGAGGAAGAGATCAACAAACTCATGATTATGATGGGGGTTACTACGCCAGCGCATACAAAGGCTTGGCGAGTAGGTAACAAGAAAAGTAAAAGCAAGGGGGAAACTCCCAAGGCAAGAGCGCTTATCCTCCACTGCCCCTCTCTGGATGCAAAAAAGGACTTTTTGAAAAAAAGACCCACTCTTAAGAAGACGTGTACTTTTCTTGGGGACGACCCCACACTCTCGTAGATTGCTCATATGAAGGAGGTAATGCGAGAGATTAGAGCAGCAAGGGAAAAATGGAAGACTACTTTTTATAGAGATGGGAGGGTCGTGATAATGGAGCAACGCTCCACACGACGGTGCGTGACCTATGGGACTGAATTAAAGGTGGTTGTCTGAAATTGTAATGGATCTCTATGCCTTGATGTAGGTGCCTTTGAGGATAGTTTCACTAGGAGGGACATCATTTTCTATTCTGAGACACATCAGGCTATGGGAAATCCATGCCATGGATATAGATGCGAGATAGCTTGCAGACAAGAGACACGATCAGAGAATCTCAGGAGAAGCAGCAATTTTATTCAGGGAGGAGTTGCAACCATTGATACATATAGCACGCAAGGATGAGTAGGCTAGGTACATATGGGTGAGATTGAAGGCACACACAGGCAGATATCTCTACATTGCCATTTGTTATTCTCCTCCTAGTACGTCAATATATGCACCACCTAGAGGACAGTCCCCCTTTTCTAATTTGGATGATGACAAATGGGAGTTTTCCAGGGATGGTGGCATTATCATACTGGGAAACTTCAATGCTAGGACCGCCCACCATCAGACAGTACTCAACGTGTCACGGGGATGGGCACCACGTCCCAACGGAAAAGAACAGACTGAAAGAGATGCACGGCACACAAGAGGCGGAGTGGCGGAGTTCCACCCCAAGAGAGCATTGGCCCCAAACGTTGGCGCCCCTTTCGGTATTTCTTTATATTGCTTTAACTCAGTACATTGCCGGTACTCCATCCTTTGCACCTTCACGCAAAAACATGCCAGAGAGTGAGCCCTTAGCTCATATTTAAAGGCCCTTAGCCTATAAAAAGCAGTTTACATGAAAAGCTTCAAAGTCAAAAGCATTTGGCCTCAAAAACTCGCACTAAAAGCTGCCCAGCATAAATCACGGAAATCCATACACCCACCACGTCAACATCTACTAGCACAATTTGCGGATGTCCGTACAGTCTACCACGTGGCACTGCAACGCAAAACGTGGACGTCCATACAGTTGCCACGTCATCAAGCTCCATGCAAATCTTTGTGTGTGTGCGCGCGCGCGTGGAGGTTTCACTTTATTTAATCTCTTTAGGTCACTTGGGCCCCATCGGACGGGGTCCCATAAGTTGGTGGGAACTTTTCTTTACAAATAGGCCACTCGGAAAGACTTTATAAGTTGGTAAAACTTATTCTATTGCTTCTTCTTCTTCTGCTGCCTCTTCTTAGGGTTTAGGTTCCTCGATCGGGATCTGTAGGTTGGCTCCGTTCTTTAGTGGCTTGACACGTCAACAGTTTGTGACAATATGATACTTCAGAGATGTTACAAAGATGAGCTTATCCAGACTATCACAAGATGAGAAGCACACTGAGTATGGCAGATACTTGATAGATATGGGGACTGCACATGGATTGGCCATTTTGAAAGGCCTACAGAGATTTCCTACATCGAGAGGTTTCACATGTTTTCCACACCGACATGGGGCTAGCACAATGGATTATGTTATGGCCTAGCAATGTCTCATTCCATCCTTTCAGGATTTCATGGTGGGCACTAGGCCAGTTCGAGTAGCAGTTGATCATGCTATCTTGTCTTTCACTCTCACGTTTCACTTCAGCACAGCTCCACTCCACTAGGAGAGGTCTCCACACACACTCGATATACCTTCATGAGGGAGACGGATTCCGTGTACATGGAGGAGATATACAGGCAGCTATGCACTCAAGAGCTAGGACGGACACTAGATGAGCTTACTCAGATACTGACAGAGACGCTCCATGATGCATCATTAGAGGCATATTCCCACAGTCGGCCTACACGAAGAAGATCTAGGAGCATGCCTAGAACAACTGATATGATGAGGAGTGTAGAGAGACGAGGATCAGATTGCAGAGGGAGGTCATCATGGGTACTATCACACATAGACAGTCACAGATTGTCTTTCGCCCGCTAGTGCAATGAAAGAAGAGGGCTTATACATCTCACATAGAGCGCGATCAAAATAAGTTGTTTACAAGTCAGGACTCGTGCGAGGTATGGAGACTATTCTATAAGCATTCACCACCACCAACCATAACCTCCACAGAGACATGGGGGGAATATGCCACATCTCTCTACACAGCATCACGGTAGCCACCTTTGTCGGACCCACTAGAGACATGCCCTGAGACATATACTTTCTTTACTGTCGAGAGGGTAAGGAAAGCCATTGACAGGATGAAGCCAGGGAGAGCACATTATCGAGATGGTCTAATAGCAGAGCACTTCATCAATGCCAGAGATACGCTTGCAAAGCTTCTTGCTATGATGTTTAATCGAGCCATGTATGAGGGTTTTCTTGAGACTTGGAGTATGTCCACGATTGTGCCTATTTTTAAATCAGGAGATCCCATGATTCCCGGAAATTATCGCACCATCATGGTTGGTCACACATTGGCTAGGCTGTATGCATCTATTCTTGAGAAGGAGCTCAATAAATGAGCAGAGAGAGAGGGCATACGAGCATCAGGGCAGGTGTCACGATTGTGACGTATTCTTGTATTACCTTCTTCACTTTATTCTTTTGCAGATACGAAGATGCACCCCCGATTCTCCAAAGGATATGTCTCTTAGCCCAAGAGTCGCACCTATTCGGCGAATAGCCATGCCTCTTCAGCGAATGGCTACACCTTTACGTCGAAGGGTCACGACTCTACAGTAGAGGGACACCACTATTGGCCTAGAGTCATGTCTTTTGACCTGTGGTCATGTCTGTTCATCGTGTCTCTTCAGTTTCTATATAAGAACGCCCTTGTAACACATTTCAATCAAAAATCAAACACAGAGTCTTCTGAGTCTTGTCTTTGAGTCAAGTTCAAGTTTCTTAAGTCTTAATCATGAGTTTAAGTACTTAATTAAGGATAAGTAACTAGAATCCTTATAGTGGTATCAGAGCAATTTTTTTCCCGGGACCTGAAGGTTGTGAGCCTCTCACCCTCACCGCTACACGCTAACCCTCTCCCGGAGTTACATGGAAGCAGAAGAAAGGTGGTACACACACACAAACGAGCATGAGGTAACATGAATTTTTATGTTCCAATTCTATAACGAAAGAACCGAACACAAATGTGTGTCGGTTGCGTACACGGTGCATTTTGGGAACCCGTCTGTTGGTGCCTCTTCGAGTGCCCTTTTATCGAGTAGTACCCCTCGTACTCGCACCCCTTCACGCGCAAGGACAAAAGACGGCCCAAGAAACACCCTTCTCCCGTGCTCGCACCCCTTCCCCTCCATGACATGTACCCCTTTGTGCAAATCAATGGGCTGCTCGGCTGAAATTTTCACGCGCCCCTTCGCCGGTGCTCACACCTCTTCGCGGAAAGCCATGCCCTTGTGCAAACCACTGGCCTAAAATCGCTGAATCGCTGAATTTCTGCGCTGGGCCAACTTGCTAGGCTAATTTGCTGAATTCGCTGGCTGAATTGCTGAAACGCTGGGCTGAAAACATTCACGCGATCTGCTGACAAACATCCCACGCTGGCACCTTTTCGCTGGCTGAATTCTTCGCTGATGTTTTAACGCATCACTCCAGCAGCACAATACTTTTAAAAATCAGCCCAAAGGTTTTCCTTTAAGTGACTGGCCAGCCCTTATTTTAAATCCCATGTGAACTCACTCACTTGATCCCCCAAATAAACTAACTTTTTTTAAAAAAACCCACCAGATCAAAATGAATTCCAACATTTGTTTACAATCAGCGCCACACTTTCTCCCACTCTTCCGCGCTGGCCTTGTGGGCACTTTGCAGCTCGGGACATTTCGCCGTCATGGCCGCGATGACTTTCTTGTTCCGATCCCCTTTTGCTCGTAAATAAACGAGCTTCCCCACACAGAATTGCCGGTGTAAGGTGGCAGCAAAGGATCCAGATCATCCTAGCTCAACATGGGAGACGACCAGTCAGAGTATTGACTATGGAGGATATTGATGAGATTCGGCAGCGACCGATGAAGGATCTCATCTGATGATTTGTATCTCATTTGTATCACTAGTGATCTGTATCCATCTTTGTATTAGCTTTGTATCAGCTAACCCATTGTATCAGCCCTCACCCCATCACCCCTCCCCACCTATTTCGTTTCACTTTCAGTTTTTTGGTTCTTTGTACTTTCTAATATCTATACTCGGACGTTGTATCAGATTCACCAAGTGTAACTTTTTGGTCTCATAGGTCACTTTGCCCTCCTGAGACGTTAATATACCATTTCATTTCATCATCTCTCTCTCTCTCTCTCTCTCTCTCTCTCTCTCTCTCTCTCTCTCTCAGTTAGAGATTGAGATTGGCAGATTTAGGAGAGTACAAGCAAAGACCAGGACTGTCAGTTGTGTCATATAGAGCCAGAGATAGAGTTACATCACATTTGTCATTGTCCGGTATACTAGGAGAGACGAGGCCACTTTCACTGTCTATTCAGAGAGGGCTTTGGAGTCTAGACCGCTGGCTAGAGTCATGAGATATCAGGATCAGAGATGCCTCGGGTTGTTTTTGCTAGAGCTGCACAGACACAAGGAGAGTCTCTTGAGAAGATCAAATAGTGGGAGACATTCACAAAGGGAGATCATTGACTTCTTTAGAGCAGAGACTCGGCAGCCAGATGAGAAAGCTTCACAGCAGACTTCAGAGCCCACCTATACCAGAAGTATATTAATTGACAAAGCCATTGAGCTTGGGACGCCCACGTCTACGAGGGCCACCACGACATCGAGGGAGGCTCCATCAGAGGATCAGGACTATTCTAGCACAACATGGGAGACATCCAGTATGACTATTTACAGAGGCGGACATTGGCAATGCTCTTCAACGACCGATGCAATACATTCTCGAACAACGCCCGATGTCGCATCCTCGGACATTGATGATCATCATCATCATTTTAGTTTTACTTTACTGCATCTTTATTTTGTACCCAAACATTGTACTAGATCCACCAAGATTGTATCGGTTTGGTCTCATAGGTCATTTTGGCCTTTTGAAGATGTTTAATATAACATTTCATTTCTATTTTTATGTTACCCGGTCATTTTGGCCTTTTAAACACGTTTCCTCAAGCCATAGTCCCAAGGGAATGCCATTTCAAGCCCTTGTTCGCATCCCCTTTGATGCCAAGTAATGTGTTACAAATATTTGAGAAATAGGCTTGTGTAGAGCACACTAATAGATTATCATGCCCACTAAGGAGATAGTCTAAGGTTGATTTCTAAATAACTCTCATATCTTAAACACTTACACCCCATAGGTGGCTACAACAAGCCTAAAGAAGGCCTTGCACTTGCACTTTAACAAAAAGAACTGCATTTAAGTTAATTACCTGTAAACCTAAAAGATACCAGCATGATCCCACAACATGAGCTACCAGGAGAAACAACAGCAAGTTAATGAAAAAGTTAGACCAAGCCGTTTCAAAAATGAATCCTGTTGGTGAGTTTCCAGCAAGGAGTGGGAAAAATCGTAGCATCCTAGGAAAGTACTGCAAGAGGACAATGACTCTGAGAAGGTTCTTTGTGAAGTTTGCAGCAGTTTCCTTTCCAAGAACGCCAGGAATAATCACCCAAATCATAATCTGCAGAATTTATGTTTTGATAAATAACATGGACACTGATGAATACTCAAAAAGGACAACAACAACCCACAGCAGCACCATCAACGACCTCAAATAGATCCATTACATCAGGGACATGCTCTTCGAAATAAAAAGAAAAACTAACTGTAGCAGGACAGATATTGAAAGCTCTACGAGCTCAGATAGACTCAACAGTCAACAGAAGCTCAGGGCAAACAAATTTTTCAAAGTAGAGCATCCTTTGATGGTTGACTACAGCCAAAACCTCTCGATTTGACCTCATCTTTGCTGATACCATATGATCTTCATTTTCCATTAATCTCCACCTCCTTGCTTAGCCCTTCAATCATGTCTCCTTAGGAGTCAAATGTAGCTGTTCCATCCATCTTTGCTATATTCACCACCGCCCACCCACACCATAGGATCTTAGGCTACTTGATTGGACCACCTAATCCCTACGGCCCTATCCAATTCTTCCGATAGTTTTGATGTCATCAGATGATGACATGGAGGGTAGGCATGTAGCACAACCAACGGACAAGGAAAAGCTGCCAGTGGCAAAGCGCTGGGATAAAGAGATACAAAAGCCACTTGCACTAAGAGAAAAGCACACAGAGAGAAATGCAAGGAAATGAAATGTTTATTTACATCTGCAAAGGCCTTAAAGACCTATGAGACCAGAAAACTACAGCAGCAGCAGCATGAGAGAGAGAGAGAGAGAGAGAGAAGTGCTACCAAAAAAGCATGAGGGAGATCGTTTATTTGAGGCCAGACTCGTGCACATATGCTTTTTCTCAGCGTTTGGTGGTCAAGCTTTTCAGTCAAATGTTTTTTGGAGCGTAAAAACAAACCCGAGGCAGTCAGTTGTGAAAAGATTTAGAGTATTATCAAGTGGGCAATCTTGGGGAGAGTCTGAGAACTTGAGAGCCAGAGGAAGTCTTGTGTAGGGTGCGCAAGCAAAACCGCACTGTCCGCCCAAGTTTTGAAGTTTTCAAGATTTTGGGGTCAATGGTTGTGCACAAGTTAAAATGACTCCTGACTGATGCTGTATTTATCCTTTCTAAAGTCTGTGGTTTGCGAAGTATTATTGGAAATAAGATTCTCCGAAATGTGTGTTTGGTCCAAAAGCGTCAGGCTTCAGTTCCATTGCCAGGTCACAGACAAGGGAAGAAAAAAGCGCATTCAGTTACAAGAAATACAGTGGTCTGAGTTTTTATGCTTAGTTCTGCCAAGTCTTAACATCTGGACTGAAAAAAAATACATATGGTTTTTTTCATTGTGCAAACATTGCATGTGCATTCAATCTTTTCTAAGTTCATTGATCAAAAATTACTGCTTTACTATAATGAGGTCCATCCATCCTAGAGGTCTTAGGAATTGTTTCCCACCACAAGAGTCAACAAGCGATCCAAAACCACAAACCCCATACAATAGGAGTCCACCCAAGAGGATTCATCAGTGAGCCGCCTCACAAGAGGCCCATCACGCAATTTGTATCCCTCAAACATCCTGCACTTCTGTTCCCAAGCAAAGACAATAATGTTATTGACAGGCAATCATATCTTCAAGTTACATTCACCTTCTTAAATGTACAGTATAAACTACTTTTGAAAATGAAAAAAGAAACCCGCATCGGTTTCATACATCCGATTTCTCTCTTTCTGTAACTTGTGCACATTGTAGCAAGCCAAGCATGATGTGATAATATAGCCTCGATGACCTTGGAAGAAACCACAAATGGAAATATTTTCTAGCCTTCAATAGAAGGGCCTATCAAAGGCAATTTTGATCATCAAGTCATTGTGTATCTCAGCGCCATTCAAAGCTACTGGTAAACGAAAACTTACGCCTTAATGCGGGACTGCAGCCAAGCTAACTGTAGGCGAAAAAAGAACCCCATGCATGTGTCTGTGCAGATCCCACAAAATTTGCTGCTTCAAATTACCTGAGGTAAAGGCAGAACGACAACAAAATCAAGAATAAACCATCCAGTAAGGTAATGTTTGATAATATCTTTAGGCTTGTCGTTAAGTACTCCTGAGCCTACAGATGAAGGCTCTATGTAAGCCAAATGACACTGCATAAACATGAAACACAACCATAACGTACATGTTCATTCTTTACGACAAAGAATATTGTAAATTGAGAAGTGTACCTGTAATAGCATGTGACAAAAATAAACTAGATCAGTTGCACTCCGCAAAACAGTGATTGCTTTTGCAAAAGCAAAATTGAAGTAGATGCATCGAAAGTCCTATCAATGGGAGCACCAAGAGATTTTGCAAATAAGAGATGGCCTTTATCCCAATCCACAATTATGAAAACCTTCCTCCCTCAACTACGCTTTCCAAGAAACTCATTTTATTGTTTAAAAACCTTAGTAAAAATTTAAAATTCCAATGATTGACATTATTTCAAAACATGAAAGAGCATGTTTGGCACACCATTGTGATGGTTGGTGATGAAAAGTGAGAGAGGAAATTAATTAAATTCTAAGGCCTTTTTATAACGCAATCCCACAATAACTTTTGTCACATAATCCGGCTAGCATGCTATACCCGTAGCATCAAGGTGAAAGTGGCGAGTGCCGCAGAAGACTTGCATATTTGAAATTGGTGTTCCGCTCACTCAACATACACCCAACTTTTACCGAAGAGGTATAGTGGGAGCTTGCAAACCCAACAACAATATTGAGGGATTGAGATTCCGCATCAACACCACAACCCTTAGATAAACATTTTCCATTTGCATGTAGACAAACTATACAAGAGGGATGAAGGAAATCTCGAATGACACCTTCCCAACTAGGAAGCATCTACTATAGAGTGCTCACAAAACGTAATTGTACACTAATGCAAAATGCGTGAAATGTGGATCCATAAGTTTACACGGTTATTTCTCACAATGATCTACAAGGCCACAAAATAAGTCATGCTTGTGAGTTAAATGTATGATGCCACAAAAGAGATTCTCTAGACCATAAACAAGCACCCCTTCTGACGTACCTTTGTTGAGCTCATAGTGCTCCAAAGACTTACAACATTTCATCCAAACTAGAGGGAGCTATACACGTATAAAGTGTGACATCAGCGTGGGCTCTATGTGCTACGTGAGCATGCTACTTCAACCCAGAGCCAACCCATAGACTAGCAAATCCTAGCGGAATTCTTGCAGGCACCTTTGTGATCCTATTTTCCGGACTTGCATGTCCAGATAGATCCATAAGACTAGTTAGAACCCGTTACATAACCCTCTCAAATAGTTGATTGTACAAGGAACAATAGATGTCTGGCGGCGTAAGTAAGTAGTTTGTGTGGTTGTTGTCATGTGCCAGTCACTATCTTCAAGCATGATGGTGCAAGCGCGTGCATTTCTGCGCATTTGCGTAAATAATCGACTTGAAGGTGACTTGGCACAATTTGAAAAGCCTTTAATTAAATTAGAAGACATGAATTGTATACTTCTTGGTAGGCCTCAACCTAAGTTAGTGAAACAGTATGCCCTTGGGCCATCTCTAAGGTCAAGTAGAAGAGGAACCTCTGGTACCTCAGGGCCCCCGAAAGCACTTCTCATCAATTACGTTTATAGGAGGAAGAAGAAGAAAGTGCAGCCAACTATGGTGCCCTGTAGAAGCACTATCCAAGCATGCCTAGCACCTTTCCCTGAGGCAGATCAATTGAGGAGCGAGCCTATTGTAACCGGCCTACGAGACCACAAGAAGGCTGTAAACCACAAAATGGAACCAAGTATTGTTGTCTAAATTTCTTGCAGCTTGATGACACACACTTCTTATGACTTGTCACCTCTAAATGGAATCCAACACTTCGCAAGTAAAGTGAAATAGAGAGCGAGAGAAAAACCAACACCAGATTGACTCCAAAGATTGGTGCCCCTTTTTGTATATCTTTAATGTTCATGTCAAATGCAGGAGAATTGAGAGATTACAATCACACAATCACAATCTCTTTTGTTAATCTTGCGTTAGTGAATGAGACTGAGAGAGCCAGATACAATACAAAGACGAAGAGAGAGAGAGAGAGAGAGAGAGAGAGAGAGAGAGACCGATGGGGTACCAATTGATTCTCTCAAAGGCCCCACATCCCTTTGGTATTTGCTTTTTCATTGCATAATTAGATTTTACACAAATGATATACCTTAATACAAGACTCAACTTGACTCTAGGGAGATTTCTGTCGCAGCTACTTTTCAAGATGAAGTACTGCCGGTGCTGATTTACCATTTGATGCGCCGGTGAGATCCGTGGGTTGCGCATGGCCATTACGGGAAAGATATGGGGCTGATTTGCACACCTAATATGAGAGGATTCAAGGGCTGAATACTGGCTGCAAAAATGCAGATCTAAATTCTGAAAGCAAAGGTGGTATAACTACGAATTATGCATGTGATGATGGGGCACATAGAGCAGCAAGAGGTGCCTCCAAGATGCCTAGCTGTCTTTTTTTGTTTTCCTTTAGCGATCCGAGAAGTCCGGCTGTAACTGGAGGGCACCACGTGCCAATAGAAAAGACCAGACTAAAGAACTTTAAGCACTTCAAATAACAACCGAACTGAAAGAGATGCACGATACAAGAGAGACGGAGTGGCCGAATTCCACCCCAAGAGAGCACTGGCCCCAAACCTTGGCGCCCCTTTCGGTATTTCTTTATATTGCTTCAACTCACTACAACGTCGGGACCCGTTGCTCTGCACTTTCACAAGGAAACGTGCCAGACAATGGGCCCTAGGCACATATTTAAAGGTCCTAGGCCATGAAAAGCAGTTTACACTGAAAAGCTTCAAACTCAAAAGCATATGGTCCAAAAGCTCTTGGATTAAAAGCTGCCAGCGTAAAACCAGGGAATCCCATACACTGTCACGACATCATCCTGCAACCCCAAACACGAAAATCCGTATCGTTGCCACGTGGATTGTTAGCACGATTTGCAGGATCAGTCCGTACAGCCTATGCCATGCCATAATCCGATCACAAGCCTTTCTAGTGTGTGTGTCTTGCTTTATTTTAATGTTTTAAGGCCCTAGGAACTTGGGCCCCCATCGAAAAGTGTCCCATAAGCTGGTGGAAACTCTTCTTTAAACTTAGGCCACATGGAAAGGCTTTGCAAGTTGGTAAAACTTCTTCTTCTTCTTCTCTTAGGGTTTAGGCCCCTCAGCCGGGATCTGCAAGTCAACTAGGGTTAGGCTCGGAGAGCCCGAACCCCCCGAGTCTTGAGTTGCTTGACACGTCAGCAGTTTGTGACATCCCTTCTTCTTGAAAGAAGGGTACAAGAAGAAGGGTAATCGTCCACGAATACAATTATATCTGCAAAACAACTCAAATTAGCTCAAAAATTTACGAGGGTCGTTCCGAGGGACAATCAGTTTTCTCATTGCAAATCGGAGCTCTTGATATTCGGGCGTAGCAACTCTAACAGTTTGATATTGCCTATGCAAGGGAGAATTTTATTGAGGCTTCAAAGGTCCGTAAAGCTACCACTTTCTTAAAAGGCAATGCGTGTTCATGGTGGACGGCATTATTGATGCAAGAACAGTGTCGGAGTGCGCGGTTCTCCAAGGTTGACCAAGAAGGCACGGGACCTCTGGCTGTGAGAGATGGTAGAGAGAAAGGAGTAGAAACAGAGATGAAAAGACTCATATTAACACTTTTGAATCAATTAGATACTTGATTGAACTTAGATTTACACGAAGTGGAAGAGCTTTTGCTTGAGATCCGGTACATTGTGGAATCCCATAATCCTCACCATGTGCTCAAACGCACACACCTGAGGAGTTTCCATTATGTGCTCAATGTCACAAGACAGGCACACGTGCCAACGGAAAAGAACACACTGAACAAACTTTTAGCACTTCAATAACAACTGAACTGAAAGAGATGCACGACACAAGACGGGGAGTGGCAGAGCTCCACCCCAAGAAAGCACTGGCCCCAAACCTTGGCGCCCCTTTCGGTACTTCTTTATATTATTTGAACTCTGTACAACGCCGGTACTCTATCCTCTGCACCTCTCGCAGAGCATGCTGGAGAATGGGTCCTTGGCTCATATTTAAAGGCCCTTGGCCATAAAAAACAGTTACATGAAAATCTTTCAAACTCAAAAGCAGGTGCTCAAAAGCTATCAACGCAAAAGCATGAATCCGTACAGCTCTGCCACGTCAACAGCCAACATGAAACGTCAGCTCGCAAATCAGCTTGTGTGTGTGTGCGCGCACGCACGCGCTGGGTCCAGCTTTATTTTAATGCCTTTCGGTTACCTTGGTCCCATGGGACGGGATCCCATAAGTTAGCGGGACTTCTCTTTAAAAATAGGCCTCTCGGCAAGACTTTGTAAGTCAGTAAAACTTCTCCTGCTGCTTCAACTTCTTCACTTAGGGTTTAGGCCTTTGAGCCGGGATCTACAGGTTGTTTCCGTTCTTCAGTGGCTTGACACGTCAGCAGTTTGTGACACTCAAGCATTCATGTTGACACATATACAGGCCCCAAATTTACCCTGCACAAGAATCCCTTCCCCCTTGTAAGGCTGCCTTGGCCCCCTTGTCTGCAACCTATAGCGCAATTTCCCTCCTCGTCTCTCCTCGGCGGCCTATTCACCATAGGCTACTCTCCTCTATAGCAAATGGCACGACCCTCCCTTCTTCTGCTGCTCACGAAGCCTCTGAAAGCGCTCCCGAATCCCCCGAACCTTCTCGTGCACTCGCCATGAGAGCGCTCAGGTACTCCTGCTTCACGTCATGCTACGGCTGCTTGAGTGACCTTGACCACCTCGTGCTATTGGCTTTTTAAACAAACTCTCCAACTCGTCTTCAACAAGCTCACTACCATCCCCAATTTCTTCCTTATGGCTCTTCTCTCCGCGCGCCGCTCTACTCAACAATAGATAGCGCACCATCCTCCCCTGCACGTTATTGGCAGCCACTTCTCCTTACTTGCTCACGGCACTGGCCACCTGGCTGGAGCGCATCCCCCACCTGCCACAGGTTGCCCTCATCTCCCCTTTTTAATACAATTGGCCGCCCTATTTTGCATCCACCAGCTTCCTCTTAACTGCTGGCTCTCACTGCCTTCAAAGGCCTCGACCACCCCCTACAGCACATGCTTGGCACTCCCACACTTGGCGACCCCATGCAGCTCATCGCTCCCACACGCTATGCAGGTTTGATGATGGCACTCATTCAAATTCGATGGCGGCGCTGATGACTAATTTCTATAGCCTCACAAAAATTAAGGCAATATGGAATTAAAAAGTCTCCAGTAAGTCTTTGTTCCCATAGGTGGCCATTGCTTTGGGCTTCGAGCGGTAAATGCCCTAGCCACTTATATATATACCACAATCAATGCAATCCAAGTGATAGAACTTCCCGTGATTGAATGAGAGCAACACAGTAAGCATATACCTTCATAAGTTCAGAATAGTCTGAACTCACGAATTATAAGAGGGAATAAAGCACTCATAAAACTATAAAAGCAAGGGACACACGAAAAGAAGAGAAAAACAAAAACAAACAAACAAACTAAATCACTTTGTTTGCTTCGAAACAAAACATTATTAACTTAAAAATGTTTTTAGAAAAGGCATGTGTAAAATAAGTTGACGCAACTTACTTAGCTTAAAACAAGTACTCAACTTTAAGCAAAAAAAAAGGATAAGAAATCTTAAAAACTTAATCCTAGAAATCAAACTTCACACAACAACTTATAACGGAACACATTCTTAAGTCCTCAGGTAAGCTAAATATGAAATCGAAAAATGAATACTACTACAAACCTACGAAGAGCAAAGAACCAAACTTGACAATATGTGATCTCAACTTCATTGCTTGTCCAAACAAGAAGAATAAGATTATCACCTTTATCATGCATAGCTTGGACAACAGCTATGACATCCCTACTCACGTCGTCAGTGATTGAATGAGAGCAACACAGTAAGCATACAATTCGACCAAAGCTTTGCTCAGCACAATATGTTCTTCCAAGACTTCGTCGCCATGGTCTTGGACATATCCCGCAATCAAGGCACTCCAAGTGATGACATTTCGGATAGAAAGCCCCACCAAGAACTTCTAGTTTCATGAAAGCACAACATTAAGCACATATATCGACCAAAGATTTTCCTAGTACAACATGTTCCTTCGACAGTCCCCCTCGAGTCGGCAATATCTTTGTTAATCCTCTTGCCCATGACATTGGCTTCGTAAACCCGCATACCTTCAAGATGCAAGCATAGGTGACTAATTGGAGAAAAGCCTTCCATTCTGTAAAAAACTTGGACACCCCAAGTCTGGAATTTGGCACGACGCACATAAGAGGATCACTTTGAAACACTTCACACTTAATTCACAGTTTAATGGAGTCGACACGGCCCGACGTAGTTCCGTGCCCAAAGAGATTGGCCCGAAAGACCGGCGCCCCTTTCAGTATTTCTTTTTGTATTAATGCTTGAGCAAATTACAGTTGTCCGCGGGTCACCTCTGCTCACCAGCTCGTCAGCACAAGTGAGCCAGAGAGAGCCGAGGGGACTTATTTGAAGGCCCTTGGCCATGGGAAAAGCAGCACATGAAAAGCTTCCAAATTCAAAAGCAATTTGGCTTCCAAAAGCTAGCGCCAAATCAGCCAGCACAATTTGCGTTATTCCGTACAGTCTGCCACATCATCACATCGCGAAAATCCGTATGGCCAGCCACGTCAGCATTCCAACGCAATTTCCAGCGTCCATACAGCCTACCCGCCAACCAGTCTTTAAAATTAGTGTCCCTAAGGCCCTGTCGGTAGGTACCCTATAAGTTGGGACAACTTATGGACACGCCACATCATCAGTTTGTGACATACCCCCCTCTTGAAAGAGTTGTAATCGCTCTCGATTACGCCTGCAAAACAGACAGAGGTCATAAACCAGTTCAATAGACACTGACTCTTAAGTACCGACGCACTAGACAAACACAAATCTAGCACTTGCACAAAAACGCCTCAATCAGTGCACATTCATATCATATCGATCATATTAAAATTGATTCCAAATCTAAGACCATGATTCCTGCCAACGTATTTAGCAATCGCATCTAGATCCATCCCGGACCTAACTGATGTCGGATTAGCTAATTCTTATTGCGATCATGTCTCTAGATTCTCAAGACCGAAACGTTGCAGTCATTTCGTCTTTCAATCGTGCACTCAAAAAAAATCACATGAGAGAGTACACATCAATCAAATTCAAGTTCAAGTTCAAGAATTCCATTTTCAGTTTCCTTATTCGTAAAGTCATATAGCAAAATACTGTCAGCACAGCAATATCCAGGAAATCCAAAGGGAAATTAGTTACTTTATTCCATCCAGGTGACCTGTGACAAAGGAGCGGATTGACTCCCCTTGTGTGCAAACCTGTCTGCACCAGATTCAACCCTGTTGATCTGCGAATCTTTCGAAATAGACGCAACTAATCCGAAAGCTCAAGGTAAGGTTCCATTTTTATGCGACTAAGAAAACACCTAAGGATTTTATGGATGCTTGCTAGCTTGTTGGAAGAAGTCACATATGTATATGCCATGTACATACTCAAGCGTGCTCAATCAAGGTCACCGTTATGTACATATCTCCTGGAGGGATTGAACCCTTATTTGTGGCATCATGTTTTTCTAGAATTCCTTGTACATGATGTAAATATGCTTTTGAGTCTTAATAAAACAAGTGGAGGTATAGAGAATGCTCTCTAATGCGCAAAAACGTGATCTGTGGAGTCGCGCGTGCACCTCGGCTATATCCTTGCAGATTTTATCCAGATCATGTGTATCGTGTATAGAAAGTGATGGATTCTGAAATGGAGCGTTTTGAAATGCTTTGAATCACCGTGACAAATTTGGTGATTTTTTTGGTAACCGTTTTTTCCAATCTCCAACGAAAATGGCTTTTTTTAGGCAAAAATGGCTCAAAAATGGTCAAAAACTGGTCCCAATTTTTGACACATCAGCTCACATGCCGTGGCAAACAAAAGGAGGGGCTACTTGCTGAAGTAAAAAAACAGAGAATTCATTACTATAAGAGAGGTAGCCAAGAGGAATCATGGTGGTGTGTGTGCAATCCTGCACCCGTTTGCCGCGCTGTTTCTCTTCTTCCCCACCTTTGAAGAGTGAATTACACCTTTCTCTTATCAATTTGATGTTTAGGGATCATCTTGGATGCTCTATGATTGCATTTTTTTCCCATGGTCATGGTGTTTTGGCGATGAAGATAGAGGCGTTTTCTACATAGTCTGCAGGTGTGTGTGTGTGTGTGCCATTGGGGCTGTGTGTGTGCCACTGGGACTGAGTGTGTAAGGAAGAGTAGAGAGATTTGGAAATCGAGTTGAGTGTAAGAGGATATGAGTATGTGTGTTTGTTGGCTAAACTTTTGATCATCTATGGAGGATCTTCACATTGGCTTGGTTGGCGTTTGTTGTGATCCCAAGCCTCATCGTCACCGACTCTCTACACGCATCTTGTTGGGTTGGCGGGAGCTTGTAATCCCACGAGTTGCCTCTTGAATCGAGTGAAGAAGGACCTATTTGGGTGAGTTTCCTTTACCATTTGGGTGTGTGAGTGTCCATTCCAAGCTACAAGCGGGCTATGCTATAGAGGTGAAACTCTTTCAGCCCTCCTTGTCAGTTTTTGGTGCCCCCTACTGAGGAGGGCAAGAACTCTATGCATACTTTTGGACTGCAGCTCTTGGAGTTGATGATGTATATGGTTGTGGGTCCTTTGGGACAACCGCCTATGTATGTGCAAATTGTGGGCAACAATTGATGCGGTAATTGAATTGGATTGCAGCCTTTGTTGAGGGTCGTGAGGTTTTGTGAAGCCATGCACTGGGGGCCGGGTTACCTAGTGTGAGGTGGATTAGGTGCTGGAGTGATCCATCGACATCCCTTACCCAATCGACGTCACATGTAAATGATTTTGTGGTGGACAAAGGTGGCGAAAAGCTTTCCTAAACTTCATGGATTGCCACATGAAGATGCTAATGGGTTTCTGGAGAATATTGAAGTGGAATGTTTACTACGTGGCATAGAGGATCCTGCCGTTAAGCTACGTCTTTTTGGTTACACCTTGCAAGGTGATGCAAGGGGGTGGTTGCAAGATTTTGAGACACAAGCTCAAGCACAAAATCCACCAATTGGGCTTGATTACAACCTAGTTAAGCATGCTTTTTTGAATCGCTTTTAGAGAAGGAGAGGAGCCAAATACTGTTTGGCATGAGATTCTAAATCATGTGCATTACCTGAAGCAGTTTACACATGTTTGGGATTGTTGGTGTGTATCTCTTGGAGATGAAACTCCACCAACCATGTTAAAGAAGAACTGTTTTATTGCCAACCTCAAAGGGAGTTTAATGCTCAAAGTGGAGTTAAGGAGACCAGCCTCTTTTGAAGAAGCAGTAACCATAGCCAGGGAAAAGGAGTGGAAGACACGAAGATTAAGTGAATATGGAATAATTGTGGATCATGCAGTGGAAAGAAGGAGAGATGAGAGAGAAGTTGAAGCGAATGGAGGCCAGGGTGAACAAGGAACCCATAGGCAAATGGATATAGAACAAATACAACGCAATATGAAAAACATAATGAATATCATGCAAGAATTGCGCCTAAATGTCGTTGGAGGTGGACGTGGAAGAGGTGATTATGCTAGAGGTGCTCCACCACAAGCGGGAAGAGGGGGTCCTCAACAATATGAAGCTCCACCACCTATTGGAAATCTTGGACGTGGATGTGGTGTGTATCCTGGTGGAAGATTTATTCCTACATGCTACAACTGTGGAGAACTTGGACATATTAGCACTCACTGTGATCGACCACCAAGGATGGGAGGTAATATGTACCCTCTTCCCCAGAACTTACCGAATAGAGCCAATGATTTTTCTTTGGACATAAGAGGGGATCAAGGTGCTCATGAAGTTCACCAAGAAGCCCAAGCTCCTCGTGGTGGTGGCCATGTGGGAATCATTCATGTGGAGGACAAAGAAGCTGACATGATGCCCTTAGGCAAAAGAGAGAGGCAAGGCAGTGTTGTAGGTCCCAGTAGGAAAAAGGGAAAGGAGAAAGAAGGAGAAGATGCCAAAGCTAAGAGGAAAAGAAAGCCACGAAGGAGATTCCAAGTTGCAAATCTTCCATTGGGAGAGGGCGAGCACGCTTATAACCTTCAGGAGGATCTTGTTGGAAGAAAAGCAAACGTCACATTTGGGCAACTCATGAACATGGTTCCTAAACTCAAACGCGTATGGAAGGGGCTTGTAAATCCAATTGAGAAGGAGCCAAGGCATGGATCCGTGACGGTCTTATATATTGGTGAGTTGCCAGACATTTGCCCAGTTGTAGACGCTTGGCATAAAGGGCAAGGATTGGGACTGGCTTATATTGATGGTGGTGCCCAAATATGCGTAATCACACAATCCTCTGTGGAGAAGTTGGGCCTTATCATTTCAGGTGGCTCAAAGTTTAAAATACGGTTGGCCAATCATACTAAATTCAAATGTTTGGGAGTTATCAAAAACCTTGAAGTAGAGGCATTTGATGTCAAGACACTTGTCAATTGTCATGTCATGTCATGCCTGCGGGCCTTGGAGCTTTTCCTCTTATTCTTGGGAGACCTTGGCTGAGAGCAGTGGGAGTTATCCAGGATTGGGGACATGGAACCATTACTATCTATGACAAGAAAGGAAGTAAGAAGAAATTTGATATGACCAACAACCTGCCACTAGAAATTGATGAAGAGGATGAGAACGAAGAATATTCAACTTCAAGTGGAGAGCAATCAACTGACGAGGGCAGTACTACTAATTCTAGCTTTGACAGTGAAGTTGATGTCTCTTATTTGCTTCTTGAAGAGGAAAAGGATGAGGATGCTCATGTCTTTCAAGTGTCAGATGATGGAGGTATGTCAAGCCATTATGAGAAATTAGAAGAGCTTATGCAACCAAGAGTGGATCCTTTGGTCAAGGAAGACATGTTACAAAAGATGCTATGTTCATATCTTTTTGAAGGTGAAAGATATGAGTTCTTAAGAATATTAAAGAAGTTCCCAAATCTTTTTATCACCTCCTACCAAGAAATAAGGGGTTTTAAAGGAAAGGATGTGCAGATTGAACTCAAGGATGGGGCAATACCTGTTAGGCAAAAGCTTAGAAGGCTTGGACATGAGCAAATGGAAGCTTTAAGAGAAGAGGTGGATAAGCTTTTGAAGGGAGGTTTCATATGCCCTGTTGATAATGCAAAATGGGTAAGTCCTGTTGTGGTGACCCCCAAGAAGGATGGAAGATGGATAGTCTGTGTTGATTATAAGCCATTGAATGCAACCACAAAGAAGGATCCTTATCCCTTGCCGTTTATTGATGAAGTTCTGGACTCAGTTGTTGCGGGACATGAACGATATAGTTTGCGATGGTTTTTCAGGTTATTTCCAAATGTCTATTGCTCTTGAAGATCGGAAGAAGACTACTTTCATAACTCCATGGGGATGCTTTTGTTATTGTGTCCTACCATTTGGGCTTACCAATGGACCTGGCGAGTACGAAAGAAGAGCTAATTGGGTGTTCACTCCATATTTGGGGAAGTTTGTCGAAGGTTTCATCGATGATTTTTGTGTGTATAGTACTCATTGTATGAAGCTTGAGATGGCATTTAGACGATATGATGACTGTGGAGGACAATTAAATCCAAAGAAATGTCATTCGGCACAACCTAGAGTCAAGCTTTTAGGACATGTGATGTCAGAGAATGGAATAGATCTAGATCCTGAGAAGGTCAAGGCATTAATGTCTCTACCATCCCCAAAGGATACAAAGCAATTAGCCACTTTTATCCAAAGAGTTAGGTATATGAGTAGATTCATGTCCCTATCATCACAGATTCTCTATCCTTTACAACAAGCAGCAAAGGTTGACCCCTTAATTTGGATTGTTGAATGTGAAGAGGTTTTTGAGAAAGTCAAGGAGATTTTGGATTCTCTTCCTACTATGCAAGCTCCGGATTGGGAAAAAGAGTTTTATGTGAAGTTTGAACCCATCAATGAGAGAAGATGCTATTGGTGCCATGCTTTTACAAAAAGGGAAAGAATCACAATATGTGAGGCCCATATATTGTGCCAACCGAGTTAAGAATGCTACTGAGAGAGGTTATTCTGAAGTGGAGCTTGTTATGGTCAGTGTTGTATATGCTTGTAGAAGATTCAGGCATTATCTACTACTAAAGCCTTTTACCTTCTTGATGAGCTATTCTCTACTTCCTCGATTGTTCAATAACCCAAATATGTCAAAGACAATGATGAAATGGATAATTGAGCTTCAAGAGTTTCAATTCTCATTTATGGTCGAAGAAAGCACTAGAGCTACTTTGGCAGACCTTCTTACGTATAAAGAGAGTCCACTTTTAATCAAAGAAGAAGTCGTGAAGCAAGAAAGGGTGAGAATACAAGAGCTTGAAAATGCATGCTTGATGTATTTTGATGGCTCATATAGAAAAAGTCATGATACAGCATCTGGAGGCATTGTAATTTATGATCCCAAAGGAGTTTTGATTAGGAAGCAAGGCCTAAAGTTTGATGCAAAAAGCAACAATGAAGCTGAATACATTGCTCTTCAAAGAGGTTTACATATGTGTTTGCAACTTGGAATCTATCGTTTACAAATAAGGGGTGATGCCTTGCTAGTGGTTGATAGGTCCAAAAATGAAGAAGCTCATAATGCTGCATAGGAGATGATCACTGAAGTGTTTGTCATTAAAGCTGATGAGGCTATGTATCATGCAAGAGAAACCTTGTCAAAAGAAGAAGAGTTTTTGCAGATAGGCCTTCTACCTCAAGACATTCTAGCATCAAAGAAGTATGCGTTCATGAGGAAAGCTGGTAAATATGTGCTTCATGATGATGTTCTTTTCATGAAAGGGAGTGATTTGGTGCTACGTCGTATACCTTGGAAGAAAGAGATTTATAGAATTTTAGAAGAGAACCATGAGGGATCTGGTGGTGGACACTATGCAATAGAAGTAACTTTACAAAAGATCTTACAAGAAGGTATGTGTGGCCAAGCATACAAAAGGATGTCCATCATTGGTGCAAATCATGTTTACCATGCCAACGTATGGGTAAGAGAGTACTCAAGGCTGAATTTTGCAACATTATGTTGGCTTATAATGTGTTTGAGAAATGGGCCTTGATGCAATAGGGCCATTGCCTATGACTGTTAGAGGAAAATGTTATATTCTTACTGCAGTTGACTATTTGTCAAGATGGGCAGAGGCAAAGGCAGTAAAGAAGATCACTAGCAAGGATGTTGAAAAATTTGTGTGTGAGGATATATGTTGTAAGTTTGGTGTACCATTGGCATTGCTCTCTGATAATGGTCCGGGCTTCCGTGGAGAGTTGATCGACTATTTATGTGAGAAGTTGAAGGTACAACATAGGTACACCACTCCATGTTATCCGCAATGCAATGGAATGAATGAAAGATTCAATGGAGAGCTTATGAGGATACTTACCAAAATGACTCATAGTAAAACATGGGATCTTAAACTTTCATGTGCTTTGTGGGCCTATAGAACATCTGTGAAATTAGGAACAGGATTTTCTCCATTTCACTTGGTGTTTGGAAAGGAAGCATTGTTGCCCATTGAAGTTGAGATTCCTTCCATCAAGATGCTCATTAAGTTAAATGACGAGGCAACGGACATGCTTGAAGAGAGACTTTTGCATTTACAATGTTTACAACTTGATCGTACTCTTGCTTTTGAGCATTATGAGAAAAATCAACATGATCAACAAAGAAAGTTCAATGAAAGGGTGAAGGACAAAGAGATAGAGGAGAGTGAAATAGTACTAAGATACAATAGCAGATTGCATAGCACCTTTCAAAAAAAGCTTCAAATCAAATGGGAGGGTCCATTCATGGTAGCAAAGAAGTACAAGAATTACACTTATCAGCTTGCCAATTTGGATGGAACCATGCACTCATCTAGAGTTAATAGATACAGGCTCAAGAACTATGTGCTAAGAATGATGACAATTGTAAACAATGATATACTTCTTGAAGAGCATGACAACTCAAATGTCACTTTACATGCAGAGGTAACTTTTGTGGATGATAAGCGCTCTTTGTTTGCCCTGGAAATTGTTGCTGCTGATCATGAATGATCTAGCAGACTACGGGGTTGGCAAGTTATGACAAGTTTTTTTATGCAACTAAGAAAACACCTAAGGATTTCATGGATGCTTGCCAACTTGTTGGAAGAAGTCGCATATGTATATGCCATGTACATACTCAAGCGTGCTCAATCAAGGTCACCGTTATGTACATATCCCTTCGAGGGATTGGACCCTTATTTGTGGCATCATGTTTTTCTAAAATTCCTTGTACATGATGTAAATATGCTTTTGAGTCTCAATAAAACAAGGAGGTATAGAGAATGCTCTCTCATGCGCAAAAATGTGGTGTGTAGTTGCCCGTGCACCTCGACTATATCCTTGCAGATTTTATCATGATCACGTGTATCGTGTATAGAAAGTGATGAATTCTGAAATGGAGTGCTTTGAAATGCTTTGAGAAATCACCTGATTTTTGGCAACCGTTTTTCCCAATCCCCAACGAAAATGGCTTTTTATAGGCAAAAATAAGTCAAAAATGGTCAAAAAATGGTCAAATTTGGTCCAAATTGGCCAATTTTTGACACATCAGCTCACATGCCGTGGAAAACGAAAGTAGGGGCTACTTTCTGAAGTAAATAAACAGAGAATTCATTACTCTAAGAGAGGGAGCTAAGAGAATTCATGGTGGTATGTGTGTGCAATCCTGCACCCGTTTGCCGCGCTGTTTCTCTTCTTCCCCACCTTTGAAGAGTGAATTACACCTTTCTCTTATCAATTAGATGGTTAGGGATCATCTTGGGTGCTCTATGATTGAGTTTTTTTTCCGTGGTCATGGTGTTTTGGTGAAGAAGATAGAGGCGTTTTCTACATAGTCTGCGGGTGTGTGTGTGTCATTGGGGCTGAGTAGAAGAGTGAGAGAGATTTGGGAATCGAGTTGAGTGTGAGAGGATATGAGTATGTGTGTTTGTTGGCTGAAGTTTTGATCATCTTTGGAGGACCTTCACATTGGCTTGGTTGGCATCTGTCGTGATCCCAAGCCTCATCGTCACCGACGCATCTTGTTGGGTTGGCGGGAGCTTGTAATCCCCACGAGTTGCCTCTTGATTCGAGTGAAGAAGGACCTATTTGGGTGAGTTTCCTCTACCATTTGGATGTGTGAGTGTCCATTCCAAGCTACAAGCAGGCTACACTATAGAGGTGAAACGCTTTCAGCCCTCCTTGTCACCGGATAGTTCTTGAATTTCACTAAGAACCACCGAACCACTCTACCTTTCAATTTCCTTTCTTTATGGGCCAATATCTGTTCCGGAACGAGTATCTCCTCGCTCTCTTCTACTTTAGGTTGCTCATCAGGCTCCCCATCAACTAGCACCTCACCCTTAAAGGGTTTCAAGAGACTCACATGAAAAGCATTGTGAATCTTCCAAGTGTTTGGCAACTTGAGTCTAAAGGATACATCACTTATCTTTTCTTGGATCTGGAAAGGGCCATAATACCTCATGCTAAGCTTTAAAAAAAGTCTCTACTTTCCCTTTCATTTCCTTAGGCGTGCCTTCTCAAAACGTAAGAGCACCCAATCATCTTCCTTCAACTTCAAGTCGCGTCTATGTCTATCTGCTGCCGTCTGGTGCCATGCTGGAGACTTCTCTAGAGCCTCGCAAACTTTGGCAAAAGCAATGTCCAAATCCCTCGTGTACTGATCGGCTTCAAAAATCTTGTCCTTCCCCGTGGAAGAGCGAACCGTGTTATTGTAGGCACATTCCACCAAAGGCAAATATTTTTTTCCGTTGAGCCTTCTGATCGGAGATGTAAGACTTCAATAAATCCAAAACCATTGAATTGGCTATCTCACATTGCCCATCTGTCTGCAGGTGGAATGATGATGAGAACTGCAACGGCGTGCCAATGTTCTCCCAAATTGCCCTCCAAAATAAACTCGTGAATTGGGGATCTCTTTCCGAGACTATGGTCTCAGGCATGCCATGTAACCGAAAAAATTGAGCAAATGAACAGTCTCGCTAGATGATCAGGCTTGACTGTTTTCTTTACTGGAATAAAGTGAGCTTGCTTGCTAAATCTGTCAATGACAGTCTAAATGCCATCGTGCCCACTTTGAATCTTGGGGAGATCAAAGATGAAATCCATAGCAATGCTTTCCCAAGGGCAAGTGGAAATGGGTAAAGGCTGTAGAAGTCCCTGTGTCTTATGCCTGTCAAACTTGACCTTTTGGCATTCTAAACAACTGCGACAAAGTCATCCACATCCTTTTTAAGCCTCGGCTAATAGAAGTAACGCTCCACACCCTTCAAGGTGGTATCTATGCCACGGTGGCCTGTAAAAGGTGGACAATGGCACTCTATCAAGACCTTTTCCCTCAAAGATTGCGTAACACACAACATCGTTTTCCGCATCAAATAGCCGTCACGTATGGAATAGCCTAAAACTGTCTCCCCATTCTGTATATGGGTAAAAGTGTCAGCAAAGTAAGGATCTAAGGCGTATTGGTCAACCGTATCCTCGAAGCTTCTGTGATGAATCGCGGAAATAGCCAGAACCAAGGGCTTCCAAGACAATGCGTCCGCCACTAACAAAATTTGTCCCTGAACATGGACAATCTGGAAGTGAAACTGTGAGAGGATGTTAACCCATCGCAGCTACTTTTCTGAAAGTTGCTTCTGTGACAAGTAGCAGCGTAAACTCTGATGATCCGTAAAGACTGTAAAGTAAGCTCCGAGTAAATAGTGTCGCCAGTGTGTAAGAGCATGGATCACTACCAATAGCTCTTTCTCGAATGGCCGAAGCCGATACAATAGAGACGGGCTCGCCCTTCAATTTTACATCAAGCACAATTTTCTTGCCCTTCTCATTCGTCAAAGTCGCTTTCTTAGCCCGATAATCAACCATAGCATTGTTCTTGTGGTACCAAGGGATTCCTAGGAGGACGTCACATCCTTCCAAAGGAATGACGTAAAAGTCCTCGTGCCCTAAATACCCTAACAATGCAAGCGAAGTTTGCCAATGATCGGTGTAATGGAAACATCCCGTCCGAGTGCCGCTAGAACTGCCTCCGACTATGGCCACATTCTGTCGGGCATAATTCCAAGTCGAGCCGCCAATTCGAGTGAAATGAAGTTTGCCTTGGCTCCTCCGTTAAAGAAGAAGAGGGCTTCCTGATCTCGTACTTTGCCCCATGCGCGGCAAAGTTCTGTGCTTTCGTCCATCTCATTCGGGTCGGTCCCCATACAATCTAGTACCAATCCTGCTTTCATCTTTCCTTTTCTGCCACGTTCTTCAACTGCTCTAGAGCTCTCTGGCCTATCTTTTGATTGTCCTCACTATGCCTTTTTGGGGCACCTTGCAGAGATGTGTCCTCGTTCTCCGCAATCAAAACACTTCCCCTCCTTGAGATAGTCTGTTCTTTGTTCCTTGGTCAATTGGGGTCGTGCATCCTTCTTTTTCTGAAACTTCCTTCTTCTTCTATTATCATTTGTTAAATTCTGTCCGATCCTTAATGTCGAAACTTGAGAAGTGGGGTTAGTCAGGTTACCCGAATGCATAACAAATCCCCGCTTAGCATGTCCCATCAATAATTGTATGGACTCGGACTTTTGCTCAAGGCAGTAATCTCGGATCTCTTTGGGAAGTCCACAGCAAAACCGCTCGATTTGCTGCTCAAAGATAACTTCTTAAAAGAAGATGCCGGTAGAAAAGCATCCCAAAACCTCTCACATTAAGCATCCCAAGTGTCAGCCTTGGTCATCCGAAGATGGTTCCAAGCGGTTTTCACATCTCGTTTGTACTTATGAGTCAACCAAGAGGAAATAAAGAGTCGTTTGAACTTTAACCACTTAATCGGGGCTTCTTTTCTTAAAAGAAGAGTGGACCACCACGTTCGTTCATTTCCTTTCAAGAATGATGCTGCCCTCTTGATTTTGGAGTGCTCTGAGTAGCGCCCTCCAGAGAATGCTATGTCAAACTGTTGAATAAAGGCTAAAGCCTTGGGAGCATCTCGAAATCCTGAAAAGGATTCAAACTTTACTAATTGTCCACCCTCCTTAAATTCCTTTACTTTTTGCCCTTGTCCTCGAGAAAATCATATTGGTTGGTTCTGTAAAAGTGTTTCTTCCTTGAATAGAACATGTGGTCATCGGAGTCTGAACTCTCAGAGGATGAATCCTCATCAAAACTATAGAAACATGTCGAGATCTGCAGTATGGTCTGCTCTTCTTTGCCTTCTTCTTGTTCTTTCCAAATCTCTGATTCTTTCTTCGTTTCTTGCCCTTTCTGTCCTCTTCGCTCGAATTGGAAAAGGAAGAGTTATCCGAACTGTCAAAAGAGGACGAACTAGACAGTCCTTCCAAGCATACATGCTTCTTCTGTTTTCTTGCACCTGCAAAAGAAGATTGACAGCCCACATAACCGGGGTAGTCAGTCCCCTTGTTGTCTTTCTTCAATTGTTTCTTCGCCCCCAAGAGTTGGTTGACTTGTCTTTCGACGACGTCATTGAGTTCTCTTCAGTAAACATCCTTGGGGTAGGAGGTTTCTTGAGGGCCAATTTTATAGGTGTGTCAATGGCTTTCTGCCAATGCGTATGCACTTCATCAATCGGGTGCCGGGTCAAAAATTTAGCATACTGTGGATCCTTTGCAAATTCGAGCATCTGCTTTGCGCACTCATCAACCTGCTGTTGACGTTGCATCTCCATTAGTTGATATTGCGTAGGCCGAGGTGGCCCATATTCGTGATCTAATCCATTCGTATTTCCCGTGCTACCTCCCGTTCCCGAGGTGGCAGAAGTCGTTTAATTCTTGTCAAAATCCATGTGTGTCGCGAGAAAAGAGATCGGATTTCCCGGTAGAAGAGAAATCGAATGCGCTCTGATACCACTGTAACAAACTTGGACACCCCAAGTCTGGAATCTAGCACGACACACGAAAGAGAATCACTTTAAAACACTTCACACTTAATTCACATATTAATTGAGTCGACAAGGCCCGGCGTAGATCCTCGCCTAGAGAGATTGGCCCCAAAGATTGCCGCCCCTTTCAGTATTTGTTTTTGTATTAATGCTTGAGCAAATTACAGTTGCCCGTGGGTCTCCTCTGCTCACCGGCTCATAGCACAAGTGAGCTAGAGAGAGCCCAGGGGACTTATTTAAAGGCCCTTGAAAAGCAGTACATGAAAAGCTTCCACATTCAAAAGCAATTTGGCTTCCAAAAGCTAGCGCCAAATCAGCCAGCATTATTTGCATTATTCCGTACGGTCTGCCATATCAGCACAGCAGCGCATTTTGCAAAAATCCGTACCCAGACACGTCAGCATTCCAACGCGATTTCCGACGTCGATACAGCCTGCCCACCAACCATTCTTTAAAATTAGTGTCCCTAGAGCCCTGTCGGCAAGTACCCTATAAGTTGGGACAACTTATGGACATGCCACAACGTCAGTTTGTGGCACATTCGCATCCGGCTAAAACAGCTTGGCTATACCGGGTATATCCACAATCAATGTATGCCTAGTCATGACAATTTGGAGTAAAAGCAAAAGTCTTTCGAAGAGAAGAAGGCTTTAATGGCTGAGAATAATGCTTATTTGTGAGCAACCTGGTCATTTTGTTGCAGATTGTCCACAAAGGAAGAGGCAAGCTTACTCAAAGGACAAAGAGGACAAGAAAGGAAAGATGCCCAAACCCACGGCCGGTAGTGCCAGATATGATGGGCGATAGGCCAAACTCTGATGCTAGCGAGTTATGAAGAAGGTTGGGTAAAGTCACGGGCTTATGTTCTTTGATCTAGGGATAGGCAAACTTTATCTCACCAGATTTGGTTATCAACTTGGCATCAAAGCCAAAGAGATGGGGTACACAACAAAGGCAGGTTTGGCATGTCGTCCCCATTCAAAGTGTGTTACTCCCATCATCCGAAAGCTGCGTCTCCATATTTAGTTGTAAGAGAATTTTACATCATGACACTAGAAGGATGCATTGCTTTGTTGGGATTTCCATGGATGTTCTATGTACATGGAGTGTTGGATGCATTCAACAAAAAGATCACCATACATCATAGGGACAAAACTCATACCTTGGATGTAAAGCTTATAGGAGAGTCTATCCCTATTGTATCAGCTTCGGCTATCACTTCTGTAATTAAAAATCATCTTTCTACGTACTTGATTTTTGCACGTGATATTTCACATAATTGTCAATCAAATTTGTATGTGTTAGATAAAGAAAGGTTAGCATTTTTGCGAGAGTAATTCATCACCGTCTCAGTTGCCGCCGGAGAGGCTTAAGGATCATACGATAGATTTGGTGTCAGGTTGTAGCCGACCAAATAGACCTCCCTATAGGGTTAGTGTGGCCCAATAGAAAGAGATTATGAGCCAAGTAGAGGAGCTGTTAGAAAAAGTGCAGATTCAACCTAGTTCTTCACCCTTTTACTCCCCAGTGCTTCTAGTGCAGAAGGAGGATGGCTCTTGGCGCATTGATTACCATGCGTTGAATAAGAATACCATCAGGAACAGGTTTCCTATTCTAAGGATTGATGATATTCTTGACTGTTTAGAGGGTGGGGCAATTTTCAGTAGGATAGAACTTAAGAGTCGATACCATCAGATTTGTATCACGCTAGAGGATGTGCACAAGACTGCGTTTAGAACGACATTTGGTCTATATGAGTTTCTAGTTATGCCATTTGGTCTTACAAATGCTCCTGCTACGTTCAATAGGATAATAGATCGGATCTTCCGCCCACATCAAATGTTTGTTTGCACATTCTTTAATGCCATGATAGTCTATTCGAAGAATGAAGAGGAGCATACGCGTCACTTGACCACTGTGTTCAAAGAGTTGCGCAATCACAGGTTGCTCATCAACCCCAAGAAAAGTGAATTCTTTTTAGAAGGGATCCAATTTTTAGGCCACATAGAGTCAAAGGATAGTGTCCGAATGGATCCTGCCAAGGTTGAAGCAATCAAGACATGGCCAGACTTGAAGATTGTGCATGATGTCAGTATCTTTTTGGAATTATGTTCTTACTATAGAAGGTTCATATGAAACTTTGCCGAGATTGCTTCACCCCTACATGCTTTGCAAAAGAAAGAGGTTACTTTCAAATGGACACAAAGAGAGATTTCAGCTTTTAATCTGTTGAAGGAAAAGATGACTTCAAACCAAGTACTTGTTTTACCAGATCTCAAGAAGTCATTTTTGGTCCAATGTGACGCCTGTGGCAATAGTATTGATGCAGTGTTAATGCAAGATGGTCGGGTAAGTAGCCTATGAAAGCATCTTGCAAGGGTCAAAAAAGACTATACAAGTCTATGAGAAAGAGCTACTGGCTGTGATTCATGCGCTTTCAAGTTGGAAACGCAACCTGTTAGGTGCAGATTTTGTTGTCCAAACACATCATCAGTCCTTGCGATACTTTTTTACACAGTCAAAGTTATCTGAAAAGCATATGTGATGGGCAAACATTCTCTCTATCTTCCACTTTCAGATTGTGCATGTGGAAGGCAAGAAAATTGTGGTGGTCGATGCATTGTCAAGCCAGAAATTTCAACTGTGTCAATTCTTATCATCATGAGCTTGATGACATGAAGGAACAATATACCAATATTGAAGATTTTGCAAGAAACTTTGAATAATTGCAAGATAGACAATGCCATGAGCACTATCTCCTCACTGATGGTTTTATGATGATGCATGGAAGACTATGCATCACTCAGCCATTGTGACATAAGGTTATGGTGGAAAGTCATGTCCCACCGTATGCAGGGCATCGTGGTCTAGATGCAACCATCAAAGCGGTTGAGACATTTTTTTATTTGGCATGCCTTGAGGAGAGATGTGAATGCCTTTGTGCGACCATGCGTAATTTGCCAAAAGGTCAAGTTTGACAAACATAAGGCACCAGGGTTGTTACAACCATTGCCTATTCTCGATAAGCCATGGGAAAGTATTGCTATGGATTTTATCTTTGATCTTCCGAGAACGGCGACGGGGAATGATGGTATATGGACCATTATTTGCTGGCTTATCAAACAAGCCCATTTTATCCCAATCAAAAAGAAGATAAAATCTAATCAAATGGCATGGTTGTTCACGTACAATGTGTTTAAATACCATGGTATGCCATAGTCTATTGTCAGTGATCGTGATCCTCGTATGACGAGCCTGTTTTGGAGAGGCTTGTTTGAAAACATGGGCACTACGCTCAAGTTTTCATCGTCATTTCATCCACAAACTAATGGACAGTCAGAAGAGGCTAATTCTATTGTCTTAGATTTGCTAAAATGTTGTGTGTCAGATAATAAGGGCAAGTGGGAACAATATTTACCCATGCTCGAGTATGCATACAACAATAAGGTGCATTCGTCAATAGGCAAGGCACCTTTTGAAATTGTTGAGGGTGGGTAGATTTTTGGCTTGACAAGAGGTTGGTTTGCGTGGTTTAGAGCTCCCTATTAGGGGAGACGAGCTGCTTGACATTGAGTTTGTTGACGACTCAGGCATGTAGTTGGAGGGCCATGAGGCCAATCTGCACAGGTGTGAGCAAGCCCTCGAGGTGTTTTGTTGTGCATCCACGGCACTGATCAACTGGAGGAAGACTGTGGCTTTCTGGGTTGTCAGTGCTCCTAGGCCTGATTGCTCGCCGGGAGAGGGCTTCAGATGGATCCCCCTAGGGACATTTGTACATTATCTGGGCTCTCATGTTGGCTTGGATTTGTCTCCAGAGCAACAGACTCATAGTTATGGTAACATTCATTGCAAACAATTGAGAGAGAGAGAGAGAGAGAGAGAGAGAGAGAGAGAGAGAGAGACGTACCCAAGACGTCAACAAGATAATACAAGAGAAACTTCTACTAATTGCTTGAGGAAATGAATTGCAAAGAGAGGCCTTATATAGGGGTTAAAAGGAACATCAATATAACATCAACAATGACCTAATCAACAAGGCTGGCGTTTTGGGCAAGCCCTCTAAATAAGGTATGGGCTTTGAGATACAAAGATTTATTGGAAAAAATCGAAGCATAGGCTTGAATAAGCTATGCTTACCCTGCAAATTAAAAGGAGCTAAAGTGCACACAGCATAAATAAGGTGCCCACTCTACATACATGTGTGATCCGCAGATCACCCCTGCTGCAGGCGACATATGACCCTCTCCACCATCAGTGCACTAAAGAAAGTCAATGCGGTAGGGTGTGGCTCTGGAGGCTCTGGTATCGGGGGCTGTCTAGGACTCCAGGTGCATGGTAAAGTCCCTCCACATAATCATGCCATCTGTGTGGTTCCTCAATGGGAGTGGGTGGGCAAGGTTTCGGAACTATGAACCATACTATGGCTGCATCTCCGTTGATGAGCAAATGATGGGAGGGGGCAAGAGCTGGTCACATTGGGTCCTAGAAAGGAAGAATAGAAGACCAGCATTGCCAGAAAGCTTGGCACTATACTCAATTTAACCATAAAACACTACAATAGTGAGAAGCGTAAGTTGTGCCATCTTCTTTAACCTTAGCATGGCACGAAAAGCACAACCTACCCAAGCACACATCTCTCAACTTTCAACACGAAAAAAATTTGTTCACTAAACAAACTTAATCCTTGCTTTGTATCTAGATACAGCAAGGCCTTTCTGGTCATCTCTCTCATGAAAATAAAATAATTACCACGCATTAGCTACGAAACAGCTAATAAATGAAATATACCTTAAAGCTCTTACAACTGGACATTTTTAAATCTCACCCGATTTACTGAAAGGATGAAGAAAAATAAAGGATCGACAAAAACTGCAAGAAGACAGGAGAGCAGAAAAAATTTATTCCACTGCTGAACTCTTTTCGTATGAGGGTTCATGACCCCAGGCATGTTAACCAGACCCCAACTGAGTGCATCAACAAAAAATTTCTTCAATCTGCCCGCAAAACCTGCACTGACCTGAAAAAAAATGAAGTCAAAGATAAAACAGCTTGAGCATAAGTCTTGCTTTGCAATGTGAAGAACTTAACTTCCACACAAATATTAATATTAAAAAGACACGACAAAGAAATGCAAAAAATTGACAAAATTCTTAAAAGGCACAAGATAATGCGCAATCTAGTGACCATCGCCAAAATGATTATCTGCAAAGAAAGGAGATAGACTTCAAAACCAACCACCATGCAAATAGAAACTTGGATAAGCACATAGTGTTACATCCCTAGTCATCAGGATAGGCGCCAGTTATGTCTAGACAGTATGAACCAGGCCCTTAGCTTGGGGTGGTTATGAAATCCTATTAATACAACGCTTGAGTGATCCTATTTGCAAGCTACCTTGAGTGGCCCCCACACTATAAACTATAGACCCTTGGCAGTGCCTGCCCAGACACAAAGACCCAAAACCAAGAAGTGGGCTGGTGGTATGGGACACCAATCCTTGAGTAGGGCACCAGCAGAGTAGCTGCTGCACATTCCCAGACGAGGGGGGTGAGCCAACCAGGCTCTATGGCTGGGACGTGAATCATATGTTCCCAGACTAGGGGTGTGAGCCAGCCAGGCTCTATGGCTGGAAGGTGAATCATATGTCTATATTTTATGTTGTTTTATGTGTGTGTGTGTCATGTGGCACATTATGTGTGTAGCATGAATCCCCGGGAAGCACTAGCATTGGTACCAGAGAAAGCTTTTGCTAGACAACCTTGTAGCTTCCCTCTAGAGCTAGTGATTTGGGTCATAGAGGAATTTTTCTGGCTGTTTGGAGGATTTGAAACCACTCAGTTTTTGAAAGCCATATGCTCGGTATAAAATCCCTATGGTCTGAAATTCTTTTGCAGATGAAGCAGTGCCACGTTGGGAAGATGATGACTATTTTTAAGCGGCTTGATATTCTAGTAGACACCACTATCTTCTACAATTAGCTTCACGCTGGGTTAATTGTAAAGGTGTGGTGGGCCAACTCGAAGAGTGGTTCAACCGATAAGAGGAGGAGATTGATGAGATCTCTATCATACGCACATCACCATTTTATGTCATTAGCTGTGCCTTTCTAGCATTGTGTAGAGGGCAGATCTCGTGGTTCTTAACCTCTAGAACATAGTCACACCTCATTCCATGTGACTATATAGTCACAAGGAATAGCCAGTTATGTCATTCCCCGTTCCCGTTCCCTGTTCTCATTTCCCGAAAATGGAACACAGAACGGGTACGGCAAACCCAAAAATAGCCATTCCTTTTGACTATGCTCTAGAAGGCTGAAAACAGAGAAAAAACAAGTGGCTTAGTACCTTGAACAATGTGCCAAATGGAAGGAACAAACCTTGCAAAGCACCATAAGGCTCGGCTAGGGCCGAAGAGGCTAGATCACCCGAAGATTAGTCTGCAACCTTCCTTAATCAAGAGCGGAACTCCTTGCATCGTCAAGACTCGTAGTGGTATGGAGACCTTCACCAATCAAGAAGGCGAGCAAGTTCCATCCACTCGATCCTTCCATGAGCCCCCCCAACCCCGCCCGCCCCCCACCCCTCCCTCTTTGCCACCAAATCCCATGGATGCTATGATGCACATGATGATGGAGATGATGATGCGGCAAGACAAAGCTTGACGACAAGAGCGTATGGAAGCGGAGGACGCACTTCGATATGAGCGTGCAGAAGCGACGGAGCGAGAGGAACGTCGATTGCGAGAGTGGTCTACTATTGATTGCACAAATCTCTACAATGCTTGGACCTGCCGACGATGTCGACGACGATGAGGGAGACAACAAGACGGGCTGAAAACTGCAATCGCTAAGGGCTGAAATCTGCAAAGCTTTATCTACTGAATTCTGATTCTATGTCGATGACGACGATGCAACGACGACGCGCTGAAAACGCAGATGCTGAAATCTGCGTCTTCCGGGCTGAATCTGCAAACTACACGGGATCTGACCGTGCGGCGAGGATCTGCTGCGGGATGGTGAGATCTGCGAGGTATGGAACTTCTACTGCGATGTCTGACTGCTGAAAACTGAAAACGCTGGTGCTACTATTGACTCCGTCGCGGAGGAATTGCAAAACGCTGGTTTTCCTGCTGCTCCAAAAACGCTAGGGCTGATTCTATCTTTCTGTGGAAAACTGCTAACGCTAGGGCTGATCTGCTGTGTTGCTGTGGGAATCTGCTATCTTGCTGTCGTCGGGGTTGATCTGCTATGCAAACGCCAAGGCGGGTCTTCAAGGCAAAAACGCTAGCCTCTTGCTGATCAAAAACGCTAGGTCTGCTGCTCGGGGGTCCTGCTGAGAAGTTACCTGTTGAACCGGAGTTCCTGCTGCCTCTTCTGCCATAAAGTGCTAGCACTAGGTTTACTTATATACTTGCTTTACTAATTTTCCCTACCCAGTTCCCAACAAAAGTCACTTAAAAATAATAAGTGAAAAATGTCAAAAATAGGGAAATAGGTCTATGCACTGTAAAAGTGCTCCTGATGGGTTCTGATGGAAATCTGATGGTCATGCTGTGTGCAACTAGAGGATATGCATCTACTCTAAGTATCTGGACATGCACGGTCTGCGAACAGACTCACAAAAGTGCCAAATCACTTCCTAATCTAACTGAACTAACTGAATTGAACCCATGTCATGACGTAGCTTGTCCACGTACACATAGGTTTAGATGTGCACGTGACATCCCCTCCTTTTCAAAGTGAGGTATTGGTACCGAACTGTATGGCGTCGAGGGAGATCGCCAACAGCGTCTGGAATCCTAGAAAGGACTCCTCGCTGGCCCACTTTGATGCGTGGGTCGTGCGATACTTGAACTTCCTAAAGGTCTGCAACGCTTGCTTCTTTGGGCCGCGCCGAAAGCGACAGAGTCATCTGTGGCTCCTTCAATGCTTCAACTTCGTCTATAGTCATGCGTCTACCTTCATCAAGATTCAAGAATCTCCGAGGATGAAAATTCGTGAAACCACTTCCAACACAAAAACATGAACATACCCATTCCATGTAAAGTGACTGGACAAATTCTTTTCTTCTTTAAAGACTGTGCACGCAATGTAGATGAACATAGTGACGGAGTGTCAAACCGTTCATCAAACACACACAAACAATGGGGTCGAGTCTTGACTTTCTGATCTAAATCAATCAACTGTGGCAAATCACAATGGAAATGCCTATGTTTGATGCTCAATCCTTCTTGTGCTCTTTCAGATACTGTGTCATGCCAAGGAAGAGACATGGAATGTGAATTCCTTGAATGCAAACATTTTAACTTTTCCTGAGTAATCCGCATACATCCGTGCTCATTCATGAGTGAATCGTGCTCATTGTGCAATATGGCATGCCTATGAAAAGGGATCACATAAGGACAGTGACTAAAATACAGGAAAGCATCACGAATGAAACACTCGAACAATTCCTACTGACTAATGATTCGAACACAGAATACTTCCTGTGGGGGTTCTCTGGACCTAAGCTCGAGAGTCAAGATCGGTTCTTTGTGAGGGATCGAAACTTCCTGAGGGGGTTCTTTGGACCTCGACTCGAGAGCCAAGATCGGTTCTTTGTGATTGATCGAAATTGCAATAAGGTTAGCTTCACTAGAAAAAGTATCAACTAAACCATCATCCTTGTGAACAATCACATCTTTGTCATGCAAATGATCCTGCTTGTGAGTAATCACATCTTGATCATGCAAATCATCATGCTTATCATTATCATGCAAATCATGTGTGTCATGCTTTGGAAAAGAAGAGATTGAGAGAGTCTCCTTCTCCTGATCCTTTGCAATCTGCGCCTGCATATTAGAAAAAATCCGCAACAACTCTTGCATTTGTTGGGCGCTCTGTGCTTCATACTCTAACCGTCTTTCTTTGCACTTGCGATCGAATTCGGCTAGGCTTCCTTTGGCTGCCAAGTGTGCGTGCCCATGCTCACGCTCTCAAACTGCCATTCTTTCTTTGGCCACTTCGCGCGCTTACTCACGCTCACGCTCCAAGTCGGCCTTTCTTTCTGCTTCTATTTTTGCTTTTCTTTCTGCGTGTTTACGATCCAATTCTTCCTTTCTTTGCTCCCATGCTGCTTGTCTTTCTTTGCGCTTGCGCTCCAAGGCAGCACGTTGCGCTTCTAGTTCTATCCTCCTGCCGATAAACATCTGCTCCAAAGCCTCCATAGGAGTTAGTGCAATCCTTGGCGTAGATGGGGAAGGGGGAGGGCCAGAAAAACCTCCTCGTGGGGAAAACTCTTCTTCGCCACTCCCATGCTCACCACCTCCATGCGAAGTATCCATTCCGCTTCGAGTGATGACAATTCACTGAAGTCGCGTGTTCTTTAGTTCACGAGAAACTTGGGTTCTTGGGGGTCTTGGATTCTTGTGGGTCTTGGGTTCTTGGGGTTCTTGAGGTTCTTGAAGTTCTTGAGGGTCTTGAGGTTCAATCTATGTTAGAGAAGGATCTTCTCTTCACCCGAGTTCTTCTCTTTTCCGGGGCGCACCCCTTGGCGGCCTTGCGCTCACACCAAGGTTGCTTTTTCCCACCTCACATCGATTGGCCGGCCACTAAGTGCACGGTCTGCTCTCAATGAGTGAAAAGAGAAACAAGGGGAGGCTGAACAAGCCCTTCTTTCTTGGGTTTCCTGTCACTCTTCAAAAACACGATTAGGAATCGACACGCCCAAGAGGACTTGGGTTATGTGCGACCACAACAAGCAAAAAAAATCCTTTGGTTCTTTCCTTGAGTGATACAGAACACTGCCAAAGCTCTGATACCAATGTAAGGTGCAGCGGAAGTGAATGTTGAACTTTGCTCAAGATGAGTGCTCCGAACTGTGCTCAAGGGTTCCTTTTACTTACGGAAGGGAGAGACTTCCGTTCCTTTAGTGAAAGAGTGCAATGGACACAAACAAAGTGGATAAACACTGTGAATGAAGGTGCTAAGACTGAGAGATAGAGAGAGAAGCATACGACACCAAAATGTTGTTAAACCCTCCTCTGAAGGCCCCACTCTATGGCGAGAGTGGTCTACTATTGATTGCACAAATCTCTACAATGCTTGGACTTGCCGACGATGTCGACGATGATGAGGACAACGACGAGATGTGCTGAAAACTGAAATCGCTAAGGGCTGAAATCTGCAAATCTTTATTTGCTGAATTCTGACTCTATGTTGGTGATGACGGCGATGACAACGTTGCAACAACGACGCACTGAAAACGTAGATGCTGAAATCTGCGTTTTCCGAGCTGAATCTGCAAACTACACGGGATCTGATCGTGCGGTGAGGATCTGTTGCGGGATGGTGAGATCTGCGAGGTTTGGGACTTCTACTACGATGTCTGACTGCAACTGAAAAACGCTGGTGCAATTGTTGACTCCGTCATGGAGGAACTGCAAAACGCTGGTTTGCCTGCTGCTCCAAAAAACGCTAGGGCTGATTCTGTCTTTCTATGGAAAACTGCTAACGCTAGGGCTGATCTGCTGTGTTGCTGTGGGAATCTGCTATCTTGCTGTCGCCGGGGCTGATCAGCAATGCAAACGCCAAGGCGGGTCTTCAAGGCAAAAACACTAGCCTCTTGCTGATGCAAAACGCTAGGTCTGCTGGGGGGTCCTGCTGAGAAGTTGCCTGTTGAACCGGAGTTCCTGCTGCCTCTTCCGCCAGAAAGTGCTAGCGCTAGATTTACTTATATACTTGCTTTGCTAATTTGCCCTACCCAGTTCCCAACAAAAGTCACTTAAAAATAATAAGTGAAAAATGTCAAAAATAGGAAAAATAGGTCTATGCACTGTAAAAATGCTCCTGATGGGTTCTGATGGAAATCTGATGGTCATGCTGTGTGCAACCAGAGGATATGCATCTACTCAAAGTGTCTGGACATGCACGGTCTGTGAACAGACTCACAAAAGTGCCAGATCACTTTCTAATCTAACTGAACTCATTGAACTGAACCCATGTCATGAAGTAGCTTGTCCACGTACACATGTCACATAGGGTTAGATGTACACGTGACAAAGATGGATGCTATTGTCATTTATTCTTGGTTGCATCAATTTACATCCTATTTTGCGGTTGTTAAAAAGTCTTACAATAACAAAGTTATCTTGGTTTCCATGCATCTATGAGTGATGCCATCACCTGGAAGGATGAGTGGATGGAGGCGGAGGAAGCCCAAAAGGCAGCCCATTCTGAGTCTCTCCTCGTTCCCCCTCTCGAGCTTAGTTGGAAGGAGTTCCGAGGAGGATCTAAAGACTCACTTCTTTCCTCAACAGTACCTGAAGCGATTGAAGGAGGATTTTCGGGCTTTGTCTCAATAAGGTAAACCTATGATGTCGTATACTAACCGTGTGTCTCAGTTAGGTGGACAATTGCGAAAATCGGATGAGGAAAGGTTGGAGGCCTTTCTGTAACAGGCATGGACACTTCAAGCAAGAAATCAATAGCAACACACAAACAGAAACTTCGAAATCATTGAGCTTTACTAGAGAGAGAGAGAGAGAGTCGACACGGCCCGGCGTAGTTCCGTGCCAGAGGTATTGGCCCCAAAGTCTGGCGCCCCTTTCAGTATTTCTTTATCATTAACCATTCCAAAGTACAACTCCCAAGGGACCTCTGCTCTCAGACTCTGTGTCCAAATGCTCTGCAAAGTGAGGTCCCAAGGGTTCTTTTGTTCTTACAAGGGATGCCTCAAAAGCAGAGCCCCAAAAGCAATCAGTTCAAAAGCATATTGGACCAAATATCTAGCGCCAAAAGCTGGCAACGCAGATCGCGGAAATCCGTATAGGTGCCACATCAGCAATCAGCGCAATTTGCGAGCTGTCCGTACAGCGCTGCCACGTCAACATCCTTACGCAATTAAAAGTTTCTTTTGTCCCTTGGATAGGGTACCATAAGTTGGTACAACTTATAGGCTTTAAAAAACTTTATTTTAGGCCCCTCGAAAAGGTAAGTTTGTAAAACATGATCTGCATCTTTCTCTAGGGGTTGGACCTCCCTCTATCCAGAGTGCATCCAGTCGCCCATGCCACGTCATCACTTTGTGACATACCCCCCTCTTGAAAGAAATGTAATCACCCTCGATTACGCCTGCAAAATCAGACACAAGCCACAAACTAGTTTAGTAGACACTGACTCTAAGTATTGACGCACTAGATGACACAAATCCAGCACTTGCACAAAGACGACAGTCATCCACATCACATTCAAATCAAATCACATAAAGTCCATCAAGATCTCGGACCGTGATCTATCGACAACGTGTTTAGTAATCGCATCTAGATCTATACCCGATCTCACTGATGTCGGATTGACTAATTCTTATTGCTATCATGTCCATCTCATATGGAATCTCTGCTACAGTCATTCCGTCTTTCAAACATGCACTCAGACACAACTCACATGAGAGAGCACAAGTAAATCAGATTCACGTCAGGAATTCCCAACTCGAAGTACTTCTTTCATAAAGTCATCCAGGAGAATACTGTCAGCCCATCAGTATCCCTGAAATCCAAAGGAAAATCAGTGACTTTATTCCATCTCGGTAACCTGTGACAAAGGAGCAGAGTAACTCCCCTCTTGTGCAATCCCGTTTGCACCAGATTCAACCCTGTTGATCTCCGGGATCTCTCTGAATAGTCAAAGATAGACCGAAAGCCTCAAGCTAAAGTTCCAAATCTGAGGAGTATCTCCTAGGTCCTCCTCCATCCACTTCGCATCCAATGCCGGATAGTTCTTGACTAAGAACCGTTGTTCACTTTACCTTTCTCTTTCCTTTCCTCGTGAGCCAGTATCTGTTCTGAAACGAGAATCTCCTCGCTCTCTTCTACTTCAGGTTGCTCCTCAGGCTTCCGGTCGACTGGCACCTCACTCTTGAAAGGTTTCAATGACTCACATGAGAAGCATTGTGAATCTTCCAAGTATCTGGCAACTTCAGTCAGAAGGATACATCATTGACCTTCTCTTGAATCTGGAAAGGGTCAGAGTACTGCATTCTAAGCTCTGGAAAAAGCCGCTCCTTTCCCTTTCGTTTCCTTAGGCGTGCCTTCTCAAACAGTAAGAGCACCCAATCATCTTCCTTCAGCTGCAAGTCACGTCGATTCTTGTCGGCTGCCTTCTTATGTCGTGCTTGAGACTTCTCAAGAGCCTCATGCACCTTGGCAAAAGCAGTATCCAGATCTAGATCATATTGATCTACTTCAAAAAAAATATTATCCTGGGTCTGAGGAATTCTCTGATCTACGAGCTGATTCCCTTTTTCCTTTCTTTTCTTGTGCCCTGGGACCTGTGGGTAGCTTCGCTAGCTTCTCCTATCCATTGGCACGTCAATCTCAATTATCGGAACCCTGAGACGCACTATAATCTCATCCCCTTTCTCCAGAATCCTCTGATGAACTTGCATCTAGTTCCCTTAGTTTGCCGGAACCTTCAGATGTGCTACCATCTGATTCTCCAGAATCCTGTGATGAGCTGTCATCCGGTTCCCCTGATTCATCCTTTTCACTGGCAGACTCTTGCCCTGTCGAGGTAGATACTATCCTGTCTGTAGGGTAATTCAATGAGCCGACATGCATTCCATATCGTTCCTTAGCATGTCCCATAAGTCTCTGAATGGAGTCAGACACCTGGTCTAGACAATAGTCTCAAATCTCTTTTGGCAAACCACAACAAAACCGCTCAATCTGGTCTCTTTGGCAAATAAGTATCCGAAAACCTTTGATAGTAGTCATCCAATGTATCTATCTTAGTCATTCTCAATCACCTCAAATGGTGTCTTCCCCGTCTAAATGACCAGTGGTGTTTTAGGCAAAATCCACCAAGGACAAATACTTTTCCCATTCAGTCTTCTGATCCAAAATATAAGACTTCAACATATCCAAAACCACTCAATTAGCTATCTCAAATTGCCCATCTGTCTGCGGGTGGAATGAGGACGAGAAATGCAACCATGTACATGTCAATGTTCTCCCAGATTTCCCTCCAAAACAAACTAGTAAATCGGGCATCTTTGTCCGAAACAATGGGCTCGGCATGCCATGTAATCGGAAAATCTGTGAGACAAACAGTTTCGCCAACTGGTCGGGCTTAATTGTATTCTTTACCGGAATGAGGTGGGCCTGTTTACTGAAATCTGTAGATGACTGTCCAAATGCCATCCTGTCCACTTTGAGTGTTGGGAAGATCAAAAATCAAATCCATGGCAATGCTTTCCCAGGGATGGAAGGGTATGGGTAAAGACTGTAGAAATCTTGGTGCCTTATGCCTCTCAAACTTGACCTTTTGGAATACCAAGCAACTGCGAACAAACTCGTCCACATCCTTTTTGAGCCTTAGCCAGTAAAAGTAACGCTGAAAACCCTTCAAGGTGGTATCTATGCCGCGGTGACCTGAAAAAAAAAGTGGACAATGGCACTCTGTCAAAACCTTTTCCCTCAAAGGTTGTGTAACACACAACATCGTTTTCCGTATCAAATAGTCGTCCCGTATGGAATAGCCTACAAATGTCTCTCCATTCTGTATCCCGTGAAAGATATCTGCAAAATCAAGATCTGTGGGGTACTGATCTACCATATCCTCGAAGCTTCGATGATGTATCGCGGAAAAAGCCAGAACCAAGGGCTTGCTAAACAACGCAGCTGCCAGTAAATTCTTTTGTCCCTGAACATGGACTATCTGGAAATGAAACTGTGACAGGATGTTAGCCCACCTCATCTGCTTTTCCAAAAGTTGCTTCTGCGACAAGTAGTGTAAACTCCAATGGTCTGTGAAGACAGTAAAGTCGGCTCCGAGTAGAAAATGTCGCCACTGAGTAATAGCATGGATTACTGCCAACAACTTTTTCTCGTAAATCTGTGCAACCAATTCAAGACGTGAAAACATCCTGCTCTCGTAAGCAATGATATGGCCTTCTTGCATCAAGACTGCTCCCAGACTGCGATCACAAGCATCACAATAAACTTCAAATGGCTTTTGCAAGTCCAACAAGGCCAGTCCTGTTGTCAACTTTTCCTTGAGAGTGTGAAAGGTTGCAATCGTTGTCAGTCCCCAAGTAAAGAAGCTCCTTTCTGAGTAAGCATATACAAAGCTATCTCTGCAAATTTTCGAATGAACCACCGATAATATGAGCACAAGCCCAGAAAACTTTGAACTTCATGAACATTCTTCAAATCAGGCCAATCACGAATGGTCTCCATTTTGGTCGGGTCCATCTTTACACCTTCCACTGAGACGATGTGTCCCAAAAAGTGTATCTCTCACAAGAAGAACGCGCTCTTTTTCGCATTTATAACCAATTTATGCTTTCGCAGTGCCTGAAAAACTTGTAATAGGACATGTATGTGTTCTGTCTCACTCTTGGAGAAGACGATGATGTCGTCAAAGAAAGTGCCCACCAATGATCCCTACTCTCTGAAAATTATATCCATCATACGATTGAATGTCGCTGGAGCATTCGTAAGGCCACATGGAATCACCAAATATTCGTACAAACCAAAAGTTGTCCTAAAAGCTGTCTTGTAGACGTCTCCAGGAGAAATTTGGATTTGATGATAACCACTCTTCAGATAAAGCACGTAGAACCGTGAAGTCTATCGAGCATATAATCGATCCTCATGATGGGGAATCTATTCTGATTCATTATTTCTTCATTTTGGACTTGGTTAACTCGGTAAGGTGGCAGGTTCGGTGGTCTAATGTCGCGAGGCTGTGCCAACCACTAACCTTAGTTGTTGCTTTCTTTCTCTTGATTTTTCTTTAATTTTTGGGACCCTCTTTTTGAAGTCACAAATGACCGGAAATTGTGTGGCTAGTGTGAAATGGCCGATGGCCAAGAGTTTCACCCGGAGTCGGGCAGGGCAAGTCGCCATGAGATGGTCGAGCCAATCGTCGGCACTAAAATCCGAACAGTAAAAGGGTGTCTAGGCTCAATTCAAAGTCATTTAGGCCCCTCGCTCATAGTTACCAGGAACGGGAAATCGGAACGGGGAATGGAGAACGGCAACGTGCATGAAATGCCATTCCCTGTATTGGATACTCACGTTTGAAACACAGAACAGGGATCCGGAACGGGAAATTGGGATGGGAACGGGGAACGAGGACGTAGTGGCCATTCCCTGTTACTACGGGGCCTCGCTACACTTTATAAGTCGGTGGGTACTACGAGTTAACTCAAAAGAGACAAACTAGACACTTGGCAGCTCCAGGAGATTTTGCCAGTTATGCATCAAGAGGGGTCGTCCAAGCTGAGAGAGGAGGCTGATTTCTGTTCGTTAAGTGACTACAGTGTGTGTGAGAGTAGTAGGTGCAGGTGATCACAGCTTTAATGGAAAGCTTGCCTTCTCCCTTGTCTCATGTAGCGCGACGATTTGCTCTCGAGCATCTCTCTCTCCCTTTTGCACATATGGTAATGCCTCACTAGTTGGGCTTCTCAGTTGACCATGTACAGTTCTGGGGGTTTTATGCGCGTTTGCCAAGGCAAGAGCCTTTTGAACAGGTACCGGATTAGCTAATTGCTAATCCCCCACAAGTACTCGCAGTTCCATCGCAAAGGATTGCGAAATCGGAGAGTTTTCTCATGTGAAAACTCATCTGACTCAAAGGGGAACTGTGCAATTGCGTGCCGGAGCACCTAAGACACACGTAGAGGTGTTCGCTCCACCCAAAACGATCCAAAACGGAAAATTACAACGTGCTGTATTTTTCTGCAGGTTTACGATTCGTAAGTAAACTCCAAGACATCGCTAGGGGAGCCTCGCGAAAGCCTTGGGATGCTTAAACAGCGCTTTGGGCACCTCACAGTGACAAAACAGGGAATTACAGCACGCTAAAATTGGCATGCAGCTCAATGGAAAGCTTCCAAATTGCAAGGGAAAGTGTCCTTGATGTGTACTTTTGACCTACAAAGGTTTTAGCGCCATTATGCTGGCGGAATTGGGACAAAAACCTGCAATTACAGCCATGGACAAGTTTGCACAGCTTGGCGAAAGTTGGTGAAGGTGTTAGGATCGTCTCTTTGCAATAAGAATAAAGAAATACCGAAAGGGGCGCCAATCTTTGGGGCCTACAGGGTGTCGCTGTCTGCTTGGTAGCACTCTAGCTGACAGGCCGTCGTTTGTTTGAAGTGTTAATTCTAGTCACATGTTTCTTCGTAAAGTTCCTCTATGTCATAGAGTTCAAGTAAAGTTTTTCAAGTAGAGAATCAAGTGAAAGCTAAAGTCTACCGCCCTACGGCCTGGTTTCATGGTTCCGTCGTCGAGACAGAATCACTTTTTCCTTAAAGAGTGAGCCTTGGTTGGTTTGCGACAAAGATACAAAGCACGGGAACTTGGAATCACACTATGGCTGACAGGACAAACGACGCCAGGGAAGACGGTTCCTCTTCACAAGATTTGGCATGCAACAAGGGTTTCAGTGCAACCACGGCCAGTTTGGGGTGCCACAGGGAAATTTTGGCATGGCTGGTTTTCCGACCACTAGGCACATATGGCACCAGTGACGCAAAATGTCAATGGCCAAGGGGCGCCGATGATCCCTATTACAGTGCCCATGTTGCAGACAATTCCCTATGACAATTTAGAAGCGCTGAAAAAGCCAAAAGCCTACAAAGAAGGTGGTGCAATTGTCAAGTTTGAAACTTTTAGCGGCTTTGAGGATAAGGCGAAGGCTCTTACTTTCCTCCAGCACTTTGATGCAGCTTATGCAAGGGGGAATTTTACAAAGGCCTCCAAGGTTAAGAAAGCTGCCACTTTCTTGAAAGGCGATGCGAATACATGGTGGACGACTCTGTTGATGCAAGGACAGGCACCCGCAACATGTTTGCATTTGCGTGGCTATCAAATAAATTTGAAGCCGATGTCATGATGGATTGGCACCAACTCACTGCGGCTACTTGCAAGAGCCTGCAGAAGTACAATCGAAGGTTTTGTGAAGTGTTGCTCTCGGTAACCTCCTACGGGTTTGTGCCTCTGACAGAGCATATTGAGAAGTATTGGTGTGGGCTGCCTAAAGGGCTTCGAGATTACTATACAAAGAACAGAGTGGCTACCCTCACTCAACTTATGGAAGTTGCCAACACTGGTCTTGCCTTGCTGAAGGGAGAGGACAGTGGCTTTCAGAGCAACCTGAAAGGGGGTCACGAAAAAAAAAAATCGAGCAAAGAAGCCCGTTGTGAAAGTGACTCTTGAAGCATCCCAAGGGTCAGAAAAGGCAAACAAAGGCAAGAAATCAGCCGAAATGTCTGGAGCGCAAGCTAAGAAACAGAAAAGGAAACCTTTTGTGCGCAAGTCGTTTGAGGAAAAGAAAGTTTTACCGGCCGACAACAAATGTTTTAATGCGAGCAGTTTGGTCACTTTGCTACAAATTTTCCACCAAGAAGAAGACCAGCTGATTCGCATGACAAAGAGGACACAAAGGACAAGAAGCCCAAACCTACATTTGGTCTAGTGCTAGATAGGCCAAGTTCAGATGCCAGTGAGTTATGCAGAACGTGGGGTAAAGTTAGAGACCAGACAGTACTTATCTTCTTTGATCGAGGTTCTAAAGCAAACTTTATCACGAGAATTGGCCATCAAGTTGGGCATTAAAGTTGAAGAGATGGGGTACACAGCAGAGGCAGGGTTGGAATGTCCTCGCCATTCCGAGTGTGTTATGCCTATCATTGGAAAGCTGCGTCTGCATATTCAGTCATATGTGGACACAGAGGAATTTTACATCATGCCATTGGAAGGGTATGATGCATTGTTGGGAACCCGTGGATGTTCCATATACATGGAGTGTTGGATGTCTTCAACAAAAACATCACCCTTCAGCATAGTGGCAAAACTCACATCCTTGATGTAAAGCTTAAAGGGAGATTGTCCCTATTGTATCTCGTTCAACTATCACTGTTGTCATTAAGAATCGTCTTTCTGCGTACTTGATTTTTTGCACGTGATGTTTTAGATAATTGTCAGTCAAATTTATCTGTGTTAGATATAGAAAGGTCAGCATTTTTGCAAGAGTTTAACGACTGTTTTTCTGACTCATTACCATCTCCGTTGCCGCAAGACAGGCCTAAGGATCATGCGATAGATTTGGTGCTAGGTTGTAGCCCACCAAATAAGCCTCCCTACAAGGTTAGTGCGGCTCAGCAGAAAGAGATTATGAGCCAAGTAGAGGAGCTGCTAGAAAAAGGGCTGATTCAACCTAGTTCTTCACCCTTTTGCTCCCCAATGCTTCTAGTACAGAAGAAGGATGGCTCTTGGCGTATGTGTATTGATTACCGTGCGTTGAATAAGAATACCATCAAGAACAAGTTTCAAGGATTGATGATATTCTTGACCGACTGGATAGTAGAGGGTGCTGCAATTTTCAGTAGGATAGACCTAAGAGTGGGTACCATCAGATTCATATCAGGCCAGAGGACGTGCACAAGACTGCGTTTAGAATGACATTTGGTTTGTATGAGTTCTTAGTGATGCCGTTCGGTCTTACAAACGCTCCTGCTACGTTCAATAGGATTATGGATCGAATCTTCCGCCCACACCAAAAGTTTCTTGGCACATTCTTTGATGACATGATAGTCTACTCAAAGAATGAAGAGGAGCATAGGCGTCACTTGACCATTGTCTTCGAAGAGTTACGCAGTTACAGGTTGCTTGCTAATCCTAAGAAAAGTGAGTTCTTCTTGAAAGAGATTCACTTTCTTGGCCACATAGTGTCAAAGGATGGTGTGCGAATGGATCTTGCCAAGGTTGAAGCAATCTGGACATGGCCGGATTTGAAGACTATGCATGATTTCTGTAGCTTCTTGGACTTTCCAATTTCGAATGAAACTGAAAGCCTCCGACTTGAGCTTTAAGAACGAAGCCCAAGTGTACCTGCTGAAATCATCCCCAAGCACAAGCAAAAACTGTGAGCCAGAATATGAAGGAGTGCTCATCGGGCCACATAGATCAATGTCAACCAGTGCCAGTGGTGCCGAAGCTCTGTTGTTGGATGTCTGCTTCGAAAAGGAAACCCTGTGTTGCTTGCCCATCTGGCAAGCCTCGCATACGCCTGATGAGGAGCATATCGCTGGTAAACCCTCCACCATAGAGGTCCAAGCAGCCTGCTGAAGCTACTCATAACATAGATGTCCAAATCGTGCATGCCATAGAGAAGAAGACTCCGTGGTCCAAGACAAAAGAGCAGTGAGGCGGTATAGGGAACCATCACGCTCACAGCGTGCAAGGATACTACCTTTCGTAGAATCAGAAATTGTCACTATGCCAATACCAAAGTGTATGTCAGCTCCCTGAGAGTCCAAACTCGACACAGAGAGGAGGTTGAAGGCCATGTCCGGAACGTAAAGCGCCTCCGTTGAACTGAACTTCGGGTCTAAGGTAGAAAGGAAGAGGGTAATCTAACCTGTGCCAAACACTAGAATCTCATGGTTGTTACCCATACTGACGGTCTGCCCATGAGTCTCCCTGAGAGAGCTAAACCAAGACTGTTGGGAAGCCATGTGAGTGGTGGCTCCACTGTCAACAACCCAAGTACCTGACTGCGATGTAGCAAGAGCGTGGTCCGTCGTCACGACAAGAGCGGTCCCTTGTTTCTCCTTGTTGGCCTTCTCGCTTCTTCTTTCTGCATTCTGCTTCTTTGTGCCCATTCTTGTGGCACCGGTAACATTCGATGTCCTTGTTCTTCTTCTTCCTCTTCTTACCTTTACCTTTCTTGTTGCCTCCTTGAGCTATCAAAGCTTCTTCGTCATCAACAACACCTCCGGCTCTGTGAATGCGGAGTGCCCCTCGATCTGTCTGAGGGAAGGAAGAATCTCGTCCTAGGTGGAAAAAGAGGTACGTGTAACAGACTTGGACACTCCAAGTCAAGAATCAACTGCGACAGCACCAAATAACCACTTCAAAACAATTCACAGATCACAATAGATTTGCACTGGCCCGGCGGAGTTTCGTGCCTAGAGATATTGGCCCCAAAGACTGGCGCCCCTTCCGGTATTTCTTTTTGTATTAATTAATCATCAAAGTACAAGAGAGTGGCTAGGGTTTCACTCTCAGACTCTACGTCCAGACGCTCTAAGAAGTGAGGCCCTCACCACTAATCTAAAGGTTACAAGGGATGCCCAAAAGCAGAGCCCCAAAAGCTTGAAAGCAAAAGCAGATTCTCTCTCTCTCTCAATGAGAGTCAGTAAAAAGCAAGTTCTCTTTTTCTCTTTCTTTCTCCCAAATCAAAGCGAAAAGCTGAGATTTGCGTCGCTCAAAATTTACCAAAAAATAATTATTATTATTATTTTATTATTATTTTTTTAATAATCCGCCTCCGCGATTTCCGGAAATTAGGGTTTCTGGTAGAAATTAGGGTTTTTGTTGTCCGCCACGTCATCACTTTGTGACATACCCCCCTCTTGAAAGCATTGTAATCGACCGCGATTACGCCTGCAAAACCGACAAAAGCCATAAACCGTCTTAGCAGACACCGACTGTTAGAACCTACGTACTAGGATCACACATCTAGCACATGTACAAAATCGACAGTCACATCACACGACATCACAGGACATCACAGGACATCACCAGAATCACAGGACATCACATGACATTCAACATTCATTCGGATCTTAGACCATGATTTATCGGCAATGAAGCTAGCAATCACATCTAGGTCCAATCGGGACCTCATCGATGTCCGATTGACTAACCCCTATTGCAACCATGTCTATTCGAGATCAAGTAGACCAAAATGCTGCAGTCATTTCGTCTATCAGTTCCTGCACTCACAAGAAGTCAAGAACAAATCAGTATCATAATCAGGAATTCCATTTCATAAAGTCATCCAACAGAATACTGTCAGCTCTCAGTATCCCTGAAGCTCAAAGAGACATCAGTGACTTTAGTATCAAAATCGAGGCATCTGTTGACAAAGGAGCGGAGTAACTCCCCTCTTGTGCATCCCACTACACCAGATCTTCGGCCAAGCTGAGTTTCTGCGTTCCGTTTGGAGTAGACTATGCTAAACCAAAACATCGAGGTAAAGTTTCACAATCCGAGGAGTATCTGCTAGGTCCTCCTCCTCCATCCACTTCGCATCAAATGCAGGAAAGTTCTTGAACTAAACCAAGAACCGCCTTCGGACTTTACCTTTCTTCGTATCATTATGTGCCAAAATCTGTTCAGGAACAACGATCTCCTCGTTTTCTTCCACTGCGGGTTACTCATCAGGCTCCCCATCATCAGGCACATCACCCTTAACAAGGTTCAAGAGTCTCACATACAATGCATTATGAATCCTCCAAGTATCTGGCAGTTCCAATCGGAAGGAGACATCATTTATCTTGTCAGTGATCTGGAAAGGTACGTAGTATCGCATACTAAGCTTTGGAAAAAGCCTCTCCTTTCCCTTTTTCTTTCTTAGGCGTTCCTTCTCAAAAGTAAGAGCACCCAATCATCCTCCTTCAGTTTCAAGTCGCGACGATGGCGATCTGCTGCCTTTTTCTGGCGTTCTTGAGACTCCTGTAAAGTCTCGCGAACCTTGGCAAAAGCCGTATCCAAATCTCGCGAATATTCATCCACTTCCAATATCTAATCTTTCGTGCTTAGGAAGGATGGAACCTTCGCAGCACTTTCAACAATCTCACATGGCGTCTTCCCCGTCGAAGAGTGTATCGTGTTATTGTAGGCAAATTCCACCAAAGGTAAGTTCTTTTCCCATTGAGTCTTCTGATCCGAGATACAAGACTTCAATAAATCTAAAATCACTGAATTGGCAATCTCAAATTGCCCGTCAGTCTGCAAGTAGAACGATGACGAGAACTGCAACTGCATGCCAATGTTCTCCCAAATTGCCTTCCAAAACAACCTCATAAATCTGGGGTTTCTCTCGGAGACAATCGTCTCAAACGTGCCATGTAATCGGAAAATCATCGTGATCATTCTGTGTTCTCGAGAGATCAAAAATGAAATCCATTTCAATATTTTCCCAGGGGCGGGTGGGTATGGGTAAAGGCTGTAACAATCCCTGTGCCTTATGCCTGTCAAACTTGACCTTCTGGCATACCAAGCAACTGCGCAAAAACGCTTCCACATCCTCCTGAGTCTCCGCCAAAAGAAGTATCTCTCTACCCTCTTCATGGTGGTAGCAATGCCGCGGTGACCCGTAAAAGGTGGACAGTGGCATTCAGTCATAACCTTATCCCTCAACGGTTGTGTAACGCACAACATAGTCTTTTTCATCAAGTAGTCTTCCCGAAGGGAGTATCCAGCTACTGTCTCCCCATCCCGTAGCCATGTGAAAATATCTGTAAAATCTGTATCTGTGGCATACTGATCGACCATATCCTCGAAGCTCCTATGATGTATAGCGGAAATAGCCAGAACCAACGGTTTCCGAGACAAAGCATCTGCCACCACATTCTTCTGTCCCTGCACATGGACAATCTGGAAGTGGAACTGTGACAAGATGTTCACCCACCGCATCTGCTTTTCCGAAAGCTGCTTCTGTGACAAGAAGTAGCGCAAACTCTGATGGTCTGTAAAGACAGTAAAATCCGCTCCGAGTAGGTAATGCCGCCACTAAGTAAGAGCATGGATAACCACCAAGAGCTCTTTCTCATAGATCTGTGCTGTCATCTCCGGCCTAGAGAACAAACGACTCTCGTAAGCTATGAGATGGCCTTCTTGCATCAAGACCGCACCCAGACTACGACCACAAGCATCACAAAATACTTCAAATGACTTCTGCAAGTCCGGCAATGTCAAATCTGGTCCTGTAGTCAATTTCTCTTTCAATGTCCGAAAGGCAGTCACCTCTAAGGGTCCCCACGAAAAAAGGTACTCCTTTCTATGTCAAGGTATGCAAAGGGGAAGCAACCTCTGCAAACTTTCGTATGAACCGCCTGTCCTGTCCATCATCCGGTTAAATGTCGCAGGAGCATTGTTAAGCCAAAAGGCATCACCAAAAACTCAAATAACCCAAAAGTCGTCCGAAAAGCTGTCTTGTAGACATCTCCTGGCGCTATCCTGATCTGATGATATCCACTCTTCAAGTCAATCCTGCTGAAGCACGAGGATCCCTGTAACCTGTCGAGTATATCATGATCCTAGGAATCGGAAATCTGTTCTTGATGGTGATTTCGTTGAGAGTGCTATAATCAATGCACATTCTCCAAGATCCGTCTTCCTTCAAAACCAACAACACTGGAGAGCAATACGGTGAAGTACTAGGCTGGACAAGACCCTTTTCCAAGAGGTCTTGAGTCAACCAAGAAGAAATAAAAAGCCTCTTAAATTTCAGCCATTTAACATGCGCAGTCTTGTTTAAAAGAAGCGTGGACCACCAAGTACGAGCATTCCTCTTAAAGTAAGAGGCAACTCTCCGAATCTTGGAGTGCTCTGAATAGCGTCCTCCCGCGAAAGCGATGTCAAACTGCTGTATAGAAGACAAAGCCTTCGAAGTATCTGAGTATCCTGAAAAAGTATCAAACTTGATCGAGTGGCCACCTTCCTTAAACTCTCGGACTTTCTTGCTTTTATCTTCGAGAAAGTGATACTGGTTGGCTTTGTAAAAATTCTTCTTGTTCGCATAAAACTTTCCGTCATCGGAATTTGAGCTGTCTATAGACGAGTCCTCAGTAGAACTGTCAGTCTCTGGGCGAGATGTAGCCTTCTTTGCCCTTTTTCTTGCCCTTTCCGAAGCTTTGTGTCTTGCTTCGCTTTTTTGCTTTTTCTGTCTTCTTCGCTCTAATCCGAGGAGCTAGAAGAACTGTCAGAAGAAGAAGAAGAAGAACTGGGTACTCCTTCAAATCGAACACGCTTCTTCAGTTTCTTTGCCTTGTCAAATGTCAACCGACGACCCAAATATCCCGAGATGTTTCTTCTGCTTTTTGCCTTTATTTTGCACGTCGAAAAGCTGAGCAATCCGTGCATCAACCACGGTCTCTAGTTCCTTCTCCGTATATTTCTTGGAGGCAGAAGGTTTCTTGAGAGCGGGGTCTGGGAGTGGTGTTGTGGTTCTTTGCCACTCCATCTGTACCTTCCAAAGAGGCATATATTTTGCCATCTTCGGGTCCTTGGCAAAATTGAGCATCATCTTTGTTGCATCGCCAATCAATTGACGACGCTACATCTCTCTTTGCTCCGCCTGAGTAGGCCGAGGCGGGCCATACTCTCTGTCTGAATCTTCGTTGTGGTCCCAGCCCGCATCTCCAGATGCAGAGGGAGTCGACTGATCATTGCCTGAAGCCATAGGTGCCGCAGAAAAAAAAAATCGGGGATCGGATTTCCCGTAGAAGAGAAATCGGTCGTGCTCTGATACCACTATAACAGACTTGGACACTCCAAGTCAAGAATCAACCGCGACAGCACCAAATAACCACTTCAAAAAATTTCACAGATCACAATAGATTTGCACTGGCCCGGCGGAGTTCCATGCCTAGAGATATTGGCCCCAAAGACTGGCGCCTCTTCCGGTATTTCTTTTTGTATTAATCAATCATCAAAGTACAAGAGAGTGGCTAGGGTTTCACTCTCAGACTCTGCGTCCAAATGCTCTGAGAAGTGAGGCCCTCACCACTAATTTAAAGGTTACAAGGGATGCCCAAAAGCAGAGCCCCAAAAGCTTGAAAGCAAAAGCAGATTCTCTCTCTCTCTCAATGAGAGTCAGTAAAAAGCAAGTTCTCTTTTTCTCTTTCTTTCTCCCAAATCAAAGCGAAAAGCTGAGATTTGCGTCGCTCAAAATTTCCCGCAAAAAAAATAATAATAATAATAATCCGCCTCCGCAATTTTCGGAAATTAGGGTTTTTGGCAGAAATTAGGGTTATTGCTGTCCGCCACATCATCACTTTGTGACAGTACGTCCATATGTGAGCAGACTCTAAAAGTAGGGATCAAAGCGTGGGGGAAGCTTGAATAGTAAGAGGCCAGCCATGCGTGCCGAGATGAGCCTCCGACAGAGACAAGGTCGTCCCAGAGCTCCTGCATGCGGCGGTTCAACCCATCGAGTGAGTTAAAATCCTTGAACTCCACGTTGTACAACTCCCGTTCAAGTGTGATCTATCTCGCAAACGAGGTCTCCTCAAACTGGTCAAGAATCCGTCTCCATAATGGATGTGCATGCTCCTCTTTGGAAACTTCCTTCGTGATGCCGTCCGAGAGGTTCATTATAAGAAAGGTGAAGACTCGTCCGGATCCACCCACTCGCCGATCTCGTCCTGAGTGGCGGTGAGAAGGGAAGACTTCGTAGCCGAATGGGTGAAATCATTCAATCATTCACAGAGTCGATGGTAGGCAATGATTGTGCGGACTCGTCTCCTCCACACAGAATAGTTGTGTAAATCCAACTTCTCCTCAGCAAACTGGGTGAGGGCATAATTGTTGGATGTTGCATTGACACATGCCGACATAGTCGTAGAAGCGGAAGTGGCCGTAGTCGTAGTAGACGTGGTGGCCCCCTGCTGGAACTGTTGTTGTTGTTGTTGTCTCTTCTGCTTCGGAGTCAACATGTCGTGTGCTCAAAGAGTAGTCCCAGAGGTAGATCGATAAGATGATCGCAAGTCGCCGACGAAGGTACCCTCTCCAATGCTATAGAAGTCCAAAATAAAATGCTCAGACAGCCACCAGATGGTGTCCTAACGAGCAAGGGAGTGATCAAACGCACAAAGGGCAAAAAATCAGCCTGCTGTCCGCCCAAAAAACGCTGCAAAGGGTGCTGAAAACACTGCTGTAACAAAGATTTCAGCGTACCTATACACCACCAAACGGTACGGGAGCGTCGCAGAGTGTCAGAGGAGGGGGTTCTCGCACTTCTTCACCATCGAGGGGCTGAAAACAGTAAAAAAATCGGAAGTTATCAATGTCAAAATAGTGCCGATTTTGGGGGATACCTGACGATAGGTGTAGATCTGCAAGTTCCTGGCAGTAGAAGACACTCCAAGCGGATAAAAGCCGCTTCCTCGGGTGCGTAAGGGCAGCGTTTTGCAGAAAACGCAGCAAGTCACAAAAAACGCAAGTAAGTCCAAAAATGCAAATCAGGCCAGAAAAACGCAAGGCTAATATGAGGCTGATGTGGTGCGATTTGCTGCAGAGGAGGTAGCACTAGGAGCAAAGATGCAAATCCGGGCCGGCAGATGCAAAAACGTAAGGCTGAAAACCAAAAACGCTGATGGTTCAAAGAAACGCTAGGCTGAAAACTGTAGGTTGAAAACTGTAGGTTCTCGCGATGGAAAGTTGCAATTTGAGCACTAGGCCTTGGTAGGGAGATCGATGCAGATGCTCCAAGTTCTGGCGATTGATACCATGTGAGAGTGAGCAGCGGAAAGGGTGTGAGCCATGCGCTCCGAAAACACTGTGGAGAGAGAGAGAGAGAGAGAGAGAGAGAGAACACAAGTGCTCTGTAAATGATGCTCTCAATACACAATGTATGACTACAAGACCCTAACCATTCTGTTTATAGTATGTTCGTTTGAGGTAGGGGAAAATGTGCAACTGGTGCAAAAAACATAAAAGCCCAAAAATGGCTAAAAATGTGTGCACCCAGCCAGGCTCAGAAATTGACCGGTTGGACACGTGCTAAAGTATCCACCCATGCAATCTACATGATGTGCGATGGGTGGCCAGCCCAAGACAATCACTAGCCGTACAAAATGTCGAAGCAACAGTGGTGTAACTCTAACTGAATGGAGCCGGAATCAGACCATTGCACCTTATGTATTGACCTAACATGTGGAGAAACAACTAAGCATGATAATCTCAATCAAAGGGAAGAGAAGTTATCTCCTTATATGTTACCATATACATATGGTGGTGATGTGTGTGAACACACTAAGGACGGTCCGGGCATTCTTTTCCTCACCAAGAGGTTTTTTCACTCATGCATTGTATATACGCCCATCACTCTAGGGCTATCTAATCTTTCCATTGCACGCTAAGTTATATACTCTCTGTTGTGTGCCTTGAGCTTCCTTTGTCTTCTCCAAGCTATGTGTGTTTCCCTGCAACCCTAATTCCAACAATTGGTATCAGAGCAGGTTGCGTCCTCCCGGGCTTAGTCGCCAGCAGCTCCACACACATGCTTGCTCACTTTCTCCGATTTCGGGCTCATTTCGGCCTCTGTTTCCACTACAAGCAGTGCTTCGTAGGCAATTTTGTCATTTTGTGCAGAATTTCTGTTAGTGTCGTTTTCTGCATAACAGGTCCCTTACATTCTTCTACGGGTTGTGCTATATAGCACGTGTTGGTCCCGCTTCGTTTCTCCTCTTTTTGGGCAAATTTCACGTCAGGTGCAGGCATTTGCCATGGCTAACAACAACACAAATGTGTTCAAGATGTTTGCTGATGAGGATAGATTGGATGTGGACAATTCCCCTATGTGGGCTTACATGATGCAACATGTGCTTGTGTCAAAGGGCGTCTGGAATATTGTGCAGGGCATTGATCTGCGTCCTAGTTCCGAGGATGTAGGCGACGTTGAGGATGTTGCAAGTTTTGGTGGTAGGGTTGCTGCTACTAGAGCTGTTTTGCATGCGGCTGAGCAAGCTCGTTGGGATGTAAGAGATGCGCAGGCTCATGCATTGATTGCTTATCTATAAAGCACACTATTACTCCTCATATTGGTTCAGCAAAATCTGCAAAACAGGCTTCGGATATTTTGGCCAATCTTTATGCAAGTCGCAATGAGGCTAAGTTTGCATTGCTACATAAAGAGCTAGAGTCGAAGATTATGCATGAGGAAGACGAGATGGACACTTTCCTTGCTGGTGTCAAGGATATTAAGCAACTTATTTCTACAAGCAAAGTCATTTCTGACAGTTCCCTTGTGCAGACTATTCTTGATGCTTTGTCAGATTCTTACCAGACTTTTCCTGATACTTGAAGACTTATGACCCAAGGAAATCCAGAAGTTGTCACGTTTGATTCATTATGCACGTTACTGTTGCAAGAGTCACTATCTAGAAAAAACAAGGCTAAACAACGTGCACTTTAACATGCCTTTATTGTTGCTCAAAGAAAAGGTGGTAACAACAATAAAGGTGGTTCTTCTGCGAGTGGTAAATCACATGTTCCTAATGCTTTTGCTGGTAGCAATTCGTCTGGGAATTCTCGTGGAAAAAGCAAAAAAGAAGATGCGTTGCCATTATTGTAAAGCTAATGATCACTTGATCAAGCAGTGTCCGAAATTGAAGGCTAAAGAGGCTAAGAAGCATAGTTACATGGGACGGCAGGTTGGGGTCGAGAACGGGAACGGAGACGGGACGGCAAAAGTCAGGAAACGAGGACGGGGGTCGGAACAACAAAAAAAAAAGAGTTTTTTTGGCATTTTTTGACCTACACACATGCCACACACATAGAGCATCACTTTGACCACAAATTTACACTAAATAGACCAAAGAGCACGAGTCATATAGGCGCAAATGTGCTAATAAAACATCGATGCATACAAAATGAAAAGTGCATGCCACAAGGGCTCAAAAAGCCTAAAGGACTTAGGACAAGCCTCAAGGATAACAAAAAGTACAAAGGGCTATGTAGTAGGTAGAGTCGTAGACTCTAGACTCTAGAGTCTAGACTCGAGAGTGGTCAACGATCATCAAACTCAAGAACTGCTCGCCTGCTGAATCTCCATATCGTCGTCGTAGTCGAGGTCGTCAGCGACGTATGAGGCCTCGCGAGGCTCGCATTGAGGCTCGAAGTCCTCCTCTAGCTCCTCCAAAAGTGTATCGGCCATAGATGGATTCTCTTGTGCCATCTCCCACTCAGTGAAGGGATCTGCCTTGTGTGTGACGCTCTTGGCAAGCATGCGCAAGTTAGCGCTCACAAACACCAAATTATTGGCCCTCTCTACCCCAAGGCGATTCCTCTTCTTAGAGGCAATGTGGCTGTACACACTCCATAGTTGCTCCAAGCAACTAGTGGTACATGCTTGGCTAAGGATAAGAACAGCCAAGCGCTGCAAATGTGGGCCATCTCCTCCATAGTCCTCCCACCACAAAACCGAGCCAATCTTGTTGCGATCAACCTGTGCATCTACACATCCATAGGAGCCCTTCTTTTGCCTTTAGTTGAGTAGCTCGTCTCTAATCTTGCGCCTAGTGTCATTGCTGGGCTCAAGGCGCTCCAATGCAAGCCGACATCCTTTGCTCACCTCCTTGTTGGTCTCTTGACGTCTTCCGTAAAACTCAGGGTCAAGCACATAAGCTGCCGCATGAAGTGGAGAGTAGTATCCATTCCACCTCGACTCACACAAGCCATGAATCTCTGCATACTGAACAGGGTCAGGCACAAGCTTCTCAAGTGCCTCTATCATCCGATCCATGGCTTCGTAGACTTTGCCAATGCATGGCTGCAAGCCATCCACAACTCGAAGTAGGTGTAGAATAGGCTTGACCATGGCGTCAAGAGTCTTCACCTCCTCCCACCAAGCGACGTCGTCGGCCCATTCTCGGCATTTCAATCCTATTGGTGATGTAGACTCCGGCATGGCCTGGAGCTCATCACTGAGAAAGAGGCCCCTTAAGGCTCCGCCACATGTAGACAAGCGGCCTAGCATAAGCCAATTGAATGCAAATCTTGTCTCTGAATATTTGAGCAAGGACAAGTGGCTCCTCTTTGAGAATTCATGGCGCACTTTTTGATGGTTGAACACAAAGGAGACAATTCGAGAGGCGTCACCAATGGTGGGTGAAATCCATGACAAGTTCCCTATGTCCTTGAGGAGGTTATTGAGGCAATGCGCCATGCAAAATGTGACATGGATGCTGGGATACATGCCCTCAATGATAGCCCTAGCTGCCCTATTTGACGCCTCTCCATCTACAACCATACAAAGGACATTCTCCGGGCCGGTGATCTCTATGGTGCTTGTCCACTCCGCAGCAAGCATCTCCGCGGCCTTGCCACTATCGGATGCATCATGTGACTCCACAAAGTACATCTCCCCTCGAGAGTAGGCCACTACTCTGTGGATGAACCGCTTGCGGGTGTCGCTCCATCCATCTACAAGGAGAGAGACGCCATTGGTCTCCCACAAATCCTTTGTTGCTTGGGCCGCTTGCTCCAAGGCAAGCTTCTCTTTGTCAAGAAGGGTGGTGCGAAGCCTCTCCAATGAAGGTGGCACATAAGAGGAGCCATATTCCCCTATTTTCGTAACCATGGTTCGAAAGTATGGAGACCTATCCACACAAAATAGAGCATGTTGTGTTAGTATGGAGAGTCGAGAGTCGAGACCCCATAATGAATACAAAATGGGAGATTGCAATGTGCATATGCCAAGGGAAACTCACCGCGAAGCATGGAAGGCAATGTGGTCGTGGAAGAAGAATCGGACAACCAACCTATCCACCTCTTCCTTCAATTTAGGATTCCAATTTTCGTTGAGGGTGGTTTGGCGATGCACAACGGAAGAGGACGCTGTAGATGCATTTGTCTTGAACGCTTGAGAGATGTCGTCAAGGTTGGCTTCCCTTTGCTCTCGCGGTGTCGCCGTGGCGGAGGGATCAACGGCAACAAAACGGCCCCTCTTGGCCGCTTCCACGACCTCATACACGGTGAGCTTCTCAAGAAGATCCAACCTCTTCTCGGGAGTTACTCGAGGGCAAAACTTCACCTCGTGACTAGATTCATGAGGAAGATGGGCTCGCACTTTGTTTGCACCACCCGTTCTCTTGTACGGGCATAGCTTGCTCGTCCATGGTCTTGCACCGCTACCTTTACCACGCGTGCTAGAGTCGACTTCATCCCACCACGACCATGTTTGCACGGCGGGCCTCCTTCGAGAAGAGTCGGCTTGAGAAGTGGAGTTAGCTTGAGATGACATGATGGTGGAGAGAGAGTAGAGCTAATAGCCTAATAGCTTAGAGGAGAGCTTGTGTGGAGAGAGAGTAGAGGAGAGCTTCAAAGTTGAGAGGGTAGAAGAGGGAGAGAGTGGAGACTCAAGGGTAGAGCTTGAGCGCTTATAGGTAGACCGTAGACGGCGTAGAGTGTAGAAGCCTCTAGAAGGTAGACCGTAGAGTCGTAGACTCCTAGTAGAGAGGAGAGCTTGAGGGAAGATGAGGCCCAACTTTTATAGCCACCCACGGGCCAACCCCCCCCCCCCCCCAAAAAAACAGAACGTTGGCTGCAAATGATCATTGAAAACGGTCAGATTTTCAAAATTTGAATTTTGCCCGGCCATTTCCGTCCGTTCCTGGCCGTCCCCATCCGTCCCCGGTCCAGCAGCTTGCAACCCCGCCGATCGGCTATTTTTCCGAACGTTCTAGTCCATCCCCGGCCCGGTTTCGGCCGTCCCCCGGCCCTAGGCCCCGTCCCCCCCGTCCCTTGTAACTATGCTAAGAAGAAAGAGGCTCGTTCCACTACAAATGCAGCTATTGTTATGTCTCCTGTGAAAGGAGATTGGGATGCTGATGTTGATGCGGAATGGGCTTTTCGTGCAAAGTGCACTTATGATCCTTTTGTCCATGATGCATGTATGTCACTTGCTGCAAATGCTCGTGTGATACTTTGACAGTGTCAGGTGCAACGCACACAGAGCTCTGATACCAATGTCAGGTGCAGCGAAAGTGTGTAAGGATTTAGCTCGGATCTAGTACTCCGCACACAAACACAAGGGTTGCTTTACTTCACTTGAAAAAATTGAATCGAACTAAAAGAAAGAGAGAGACACAAGAGAGAGAAAAGAGATGACAGGGATGTCCGATCCCAAACCCTCAAGGGCCCCCTTGCTCTATTGCCAGAGCAAGTACTTTCTTTATTCTTGCACAAATGCTACTACGATGCTAATGGGTACTCACGCTACTGACGTTGGGTACTGAAGGTATTGATGCTGGGTATTGGTATTGAGGTACTGTTGGGTCTATGTCGACGATACTGATGTCGACGACGAGATACTGATAGGTCTGTGTCGATGACGATGATGTCGATGACAAGGTACTGATGGAGTCTATGTCAACGACGATGATGTCGACGACAAGGTACTGATGGAGTCTATGTCGACAATAAGGTACTGATGGGGTCTATGTCGACGACAAGGTACTAATGGAGTCTATGTCGATGACAATGTACTGATGGAGTCTATGTCGCCGACGACGACGATGGTGATTGTGACGATGACGATGATGGTGTCGTCGTCAAGTCCGAGATCTGCGATGATGATGACGACATCGACGACGACGGTCTCAAGGCTGAAAACTGAAAGCGCTGACTGATCTGTAGGGCTGAATATGGCGCTGATGGTTAGGGCTGAAAACTGGAAATTGTGTCGTGACGACGACGATGTCGGCAACGGCAACGACGAGGCTGAAAAACGCTAAGGCTGAAATGTGAAAATTGGCACGATGGATGGCTTTCTGGCGAGGATCTGATGTCGGGAAGGGGATCTGGCACGCGACGAGGCTAAGGGCTGGTACTATGGCAAAAACGTTGATGGCTGAAAACTGCCCAAAAACGCTAGGCTCTACAGTGGATGCAAAACGCTAGCTACTGCTTGGACTTCTACTGAGAGGCTCCGTCTGTTGTTGGATTACTGCTCCTCTACCTCTACTGAGTGCCCAATGATTTTCTTTTATAGTTTCTTTAGCAATTTGCCTACCTACTTTTCCAACAAAAGTCACTTATTAATAAATAAGTAAAAAATGTGTACTTTGGAAAAAAGGGTTCTATGCTCTCGAAAATGCTCATGCTGAAATGATTGTATTGTGCAATGGAGGGTATGCAACTGTGACCGGCCTGGGCATGCACGTCCTGTTAGAGGCTCACATAGTGTCAGGCTCAGTTCTAAGCTAGGCTATGATTGATGCTAGACCATGGTAGAAGCATGTCCACGTAGCGCAAGTAAAGTGCGCACGTGACATCCCTTCCTGTTAAAAGTGAGGCACAACTTGCGAACTTCTATCTGTACTTCTGATGTTGACTGATGAATGCTTTTGATGCTGCGGAGGCATCACCAATGAAAATTCCTCCAAACCCGGTGACTGCGGGTACTGCGGGTGTTGTGGATTCTGCTAGTATTGTGGGTTCTGCGGGTACTGCCGGAGATGAAAACACCTATCATAAGGGTTACTAGCCAACAAATTTCTGTGATCCCCGCCATAGATACGCCAGCCTGAGCTTCCTCTGTTGCTAAATTGGCCTTACCTGACAGAAAAATAATTCTAAATGAATTATTGGATTTATAAGTAAGAGGGTTTTCTCGCTTGGAACACCAAGAAAAAGAGTTCTAAATGAATGATTGGAATTTTAAGTTAGCGGGTTTTTCTCACTGAAGACATCCAAGTACAGATATTTATAGAGCGTCATTCAGAGTAATAACGGGAGCACTGTGAAAGGGAATATCTGTAAGGCCACCAGGAACGGGTACTTCTGATATGTAACATCGGATGGGTAACAGGAAGCATCGGGAAGAAGTATCCGACCATCCGGGAACGGACATCTTTGATGCGTCATAGGATGGGTAACATAGAGCATCGTGAAGGAGATTGTACCGTAAGTTCGGTAGGAAAGGACTAGGTGATGGGTATTCCTGATGCGTCACAAGGAGGGTGACGGGTGCATCGGAAAGGGAATATCCATAGTCGGGATGTCACGTGACACATCCAACCCTATGTGTCCGTGGACAAGCTACAGCATGACCAAGGTTCAGTTCAGTCAAGTCAGTATAGAATAGGAAGTGATCTGGCACTTTTGTGAGTCTGTTTTGGTTCTCATTGATTTGGAATAAGGAACGGAAGTTCCTTGGAATAGGGTTCTGCCCTAGGAATAGGAAGCCGAGGCTTCCAGGAACCATCAAGTCTTATACTAGAATGAACGTGGTAATACGTTCGAATCAAGTGCTTGTATAGACTTCTCCTCAGTAATAAAGATACTATTACAGGGGCGGGGGACCAGCCCTGTAATAGTATCTTCTCACTATAACCGACAGATCGAGGAGATCCGAGCCCGGGAGCGCCGTGCCACCGAGGAGCGAGTGGCTCAGATGAGGGCCGACCCGACAGCTTTCATTCGGGTAGCCTTGGCCCCAAACCCGCCCATGTACCACATCTTACATCCCCCCATTAGTACAGGATGGAGCTAGATAGCTTGATGCATTCTCATGATTGTACTACCTCGAGCATATAGACATGCATATACCCCTAGAGATAGAGCTCCATCCCTCCTCAGATACTCCACTACCTACATTCAGTTCAGTTTTGTTTCATTTGTCTTTCCGATAGACGGATGACATACACACCATGTACATTTGATTTGTCTCATAGGCCGATTTCGGCCTGACATAGACGTTAAAAATCTTTCTTTCTTTCTTTCTTTCTCTCTCACTCTCTCTCTCTCTATTTTCTCCCTCTGGATTCAGTACTGTGTCGATCTTCTCACTCTCTATCTCTCGCTCTCTCTCTATTTTCTCCCTCTGGATTCAGTATTAAGTGAGAAATTCTATTTATCCGAGTATATTCTATATTGCTATGTGCTCCCGTTTGTGACATCGTCTCAAATACTGACGCCAGTCTGGGCTTCTTCCCGAATACCGAATCTACTTGGGCTGGTCTTTGCTAACACCCAAACAATATCTATGGTGAAAACATTCCCGTGCTGATGGACTGAGGTTTGGTTCTGGAGTCTGCTCCAAAGTGTCAATGACGAGGAAAATGGATGTAGCTAGATGCCAAGAACAGAATGCCTAATGCAGGGATCGAGAAAAGAGATCAAGGTGATACTCCGTCCATGTCCGCATAAGAGGCAAGTAGATCCTGGTACTCAAGATCTTGGTTCTCGTGTATCCGATGTCGATCTTCCTTCAAAGGCATGGCAATGAAGATGGGATCTGGTAAATTCATGGTCGGGACTCAAAGATTCTTTCAGTTAAAAAAAACTAGGAGAGGTTCCTTGGGTTCTTTGGTTCAACTTGGGTTCTTGATGGTTCTTGGTTCTTGAGGTTCTTCCCTTGAGTTTGCGAAGCCGAAGCACGCATAGAGCTCTGATACCAATGTCAGGTGCAACGAAAGTGTTTAAGGATTTAGCTCGGATCTAGTACTCCGCACGCAAACACAAGGGTTGCTTTGCTTCACTTGAAAGAACTGAATCGAACTGAAAGAATGTTAGGTGCAACGGAATGAATGTTGTATTTTCTCAAGATTAGTGATCTTTATTGCTCAAGGTTCCTTTTAGTTCTTAGGGAAAGAAAGAGCTTTCCGTCTTGTAGAGTGCTATGATCACGAACAAAGTGAGTGGATATTGTGTGTGCAAGTGAATGAGACTAAGAGAAGGAGAGAGAAGAGATACGACACCGAGAGGTTGTAAAACCCTCCTCCGAAGGCCCCACTCTCGTCGGCGAGAGTGGTCTAACTTTGATTGCACAAAGGTGTACAATGCAAATGCAATGGACTGATGCAATGGGACTATGCCGATGACGACGACGGTGATGACGACGGCGACTTAGGCTGAAATCTGTGATCTTTTATGGGCTGAATATCGTGGTCTCCTTGGTGGCTGAAATTCTCTGTTTTTGGCTGCGTTTTTCGGCTGAACTTGGGGATCTTCTGCAACCAAGAGGGATTGAATCTGCTACCTTTCTATAGGCTGAATTCTGCGTTTTTATCTCTGCTGAAACTGCAAGTAGGCTAACGTTAGTGTTGGGGCTGAAAACACTGAACAAAGGCTGAGGTCTTGCTGGCGTTTTTGCATGAAAAACGCTGGCTGAAAGTGGGACGTTTGGCAATGAAAACGCTGGGCTGAATGGCCTGTGGGAAGTCAGCAGGCAATGCAAATTGACGGCGAGGCTGAATGCTGTGGGGGAAACGCCAGAGATGGGAGATGGATGGCGATGGATCTTGATGCTGAGGGGGGTACTGCTGAGAAGTTGCATGTTGAGCGGGAAGCTCCTGCTGCCTCTTCTGCCAGAAAGTGCTAACTTGAGTTTGCTTATATACTAATTTAGCAAAATTGCCCTACCTACTTTTGTTGGAAAGTCACTTAAAAATAATAAGTGAAAATAACCAATAAATAGGAAAGTAGGCTAAATGCACTAGAAAATTCCCCTAACTGATGCTAATGGATTCCGATGGGAATTCCGATGATCATGCTGTGTGCAACCGGAGGATATGCATCTATGCTAAGTGACTGGGCATGCACGGTCTACGAATAGACTCACAAAAGTGCCAGATCACTGTTAATCTAGACTTGACTGGACTAACTGAACCCTGCTGTGGTGTAGCTTGTCCACGGACACATAGGGTTGGGATGTGTCACGTGACAAAGAAAGAGAGAGACACACGAGAGAAAGAAGAGACGACACAGAGATGTTGGGTCCCAAACCCTCAAGGGCCCCCTTGCTCTGTTGCCAGAGCAAGTACTTTCTTTATTCTTGCACAAATGCTACTACCATGACTAAGTGTTGAGATGTTGATGCTCATGGGTACTAAAGGTACTGATGGTATTGATGCTGGGTAATGGTAGTGAGGTAGTGCTAGGTCTATGTCGACGACGATGATGTCGACGACGAGGTACTGATGGGTCTGTGTCGATGACGATAATGTCGACAACAAGGTACTGATGGAGTCTATGTTGACGATGATGATGTCAACGATGAGGTACTGATGGATGTTGGATTAAAGGCCTAAATAACCCCTTTTTGTACATTTTTATACTTTGTCCAGGTTCAACACATTTTTTAAAGGTCACTTATAATAAAAGTGGGAAAACCCAAAACTCACTTATTGAGTTTTCCCCAAAAACGTGAGCCCTCTCTCTTCTGCTAGCGCTTCCTCTCCTGCTGGCCTTCGCCTCCCCTCTCTGCACACACACTGCACTTCCTCGCGTGCTCTTTCACTTGCAGACACCGCCGCGCGCTCATCAACTGGTATCAGAGCTGCGATTAGGGTTTGCCCCAAACTTGCAAACGCTGAATTTCAGCCAAGAAGGTCAACTTTCACGCGAGATTTTGCAATTTCGTCGCCAAAGGACTCGCCCCCGAACACTAGAGAGCTCTCGGCAACCCAAATTGACCCAAAACAGGCTGAAATTAGGTCAAAAACAGGAAATTACAGGTTATGACAGCAAAATACAGGTTTTGCAAATGATGTATTAAGGTGTGGGAATACTTTTGCTAAGTCCCCGCTACCCAAAAACACTGAAATTGCAAAAAAACAAGCCCTAAAACAGGTGTTTTAAGCAAATTTCAGATTTGCGCAGGTTTTTGCAAGTGTTTTTATGGTGCGATTACATTGGGGAAAGTGCAAATTGATGCAATCTACACACATTTAACAAATTTTGTCGATGTATGACCATTTGTGGCTCAATTTCATGCAATTTTGATGCTACAAATTGGGGCTTTTGCGCTTACATGCTTCTAAAGGCTGTGTATTAGCCTTATGTATGTCTTCTGAGGCTAAAAACAACTAAATTTGTTGTTTTCGAGCACAAATTCGCTCGCTGAAATTTCCTGTGCATAAATTTCAGAAATTGAATTTTGTGCCCAAATCGACCTATTTTGCCCCAAATTGCTCCTGTGACCATTTGGAGCTGTAGTGCACATCTCTATGAGGCTATACTCCGATTTTTGCGCATTTTGCCCAAAAATTCAGCGTATCATCCCTCTTATTTCGTGCAACTATGGCCTCATCTTCTTCGGATGTGAAGAACCTCTTCGAGATAGGAGGTTCAATGGTACAAGTTTTGATCTTTGGAAAGACAGAATTCAAGGAATCCTATTTCTTAAGGATTGCGAAAGGACACTTGAACAGGTGAAGCCACAGAATATGACGAATGAAGCATGGGTTAGCATGAACAGGAGGCCGTTACATACATTAAAATGGCCATGACCGATGAGACCGTCATTGATGTGAGGTCTCACGACTACTTTTGATGTGTGGGAGAAGTTGAAGGGAATGTATGAAAATACAACGCCTGTCAACCAAGTGCACTTGATGCGAAAACTTGTTGGCATGCAACTAGATGAGTCCAAGAGCGCGGCAGAGCACTTGTCATTATTCGCAGGTACTTTGTCGCAGTTACAAGATTCTGGCTTGTCCCCTTTTGATGATAAGTTGAAAGCTATCTTCTTGCTTATGACCTTACTTCAGTCATGGGAAACTTTGGTGGTTTCGTTGTACAATAACCCCAATTTGACCTTTGATGGTGTTAGGGGTTCTATCTTGAATGAAGAAATCAGGAAGAAAGCAAGTGGAGAGGGAGGCAACTCTGCTAACATGGTTAGAGACAGGACAGAAAAGAAAAATGCTTATGCACAAAGGAGTAACAGTAAGAGTAAAGAAAGGGGAAATGCAAGCAAAGGCAAGGGTGATGTGACATGCTATCAATGTGGCAGGACAGGTCACAAGAAACCCGATTGCAGGTACTATAAAGCTGAGTTAGAAAGAAAAAAGAATGGCGGAGACAAAAAGAAAGAGAAGAGGAAGTCAAGGCAGATGCACAGGATAGCTCAAAGGACAAAGAGAAGGCCAATGAGGCTTCTAGTGTCGTGATTGAGGAGCTGTCAGATGTAGGGACATCTTGTGTGCCAATTTGTCAGATGATGATGCTTATGACTACGATGCCTCTCTCAATGTTCATTCACAGCACATGCAGATCACCAAGAGTGATCTTATTGATGCTTTGTTGACTGTCAATGATGCATTGTCCCAGACTTGGATTGTTGATTCCGGTGCTTCATTTCATGTGACTCCTATCAAGGAGTGTTTCTCTACTTTTAATGCGGGCAAGCGTGGCCATGTATACCTTGGAAACAATCATGCATGTTCCATTGAGGGTATTGGCACTGTGCATCTCTCCATAGATGGCACAAATGAGCTTGTCTTGCATGATGTTCGATATGTGCCGGGAATCAAGAAGAGTCTGCTTTCTGTTGGTCAGATGGATATGCATGGTTACAGCATCTTGTTTGAGAGAGGGTCATGGAAAATGACTAAAGGCGCAAGGCTGATTGTAAAGGGCACAAAGAAAGGGACACTTTACTGTATCCATGGAAAGGCCATGTTGGGCAAGTTTATTGCGTTGGCTGAAATTAACTCTCACATGGAGTTATGGCACAAGAGGCTTGGCCATATGAGCCAAAAGGGCCTTTCTAAGCTTTGTACTTTGAACAAGCTTGATGCTAAAGGCACAAAGCTTGACTTTTGTAATGAATGTCAATATGGCAAGCAAGTAAAGCGTTCTTATTACTCCGGTGTCTCTCGTAAATCTTGTGCGCTTGATCTTGTACATTCTGATGTATGTAGCATGCCTACTAAGTCTATGGGAGAGGTGTATGCTATTTTGTCTCCTTTGTTGATGATCATTCTAGGAAAATTTGGGTTTATTTGCTTAAATCTAAGTATGAAGCCTTTGCTGCGTTTAAGAAATTTCATGCATTTGTGGCCACCCAAACAGGTAGAAAGCTGAAATGCTTGCGTACGGACAATGGGGGAGAGTTCACAAGTGCTGAATTTAACAAATTTTATGAAAATTTGGGCATTAAGAGAGAGCTTACTGTGCCATACAACCACTCTTCTAATGGTGTGGCTCAAAGATTCAATAGGACACTTTGTGAGAGGGTGAGATGCATGCTGTCCACAACTAATCTCTCTCATGGATTTTGGGGAGAAGCTTTGAAAATTGCAGTGCATATATGCAATCGATCCCCTCACATGTCTTTGAAAGGTGACATCTCTGAAGAGGCTTGGTCTGGCAAGCCTGCTTCATATGATCACTTACGCATTTTTGGTTGCGAAGCTTTTGTGCATATTAGACCTGAGTTGAGAAGCAAACTAGATGCCAAGTCCATTAAAGGCCTCTTCATGGGATATGGTGAAGAAGACGAAATGGGTTACAGGATTTGGTTACCTCGGCTCAAAAGGGTTGTATGCAATCGGGATGTTGTTTTTAATGAGGCAAGGCTGCTTCAAAACAATTGTGCCTCAAAGCATCACCATAAAAGGGTCAAGTTTTAGTATGACCAGCCACCTGTTAGGCCTATTCTTGACCCTCAGGATGCACCACATATGGCTGAAAATATAGATGATCCAGTGGTGTTTGAGCCAGATGATGTTGGGCAGCAAATTGAAGCTCCTGAAGGGCATTTGCAGCCACAAAACAATGCTGAAAATGGTGCTGAAAATGATGTATAGCAGCCCATCGTTGATGATTTTATCATGCACCTGCTGTAGATCCATTACTAGATAATGTGGATCATTGGGTGAGACGGTCTACTCGTCTAAGACGGATTGTGAGTAGATATGATCCCTCTTTGCATTATATTATGTTGACAGATGAGGGAGAGCCTCTTACGTATAACAAGGCAAATACATGTGAGCACAGCGACAAGTGGCAGCTTGCTATGTAGGAAGAGATTAAAGCTTTGCATGCTAATCATACTTGGGATTTGGTGGAATTGCCCAAAGGTAGGAAGGCTATTCCTAACAAATGGGTGTATAAAATCAAGACAGTTGATGCAAAACCCAAGTATAAGGCAAGGCTAGTTGCAAAGGGATATGTTCAAACCAAGGGCATAGACTTTCAGGAAGTGTTCTCTCCTGTAGTGAAGATGACCACTTTGCGTGTATTGTTTGCCATAGTGGCTGCCCTTGATTTGGAATTGGACCAAATGGATGTACATACGGCTTTCTTGCATGGTGATGTGGAGGAAGAGCTTTACATGAAGCAACCCGAGGGTTTTGTTATTCCTGGCAAGGAACATTTGGTATGTATGCTCAATAGAGGCTTGTATGGGCTGAAACAATCATGTAGACAATGGTACAAGAAGTTTGACCGCTTCATGCTCAAACATGGTTACAAAAGAAGCCACGTAGACCATTGTTTGTATACCAAATGTGATGAGGATGGCAGCCCTATCATTCTTGTGCTCTATGTGGATGATATGTTGATAGCTGCAAAGAAAAGAAGCACTGTTGATGCTCTTAAAGAGCAGCTGAAATCTGCATTTTCAATGAAAGACCTTGGGGTAGCTGAACATATACTTGGAGTGAGGGTTAGCAGGCAAAGGGACCAACGCATATTGTATTTGTCGCAAGAAAAGTACATTGAAAAGGTGTTGGACAGATTTAACATGGCTGAAGCAAAGCCTCTTGGCGTGCCATTACAGCCATATGTCAAAGTCTCCAAGGATGATTGCCCCGAGTCAAAGGAGGAAGCCAATGACATGCAAAGTGTGCCTTACGCTTCAGCTTGCGGTTCACTTATGTATGCTATGGTTGCTACTAGGCCTGACATAGCCCATGCAATGGGAGTTGTGAGCCGGTTTATGGCTAATCCAGGTAGGTTGCATTGGGATGCAGTGAAGTCCATTATGAGGTACTTGAAAGGGACTAAAAACAAATGCCTTTGCTATGGTAAAGGACCATTGGAGTTGAAGGGATTTTGTGACTCTGACATGGCTGGTGATGTGGATACATGGAAATCCACAAGTGGTTATGTGTTTACTCCTGTAGGAGGTGTTGTTTCATGGTGTTCTAGATTGCAAAAGATAGTTGCATTGTCTACTACAGAGGCTGAATATATTTCAGCCACTGAGGCTTCCAAAGAATCCATTTGGTTAGCACGTCTATGCAATGATTTTGGTTTGCCTGACAAGGCACCTATGCTTGGTTGTGATAGCCAGAGTGCCATATGTATGGCAAAGAATGCCATGTTTCATGCACGCACAAAGCATATTGATGTGCAGTATCACTTCATTCGAGGAGTGCTTGAGGATGGCCTTATTACATTGGTTAAGGTCCATACATCACAAAATCCAGCAGATGCTCTCACTAAGTGCTTACCCAAAGCACAACATCAGCTATGTATACAGATGGTGGGAGTCACGTAGCTTAAAGGCGCCATTTATGCCTTTAAGTGGGAGGTGGTTGGGTTAAAGGCCCAAATGGCCAGCCCAGATGACCCCTTTTGTGTATAGTTTTTAAAGGTTACTAACCTTTGGCCAAGTTCACATTGAACTTGGCCACTAACTGAAAAATGGTCCTATACTTTAATAAAGGGAACGAGAGCCCAATTCACTCTCAACTTATTCCCCTTACAAGAATCGTGCAGCCTCTCTCTCTCTCTCCTACTTCCACCTCTCACGTCCCCATCTCTGCACACCAACCCCTCCTCTCCAAGGCTCAAGTCTTGCACATCTCCTCGTGCTCTATCACTTGCACACATTGCTGCGCACTCATCATACGAGATGTAGAGCTTCATGCTTCCATCTATGAGAAGGAACTCTTGGCAGTTATTCATGCTCTTTGAGCTTGGAAACACTACATTCTGGGATCAGATTTTACCATCAAGACGGATCATCAAAGTCTTCGGCCAAGATCTTTTTGGTCGAAAATTTTAAGCATCATGGTATGCCGAAAATGATTATTAGTGATCACGACCTACGAATGACCTACAAACTTAGAAACTAAGTTGAATTTTTCTTTAGCTTATCATCCTTAGATAGATGGACAAAGAGAAATTACTAGCTCTAGATTCCTAGACATTTTAAAGTGCTATGTCTCAGATCATCAACGACTGGCAGTGTGACATGAAATGTTTCGGGGTTTTGTGTGTTTCAAGGTTTTGAGGTTTTTGAAACGTTTCGTTTCGGAGCTCAAAGAAAGCGAAACACAGGTTTCGTTTTACATGTATGTACCTATAATGATACATTGAATATACATACAAATTCACTTGTCAAGACATATGAAATACCAAAATCTAGATGTGAGACTTGAGTCACAAGTGAACAAGGTATGTCGACAGCCAATTGCAGCATTGTACAAGTGCAGATGCGGAGGCCGGTTTCACCGGTTTCAACTCGTTTCACCCGTTTCGTTAAAACATTTTGCCTTACTCGCCATTTCGGGGTTTTGGAGGGCCGAAACGCGATGTCACTATGTCAACAAGAATGGGAGAAGTATCTATCTCTTGCAGAATTTTCCTATAATAATACTGTACATTCCTTTACAAGAAAAGCTCCTTTTGAGGTTATTAATGGCAAACCACATTTTCTCCCAATCCTTCTCACCAGGATCAGTTATTTGCAGCTGATGAATGTGCTTGAGACCTGGATACCGTTTACACGCAGTGAAACGCACTATCCTTAGATCTCAAGAGAAACATAAGAAAGCAATAGATAGACATTGTCGTGATCTCAAGCCAGCTGAAGGACAATTTGTTTTAACTTTTTCTCAAGTTTGATAAAGCGCGACTTAAGAAACATGCCAATCAGAAAGGGAAAGTTGTAAAACTGTGCAATCTTGTAGAGACTTGGAAAAGCCATAATGCTTTTCACATGAGCCTTCTACCACCTTTCATTGGCGAACCTCTTGCAAAACTAGTTGTAGAAGATCCCCTTGAAGTAGATGAAACTTAGAAATACTTATTCTATAACAAATCATTCACCATCAGGAGCGCCAACTAATGTCTGGAAGAACTCATCGTAAGTACTTAGTAAAGTTTAAAAATTACTCCCTCTAGATGCTCAGTGGATGACAGCATCTGAATTGCAAGATTTCCCAGACATCCTGTATGAGTATCATAAAGCCCTACAATTGAGGACAACTGTTTAGAAATCAAAGGGATGTAATATTTTAGCTACGGCTACAAATAATGAAAATGATTTTTGTGCACACATAATGAATCTATTGGTACCAATTAATAATTAAATGAACGGGTAAATTTTCTGGTGCAATGTGCCATTTGGAAATTTATCCATGTCCAGATAGTATGATAAGTACTAAGTAGAACAGTAGCCGGACACAGTGCAGAATAGTTCAAAACAAGCACATGGATAAGAGGGTGTCTCCAATTTGCTTAGAAAAAATTATAATATAATATTTTTGCGGTGGCAGCCTAAGAAAGCGGCATGTTGGACATTGTGGAAATACTTCGTTGTGGGAGATGGCAGATTGAGTCGAGAAAGATATGAAATCAGCCGAGTTATTAATGCTCCAGATTGGCCAGAAAACCGGGCTTTAATGTTCGTTTTTAAGTGAAAAGCTTAAAATTTTTTAAAACTTAATGGCCGGGCCAATTTAAAAGGGGGCTTATTTAATAAACATAAAAAAAACACAACTTCCAGCGTGTGAAAACTACAGCATCTAGCGTTTTGCTATTTGCTCTCTCTCTCTCTCTCTCTCTCTCTCTCTCTCTCTCTCTCTCTCTCTCATGCAGCGCCAGATGACCAAAAAACTCATACGCTACGCTCATAAGAGGCTAGCGTTGTAACAAACTTGGACACTCTCAGTCAAGATTCTACCGCGACACATCAGAGATTCACTTCAAGACAGTTCATGGTTCACCATTGATTCGACACGGCCCGACGAAGTTCCTTGCCTAGAGATATTGGCCCCATAGACTGGCGCCTCTTTCGGTATATCTTTTTGTATTAATCTGTGTTCAAAGTACAAGAGAGTGAGAGGGTTCTCACTCTCAGCCTCTGCATCCAGATGCTCTGAGAAGTGAGGCCTTGCCCACTAATTTATAAGTTACAAGGGATGCCCAAAAGCAGAGCTTCAAAAGCATCAGTGAAAAGCCTTGGAAAATAAAGCAACTTATTTCCCCAAAAGCTGCCAATTTTTTTCAACCTGCACTGAAGCTGATTTCCGTACAGCAGCAACGTAAAAATCAGAAATCCGTACGCTCTGCCACTCAGCAAGACAGCGTGAAAAGCGGCACATTTTTCCTGGATCTACCACGTCAGCCTGTCTCCGCAGGTGCTGCCAGCAGGGGTGTGTGTGTGTCCTCTGCTGCCCCACTTTTAAGTGTGTCCAAGGCCATGACACGTCACCAATTTGTGACATACCACCCTCTTGAAAGCATTGTAATCGCCCTCAATTACGTCTGCAAAACAGAAAGAGGCCATAAACTGTCGTAGCAAACACTGGCTGTTAGTACCGACGCACTAGGAACAACACATCTAGCACATGTACTAATCAACAGTCACATCACACGACATCACTTGACATCACAAGAGATCACATGACAAATCACATTCAACAATCATTCCAATCTCAGACCATGATTAATCGGCAACATATTTAGCAATTGCATCGAGATCCAATCGGGACCTCACAGATGCCCGATTAACTAATCCATATTGCAATCGTGTCTATAGAGATTTATCAGACCGACATATTGCAGTCATTTCGTCTATCAGTTCCTGCACTTAAACAAGTCAAGTACAAATCAGTATCATGTTATCAAGAATTCCAAGTTTTAAAGTCATTATAGCAGAATACTATCAGCCCACAATATCCCTGAAATCCAATAGGGACATCAATGACTTTATTATTAAAAATTTGGGCAATCTGTTGACAAAAGAGCGGAGTGACTCCCCTCTTGTGCAAGCCCGCTGCACCAAATTCCGCCCATGCTGAAATCGGGGTTCTATCGGAGTAGACTATGCTAAACCGAATGCTTCAAGGTAAAGATTCACAATCTGAGCAGTATCTTCCAGGTCCTCCTCCATCCACTTCGCATCCAATGCGGGATAGTTCTTGAATTTAACAAAGAACCGCCTTATCGCTTTACCTTTTATCTTTCTATCTTTATGTGCCAATATCTGTTCTGGAACGAGCATCTCCTCGCTTTCCTCCAGTTTGGGTTGCTCATCTGGCTCCCCTTCATCCGACACATCGCCTTTAAAAGGCTTCAAGAGACTCACATGGAAAGCATTGTGAATTCTCCTACTATCGAGCAACTTCATAAAGGAAACATCATTTATCTTTTTGGTTATCTGGAAAGGTCCATAGTATCTCATGCTAAGCTTTGGAAAAAGCCGCTCCTTTCCCTTTTTCTTTCTCAGGCGTGCCTTCTCAAAACGTAAGAGCACCCAATCCTTCTCCTTTAATTTCAAATCGCGACGATTTCGATCTGTTGCCTTTTTGACATTTGTGTCTTTTCTTGAGATTTTTGTAAAGCCTCCCGGACCAAGTCCAAGTCCCTCCTGAACTGGTCTGCTTCAAGAATCTTATCTTTCACGCTAGGGAAGGGTGGAACCTTCGTAGCAAATTCAATAATCTCAAATGGCGCCTTCCCCATCAAAGAGTGGATTGTGTTATTGTAGGCAAATTCCACATAGGGCAAAATAATTTTCCAATGTAGTCTTCTGATCAAAGAAGAAGACTTCAGCAAATCCAATACGACTGAATTTGCAATCTCAGATTGCCCATCTGTCTTCGGGTGGAAAGATGACGAGAACTGCAACTGTGTGCCAATGTTCTCCCAAATAGCCTTCCAAAACAAACTCGTGAATCGGGGATCTGTGTCAGAGACGATTGTCTCAGGCATGCCATGTAATCTGAATATCTGGGCAATGAACAGTCTCGCTAAGTGATCCGGCTTGATTGTTTTCTTCACTGGAATGAAACGAGCTTGCTTGCTAAATCTGTCAATAACAGTCCAAATACCATGGTGCCCACTCTTTGTCTTCGAGAGATAAAAAATGAAATCCATTACAATACTTTCCCAAGGGCGGGTGGGAATGGGTAAAGGCTGTAACAATCCTTGAGCTTTATGCGTGTCAAACTTGACCTTTTGACATACCAAGCAACTACATACAAAATCGTCCACGTCCTTGAGTCTCGGCCAAAAGAAGTATCGCTCTACACCTTTCAAGGTGGTATCAATGCCGCGGTGACCTGTAAATGGTGGACAGTGGCATTCGGTTAGAACCTTTTCCCTCAACGGCTGTGTAACATTCAACATCGTTTTCTTCATCAAGTAGCCATCCCGAATGGAATATCCTGCCACTACCTCCCCATTCTGTATTTGATTGAATACATCTGCAAAATCTGTATGTGTGGCATACTCATCGACCATGTCCTCGAAGCTTCTATGTTGTAGCGCGGAAATAGCCAAGACCAACGGCTTCCGAGAGAAAGCATCTGCCACCAAGTTCTTTTGTCCCTGCACATAGATAATCTGGAAGTGAAACTGTGACAAGATGTTTGCCCACCGCATCTCCTTTTCCGAAAGCTGCTTCTGTGACAAGAAGTAGTGTAAACTTCTGATGATCAATGAAGACCATAAAATCGGCTCCGAGTAGGTAATGTCGCCACTGAGTAAGAGCATGGATAACTGGCAAAAGCTCTTTCTTATATATCTGTGCTGTCAATTTCGGCCTTGAAAACAATCGGCTCTCATAGGCAATGGCATGGCCTTCTTGCATTAAGACCGCACGCAGACTACGACCACAAGCACCACAATATACTTCGAATGAGTTTTGCAAATCCGGCAAAGTCAAAATTGGTCCTGTAGTCAATTTCTCTTTCAAATTATGAAAGGCAGTCACCTCTATGGGTCCCCACGAGAAAGGGACTCCTTTTTGTGTCAAGATATGCAAAGGGGAAGCAACCTCTGCAAACTTTCTAATGAACCGCCGGTAACATAAGCCCAAGAAGCTTCTAACTTCATGGACATTCTTCAAATCGGGCCAATCACGTATAGTCTCAATCTTGGCCGGGTCCATCTGCACTCCTATCCATTTGCACTCCTGCTCTGCTGAGACGATGTGTCCGAGAAAGTGTATCCCCGGTAGGAAAAATTTACTCTTCTTTGCATTGATCACCAACTTTTTTTTTCGAGAAAAAGATCCTTCTATTAGTTAATGAAAACTGCCCATAGGGCTACATCCACCTCTGCAAGAGAGGGCTACAACAAGCATGATGGGGAGACTCTCCCAATGAAAAAACAGCATATATACAATGAGGCTAAATCAAGAGATGGGAGGAGGGAAGAGCCACATAGGTGGACAGTAGTGCCATCTGAGCACCCCCTGGACTATGGTGTAGAAAGGCCCAGGGCGCCAGAGTCGAAGTAAAGCCTCGCGGCGCTCCCGCATGCGGTCGGAGCTGTCCTGTAGTCCCTCAAGCTGTCCTCTGAGAATATGGATCAGCTCTAGCCAAAAGTCACGAACAGTCTCTGCTGGTGGCATAGGGCGAGCCTCAAAGATGCGGAAACAGCGGGCCCGCCAGATGAACCAGAGAGCTAGGCCGCTGATGAGCTCCCAACACTCCTCTCTCTCACTGCACCACTCCTGTGGAGTAAGCTCTATAGCAGGCTGGAGTGTAGGTCGCCCCCCCTGTATCACTATCATCCTGCTGGTGGAAGATAGCTCAAACTGAAGTGCCGGGCCCGTGAGGGTGGACCAAGCCGCTGCCCCCCAAGTGTACTGTCGAGCCGTGGAGAGGGCAGGCATCAGCCGAAGAACTCGTAGCCACACTTGCTGGGCCGAGGGACAGTCCCAAAGACAGTGACGCTGACTCTCCACCAACTGGTCACAGGTTGCACATGCGACCGAGAGACCACTATGCACAAGCCAGCTCCCTACTGCTGTGGCTCTGTGTGCAACCAGCCACTGGAACAGAGTGACGCGCCTCGGTTGTCTGGAGTCCCACAGCATCTGCCAAAAAACTGCCAAGAACTCGACTGTGAGGCCCTCCTCCTGCCAATGACGTGCTACAGCGGGGCGGGCCTCTCTCTGTGCTGCAAGTATATGACGTCCAAGCCGAACAGTGTACTGAAAGAAGGGGACTCCTGGGCGGTCTGCAGAAGAGAAGGGGTCCCTCCATAGCCACTCACCAGGATCCCACTGTACTCGTGCCAGTGGACAACACTCCCAAGCCCATAGCCTCCAGTGTCCAGTCTCAAGAGCTGCTGGGTCAGGGTCTATGACGCAAGTCCTCCCACAGATGCCCACAACTCGGATCCTCTGGAAAAAGCACTCTGCTACCTGCGGGGCCTCTACTGCAACTCGCTGTAATCGTCCCCCACCCTGAAGCTCGAAGAACAGGGCTGGGATAGTCTCTGAGAAAGCCCTGACTGAAATGAGAACCTCCAGTCGTGTGAAGGCTCCCATCCATCGGGGTGCTACTCACTCGAGAGGCGTGAGCCACTCAGCTGGAACTGACTCTGAGACGTCTTGACACATGCTCTGCACCCCTCTCATGCCCTGTAGCTGGACAGCCTGCACCTCCTCTGACAAACCTGTGAACTCTAGCCAGTCACCTAGAGAGCGCGCTGGACCTGCTGCCATGGGACCCCAAGAAACATGAGGCTGACTCCCAACCAAGTGGCCTCTCTAAGTGCTAACCATGGGGTTCCAGACGAGGGGCTGCCGTAGGCGCTCCTCCGTGCACGTCGGCTGTCTCTGCTCTAGGCCACGCCGTAAGAGCTCCCAAGATCGAAGCAAACACACAGCGAATCGGTCCTCCAGTCTCCTGCTCAAACCAACTCGGCGCAACTCTGTAAAGATCCATATGGTCGAAGGTTGCCAAGGGCCTCCTGATTGAGGCACCCTGGCACGAAGCCTCTGCAACAAGAACTCCTTCCAGGGCTCCTTGCCTGGAAGAAGTCCTCTGACGACGAACTTCCCAAGAAGGGCTCTGCTCTGCTGTGTTGGATCAATGATCCCAAGCCCTCCCTGAGAACAAGGAAGTGTGATGACCGACCAAGCCACCTTGGCTCGAGCAATCTGAGTGTCGCGACCTGACCAAAGGAAGTTCCTGATGAGCCTCTCTACCTGGCTGATACAAGAACTCGAGAAGATCCAGCAAGAAGTGATGTACCACATAGTCGCCAACAACACCTGGTTGGCAACTACTACTCTACCAGCCAGCAAAAGTCGTACTGAGCTCCAATGTAACAGCTTTCTCCTAAGGACAGGAGAAGAGGAGCAATCTGTTGCTCGGGGGACAAGTCCAAACCAACCTGACAACCCAAGTACCGAACTGCAGTCCCTGGAGGTCCCTGGAGGAATCCACCTGAAACCCTCTCCTGGCATCCAATCTGGCACAGGAGCACTGCCAACCGAGAAAGCCACTGTCTTTCTCCAGTTGATCAGTGCGCTTGATGCACAGCAGAAGGTCTCCAAAGCCTGCTCACATCTGTGTAGATTGGCCTCCTGGCCCTCTAAGTACAAGGCTGAGTTTTCGGCAAACTCAGCGTCCAGAAGCTCATCTCCCCGTATAGGGAGTGCTAAGCCCCTCAAACCAACCTGCCGTGACACCAAAAATCTGCTCATCGCCTCCGCATAGAACAGAAAGAGAAAGGGGGCAAGAGGACAACCCTGTCTGACCGATCGTGTGAGCATGAAGCGCTCACCTCTACCTCCTACCAAAAGCACCTGACTGCGAGCCTGTCTGTACAAAGCTGACACCCCTCTGGTCCAAGCATCTGAGAAGCCCATCCTGCGTAGCGTGCCCTCTAGAAAGTCCCAGTCAACTGTGTCGTATGCCTTCTCAAAATCGAGAAGAAGAATCACAAGGTCCTCCCCACGGAGCCGTGCCAGGGCAGAAGCCTCCCAGAAAGTGAAGATGTTGTCAAGGATATTGCGTTCCTTGACAAAACCTGTCTGAGTCCCATGTATAAGGCTCTCCAAGAGTGGTTGAATCCTCAAACTCAGAGCCTTGGCAAGAATTTTGTAGGCTGAGTTGAGGATGGTGATGGGGCGCCACTGTCGAATCTCATCCAAGGAGCCACCCTCCTTTGGAATGAGGTAAATTAGGCCCTCACTCATGCTATCCGACATCACTCCTGTGTGCAGAATGTACTGAAAGGCACTGCAAAGATCTGGGCCAAGCAGGTCCCAATACTCCAAGAAGAAGCTGGGAGTCAGCCCATCCTCACCTGGACAGCTACAATGAGGGAGGGCCCTAAGAGCCGTGTGCAGCTCCTCAAGCTGAAGAGGCATCTCTAGCCTCTGGCGCATCTCCTCGGTCACAAGACAAGGCATCTGTGCCCAAACCTGCTCCCTGCATGCATCCTGTCGCTCTGACTGGGTCTCAGCCGACAGTAACTCACGGTAAAAGTCAGTAGCAACTGCACGCATATCCTCGGGCTCACAAACAACTGACCCATCGGGTCTCCTCAACTGATTGACCTTGGCATGCGAGTGCCGAGGTCCCACTGTCTCAAAAAAAGCACCTGTCACTCTGTCACCCACCTGAGTCCACTGAGATGCCTGTCGGTGAAAGGCAAACTCATGACGCCTCTCCTCTGTGCAAGCAAGCTCCTGTCGAGCCTGCTGTAACTGCTCCTCCAACCATGGACTGTCTGTATGCTACTCCTGCATCCTCTGTAGTGAAGCAATGCCTCGTCCGAGACGCTCCTCCTCCTCTCTCGTTGCAGCCCGTCGAGCCAGAGACTCTTGGAGAAAAAAGTGGCTAAGCTGAGCTAGGCCTAAGGCCACTCTGTCTGCAGGTAGAGCCTAGCTGTCCATGCCCTCTGTCCAGAGAGCTTCTACCCTCTCTCTGAGTGCTGAGTCCAACAAGACCCGCTCTGGGATGCGAAGCATCGTGCTCCCACTCCTCTGCCTGTCTGCCACTGTGAGGATCACTGGTGCATGGTCCGAGAAGGATGTCCCTGCCAGGATGCCCACTGATCCCCCCAAGTCACTGAAGTGGTCACTAGTGTAGAAGCGATCTATCCGCGATAGATTCACTCCTCCCACTCTACGGTCCGATCTAGAGAAGGCAAGACTCTTTGGAGGCCTCACAAAGCCAGAATGCTGCCATGTATCCGAGACCCTCAAAGTCATACACAACCTCTCCCAAGCTGCTAACTCGACTCCATGCACAGTAGCATGGTTGTCTCCGATCCTATCAGAAGGGTCCTCCAACATGTTGAAGTCCCCTCCTACACACCAATGGTCAACCTGTGGCAAAGACTCAACAATCTGTGACCAAAACTCTGCACGAGCACTCGCCACATTGGGCGCATAGATGTTTAGGAAGCCCACAAGGCCGCCCTGAACCTGCATAGTAATCCACTGAGCCCTGCTTGGCACAATAATCCCTCTGCCCACAATGGCCTGCTGCAATGAGTTCGCAATAGTCATACATACCCCACCCTGGATGCCTTCAGGTCCAAAAGCAGCTGACCAAAAGGTATCATAACGTCCACGCAAAATCTGACCACATCGCCGAATGCGGCTCTCAGACAAATGGTGCTCCTGAAGCATAAGGATATCAATCTCTCCTCCCACAAGGCAATGCTGAAGCTCCTGACGCAATCGGCCCCGCTGTCGCTGAAACTGGGGCCCACCTAGTCCCTGCACGTTCCACGAGACGATCCTCATGGGGAGCGAGAGAGAACAAATGCTGCCACAGCAGCAAGACGGGCTATCTTCGAGGCTGGCTTGGATGGGGAGTAATCCGCATCCGAGCGTCCTCTAGATAGGCCAGACTGCAGTGAGTGCCTGGCCCAAGCCCAAGCAGAGCGAGCCGTGCGTAAAGCAACCTCCTCTGTCCAGGAGTCCTCATCAATGTATACATAGCAAGGCAAACACTGCGTATCAGCGAAAAAGTACACCACAATGTGCCTACATCCTGCTGAGTCTGGGGGTGTCACCGCAAACTTGGTCAGTGGCCACAAAGTTTGCAGCAAATCTGTAACTCCAAGTTCTCCCATGTGGTGAGAGAACTCGAGAACCTGTGTATGCAACCATCCCACCACTGAGTCGAGGGACCACTCTGTCTCGGTCCTACCACAGAGGGGGAAGGAGAAACCAACTGCTGAGTCCAAGGCCTCTGTCCCTCTAGCGGCGAGGAACAAAGCATGGACCCTGAAGCAGGCTGCCTCGTGGTCTGCTGCGGAATCGCAGAAAGCGAGTGAACCCGTAATCGAAGAAATCCCAGCGGCGTCGGAGGTCAATGCTCGTCAGACCACGAGGGATAGCTGCAAGGGAAGATGTCTGAATCTGCAGAGGGGGCCGCAAGAAGGACTGACCCTCTCTCGCTAGGCGACTCGTGGCAAAGGCGCTGCCAAGAGATCTCCTAGCCGCCGGCGAGGGACCAGTCTCCTGAGTCGACTTTGGTACTGAAGCAGGAGCAGGGGGAGAGGGAGCTGGGGGGGGGGGGCGGAGGAGAAGAGAAGCGGGGTGGGGCGACAGAGGCAGGGGGGCGAGGTGGGGAGTGGACGGGAGCAGAGGGGCGGGGGGGGGGGGGGGGAGGGGGGATGAGGAGGAGAAAGGGAACTCTGAAGGTGGGGCGGTTGGCGAGGGTGAAGCGGAGGTGGAGGCTGGCGTAGGGGGCTCCTCTTGCTCAAGAGGACCAAAGCGGTTCCCCGTGGGAACCCACTGCTGCTGAGTAGGCACCTGAGGGCCACTCTGAGTGTCAAGCTGTCGCTGTGGCCCCTGGCGTCGACGGCCACGAGCCTGCTGCCATCCCTCCTCCGCTGGAGCCCCAGGCTCGGAGGGTGGCTCTGAATCTGAGAAGAGGTACTCCCTCCGTAAACCCGAACAGCAGACTGAGATGGGGATGTCTGTCTCCTCTACTAGCACATCCGAAGTCAGGTCAAAACCATGTCGCCACTGTCGTTGGTGGGATTGATGCTCGGATGGCCAGTGGACTCATAGCTATGACCTTCGAGGCCATCTCGGAAGTCTCGAACTCGATCTGGTAGTACCCCCGTCCTAGAATCTGGACATCCAAGATCTTGCCCACCTCTGCGAGAAGGCGGGCCTGGAGAAGGTCTCGCAGCTCTCCTCTCCTAGGTCGGGTGCCGAGAACCATGCAGATGACCAAAGTCGCCTGCAAACGCTCTACCGCTGCGGCAAGGCTCGCTTGCTCTGTCGACGAAAGAGCAAGTCGAATGGTGGCTCAGCGGGGTCGGGCGAGGGGGCTTCAGGCGAGTCCCTCTGTGGCGAAGCTGGAGCCTCCATCTGTGTCTACTGCTGTGGCGTAAGAAGAAGATGGCGGGCGGAATCTGCAACTTGGCACGCAAAGCACTGCCCCAAAACGGAGTTAATGCTGTATGTATCGATATGCAGGATGCAACTGTGAGGAAAAAGAGCAGGCGGCGGGCCCGGGGGGGGTGGCAACGGGTGGGGACGGCTAATGCAGGAGCGCTAGCAGCAGCGGGCGGGGCCAATGGTGGGAGCGGTTGCAACAGGGGGTCGGCAGCGGATGGCAGCGGCAGGCAGGGCTGCAGCAGCGGCAATGTCGCGAGCTGCTACAGCAGGGGTGGGGCAACGCGCGGACAAGCAGGGCAGCAAGGGGGGCAGCGAGGGCTGGCGGGGGGCAGAGAGGGCAGGCGGGCAGCACTGGGGGGGGGGGGGGGGGGGGGGGGGAAGTGGGGGAGGCGATGGCGCAGCATAGGGGGAACAGCAGTAGCGAGCTTGTGGGTTGCTTTTCACATTGATCACCAACTTGTAATTGCGCAATGCCTGAAAGACCTGTATCAAATGATGTCTATGTTCTGCCTCAGCCTTGGAGAAGACAATAATGTCATCAAAGAAAGTGCCAACAAAAGATTTGTACTTTCTGAAAATCCTCTCCATCATTCGATTAAAAGATGTTGGAGCATTGGTAAGGCCAAAAGGCATCACCAAAAATTCATATAAACCGAAGGTCGTCTGAAAAGCTCTCTTGTAGACATCTCCCGGCACGATTTGGATCTAATGATATCCACTTTTCAAATCGATCCTGCTGAAACACGAGGATCCGTGTAGTCTATCAAGAATATCATCGATCCTCGGAATCAAAAATCTGTTCTTGATGGTGATTTTATTGAGAGCTCTATAATCAATGCACATTCTCCAAGAATCGTCTTTTTTCAAAACCAACAAGTTGAAGTACTCGGCTCAATAAGACCCTTTTTCAAGAGGTCTTTCACTTGGTTCATAATCTCTTCATTCTGGGCTCGGCTCACACGGTAAGGTGGCCGGTTCGGTGGTGTGCTTCCAGGTATCAGATCAATGGTATGATCCTCAGGAAGTCATATTGGTTGGCTCTGTAGAAGTGCTTCTTTTCAAGAGTGCTTGTCCGTGTCTTTCTGCGAGTACATGTTCCACTTTTCTGCACTCGTCTGTCTTTGCGGCTTTCCTCCCTACCTGAGAGGAGAAGCAATGGCTACACGCCATCTCGAGCAAATCTTATCAATCGGGTAATTCTTCAGGTGTTTCGCCAATCTCGGGTCTCTGGAGTACTTAATCAATCTGTTCACACATATGCCAATCTGCAGTTGACGTTTGTACTCCTCTTTGGCAAACTTGTCCGAATTTTTTTTGGCCCAAATCTTCATTCTTTTCTTCAGTTCCCACGCCAAATTTTCTTTGCCTTCCCACTGAGAGGTGTCATCTCTGGCAGATTCTCCACACGAACCCACGAAGATTCTTTCCCAAAAGCCGTGTACGCTGCAAAAAGGATAGGATCCTCCGTAGAAGAAGAATCTTTTTGTGCTCTAATACCACTGTAACAAACTTGGACACTCCAAGTCAAGATTCTACCTCGACACAGGAAAGATTCACTTCAAGACAGTTCACAGTTCACAATTGATTCGACACGGCCCGACGGAGTTCCGTACCTAGAGATATTGGCCCCAAAGACTGGCCCCTCCTTTCGGTATTTCTTTTTGTATTAATCTGTGTGAAAAGTACGAGAGTGGGAGGGTTCTCACTCTCAGACTCTGCGTCCAGATGCTCTGAGAAGTGAGGCCTTGCCCACTAATTTATAAGTTACAAGGATGCCCAAAAGTTGAGCCCCACAAGCAATCAGTGAAAAGCCTTGGAAAATAAAGCAACTTATTTCCTCAAAAGCTGCCAATTTTTTTCAACCTGCGCTAAAGTTGATTTCCGTACAGTAGGAGCGTAAAAAGCGGAAATTCGTACGCGTTGCCACGTCAGCAAGACAGCGTGAAAAGGGACGCATTTTCCGGAATCTGCCACGTCAGCCTATCTCCGGGGGTGCTACCAGCCGGGGTGTGTGTGTGTCCTCTGATGCCCCACTTTTAAATGTGTCTAGGACCATGACACGTCACCAATTTGTGACAAGCACTACCAGTTGGAGCTCTCTGCAACAATTTTCACTCACACACAGAGCCTATAGAGCTCTCAATTCATCCCTTTCTCTCTCTCACGATTTCTTGCTCTGGCATCCGTGAAGGGCGTGCAAAGGCTACGAAGTGCGCGGCGAAGGTGTAGGACAACCCATAGAGCTTGTGTGCGTCCCTGCGGGGAATAGACGCACTCAAACAAGCGCAGTACTGGCTGCCCAGATAGATTTCAGCACTCTGACAAAGTCCAAAAGGAGTTTTCAGCCAAGAAGTATTTGTGTGGGTACTCCCTATGCGAGCAGATAACAATAGAAGTTTCTCCCGCACAAGATATTTGAGGGAGAAGCAGACATAGCCTTTCTCGGCTACATGTACGATAAATTTCAGCCAATAGGCTTATGAATCCATGCATTTTTATGCATCAGAAAAGTGTTTAAGACATAAACAATGAATACTGTCTCGGGTTCTTCTTGTGATTGTAACAATTTAAGAATAATACGAGTCTCCTTCAAGGGGGATGTCACGATTGTGACCTATTCTTTGTCTTTATATTACCTTCTTCACTTGATTCTTTTGTAGATACAAAGATGCACCAAATATGAGACCCCGAATCTCCAAAGGATGTGTCTCTTCTCCCAAGAGTCGCACCTGTTTGGCGAATAGCCATGCCTCTTCAGCGAATGGCTGCCCTTCACGCCGAAGGGTCATGACTCTACAGCACGACACGACTATTGGCCTAGAGTCATGTCTCTTGACTTATGGTCATGTCTTTTCATCATGTCTCTTCAATTTCTATATAAGAACACCCTTGTAACACATTTCAATAAATCAACACACATTCAGTCTCTTGAGTCTTTGTCTCTAGTTTTAGTTCAGTTTTAGTTTTTATCTAAGTTTAATTATGAATAAACACACATAGTAAGAGTGTTCTTCATAGGGGAGGGACCAACCTATCTTCTGGTCCCTAGTGCTGTGTCGTTTTTCTACATTGCTTTCTCAATTTTATGTCGTGCAGAAGCTTGCATGAAATAGTAAATTAACTTTAAAGTATGAAGTGCACGCTTCCGTTTCTGTGACACTCGCTCCTTTGTCCCAGGCCAACTTCTACGACCACTACCACATAATGAGGATGCGCTTCCATTGGCTCCGTTAACCAGGGATCAAGAGAGCTCGGCATTGATCCTCGGTCTTGTAGACGTTGACACAGTTGATGCATATCTTTCAGGTTCTAGACTCATCATTGGTTGACACATGGATTTACATATTGTTGCTTGGAATGTCAATGGCTTGCATCACACTAGCATCAGTGGTCCTAGACAGAATTGGCTTCATAGAGATTTGAGTTTTCGAGATGTGGATATACTCCTTGTGCAGGAGCACAAGTTATGTATAGACAATGATAACCGAGAAAAATCGCCTCAGACTGCCTCAACAATTATCGTAGATGTGGCAAGTTGTTACGTGGGGATTCTCATACATTTTAGGAAAGTGTGATTGGAGAGCAGTATTCTAGTAGTGGTGTATGCATTTTTGTGGGACCCTGTTGTTGGCGCCATTGTGTACATGACCATGTTACTTTAGTACATGGTAGAGCGACATGGATTACTCTAGAGATTGATGATACCCTGGTTGGTGTGATGTTCATCTATGTCCCCGCTTCAGCTCATGCGAGAGTCAAGTTTTAGTAGTAGATTGAAAATCTATTGCCTACTGTGGATTCCTGGGTTGTTGGCGGTAATTCAACAATGTAGAGACCACTGAGGATTGGAGAGCCATTCTGCCCCCATCTTTAGCAAATGTAGCACCGTGTGAGAGAGGTGCTTGGGACAGATTCTTTTTTGCAATTCATGGTACAGATGCTTGGCATACTTAATTTGTGGCTCGCACTCCACAAACATTGTAGTTTTCGTGGAGTTTTAGAAGGCAGTTCGGTCGTCTGCTCGAGCGACTAGATAGATTTTATGTGGGCCCTTGGAGAGCATCTCATGGTGGGACAATTACGATTTGGCCTCGCACAATGCTCTCTGATCATGCCCCTGTTTCTTGGCATTTGATATTTGAGACCTCTTCTATGCCTAGACGAGGATGGTGGATACGTGACTTTGTGAGAGTGCATGTGTGCAGAAGTGTGAGAGAGGAGAGAGAGAGAGACAGTAGACCACAAACACTATGTGTAGGAAAGGGGCCGATCAGCCCCCCATTGACTACCAGAGCAAGAGAGCCTCAGTACAATAGATGATGGAAGTGGGTACCCCCTTGGCCCCATAAATAGGTGCCCAAGGGGAGGTAGGGCAAAGCCTGGAAATATCCTCCACGACCCAACAGAAAAATGATATATGGAAATATATGTGTGCGCCCGGACAAGGTGGGCGACCGGCCCCAAACTCGAGCGGTCGGACCAGGTACAACCTAGACTATGGGTGGCCAACCCGGAGACATACTAGTCATATAAGTATGCCCTAGACCTGTGAAGGAGCAGAGTGGTGTAAGTCTAACACCCCCTCTCAGCACGTGATGATGAACAAACCGCGTGAAGCCGAAGATGTGAGGCAAAGGATGAAGATGTCTGCCGCAATGTCCACTGAAGGATAATCCGTGAGTGTAGCAGCAGTCTGGGGTGTCCCAACCTCCAAGAGATCTCCATGGTAAAGTGCCGTCACAAGCAGTGTAGCAAACTGTTGTACTCCGCCGATACAGGGTGAAGATATTGCGTGAAGGTCTTGAACTGAGTGTGAAAACAACTCCTTGTTGTGAAAGAAGTTCCAATAGACCTACAAGTGTCCTGTCCAATAGGATCTGTGGTGTCTGTAGTCAAACCGTCTGGAGAAAATGTGGAAGCCCAGGAACCGTCATGAGAATGACCAGAAGCCTGTCAATGCATGAACCTGTAACCCAGGGTGGCTAGGTGGCTAAGCTGTGTAAAACTGCAGGAAGGCCAGATGTAGCAATCTGCACCGTAAACGTCCTCCCAAACAAGGAAAGCCAGACTAAACAGTTTGCACTGTAGAAGCTACCGTAAGTTGTAGCAGTCACCGAGAGACCGCATGCATCACTACCGGATGATGTCCTGTGAGTAGGTAGGGTAATCCAAGATGAGGGGAAAGCCAGACTCAATAGTTTGCGCAGTGAAGGGCCTCTGAGAAGAGGTGTGGTCAAACCAAGCTGTTTGCACCGTAATCATCTTATAGAAGGGAAGCCAGACTGAGCAGTTTGCGCTGTGAAGATCCTCTGAGAAGAGGAAAGGCCAGACCAATTTGTCTGCACCGTCTTGCCTGTATCTCTTGCCTACAATCCTCCGGTGTCAACCAAAACAAAATCCGCACCAACAATGCCACCAAACTGCATGTGGGTGTGGCTCTCAATGTGAATGAGCTGGGAGTGGCCTATTGCCCAGGTCGGGGATAAGTCTGATGTAAGGGTACCGAGGGTGAGTATAAGCAACTCTGAAGGTAGCAATCCAAATGATCAGGAGTGTAGAAGAGCAACTACACTACCATCCAACCCAAACGCCGGGTGACTCCATATGTAGTTGCGTAACGATGCCTGATCTCCCGCATCTCGCGAGTAAACTCTCCACGAGAGTCCAAAGCACTGAAGTCCGACTCCAATCTATAGACCCAAGCAGTGAACCTGTCCAAGAAGAGATCCAAGATCCTCTCCCTAAGTCCATGTAGATGCTCGTGTAAGCAAGTGATCTGACTTGTCGAGGTCAAGTGGTAAGTATGTGCACCAAAGATGGTGGTGTCCTCTCTGGGAATGTCGGAATCCCATATGCCATGAGCATGGCCATTGTCACAAGATGGGCACCACGTGCCAATAGAAAAGAACAGATTGAACAGACTTTTAGCACTTCATTAACAATTGAACTGAGAGAGAGAGAGAGAGACGACACGCGACACGGAGTGGCGGAATTCCACCCCAGAGAGTATTGGCCCCAAACCTTGGCGCCCCTTTCAGTATTTCTTTATATTGCATCAACCCAGTATAAGCTGGTACTCCAGACTGTGCACCTTCTCCAGGAAGCATGCTAGAGAATGAGCCCTAGCCTCATATTTAAAGACCCTAGGCCCTAAAAGCAGTTTTTCATGAAAAGCCTTTTAACTCAAAAGCTTCTGGTCCAAAAGCAATGCCAAAAAGCTACCAGCACAAAACACGGAAATTCGTACAGTCTGCCACTTCATCATGTCAACGCAAAACCCGAAAATCCGTACAATCTGCTACGTCATCATGTCAGCGCAAAACGCGGAAATCCGTACAGTCTGCCACGTCATCTCCTCCGCGCATGTGTGTGTGGGCTTTCTTTATCTTTTGCTGCTTCACCTTCTTCACTTAGGGTTTAGGCCCCTCGGCCGGGATCTGCAAGTTGGTTCCATTCTTCAGGGCTTTGACACGTTAGCAGTTTGTGACATCCCCCCTGCTTGAAAGAAAGTAATCGTCCGCAATTACAACATATCTACAAAACAACTCAAGTTAGCTTAAAAAATTTCCGAGGGACAATCAATTCGCTCTTTTTGTTAAGGAGTTAGCTTCTCCTTTCGGTTGTTTTGATCAAGGAGTTGGCTTCTCCTTTTGGCTCTTTTGATCAAGGAGTTGTCTTCTCCTTTTGTCCGGATCAGAACTCTTGATTTTCTGGCGTAGTAAAAGTAGCCATCACACCCAAACCGCACTGCTTTTCCACTGGTGTCTTGATGCACTAAAATAACATACCTAGGCAATCTCATCCAATTAGGAATATTCAGTGGTTGGCACATCACAATGCAACACAACTGCTCACATATGCATGTTACAAGACATAGAAACATAAAGCCGCCGATGAACACTCCTCCCGCATAACCTAACAAGGTCCAGGCCGGGAAATATTCAGCAACTCCCTCATCACTCCTCCCGCATAACCTAAAAAGGTCCGGGCCGGGAGTTATAGAGGCCTTTTACAACCAAACGTCCCCCATACCGCAGCCTACATCGTTTGGAGGTGCTGAGAGTAACCATTGCTCAGACTTCTTAATACTCCTCTCGCATAACCATCTAGGTCAGGGCCAAGAGTCACAACAACATTTGTTTTACAAGCATACAACCATACGCTCCCAAGGCATCGGCCTGCGTGGTTCGGGGTTTTCAAACATACAACGAAACGCTCTCCAGGCATCGGCCTACTTCGTTCCGAGGTTCAAACAATACCAAAACAATATTTCTCACTTCTCCACCCGGGAGTAAAATCACCAATCATTGAAACCAGTATCAAACCAGAGTCAAACAATTCAAATCGGCACGAAGACACTTTCAAAACAGATACCATCCATTTCAAACAAATTCCAAATAGGATCACCAAACAAGTTCTCAAACAGAACTCAAACTTAAAAAGCAATCTCGACATCAACCGAGCTCAAAAAGTCGACTGACTTTCCAAAGGTCGCTGTCGAGGATAGCATCGTCCACCAGCTCTTGGACAGACAATGTTCCTTTGGCGGTGATGGTAGTCCTAAGATAGCAATCGCATTGGACCTCCAAGGTCAGCTCGTGAAGAGACATCTACTGAGAGATGTCGAGAAATTTCAAGTTATAATCTGCTAGGGTTTCCATGGCAGGCATTTCAGGATACCCCACTCTGCCAGAAGTTGCACTCCAAACGAAGACGTCAAAAACCATATAACTTCGGGCTAATATTTTCTTGAACCCTTGCCAAGTCCTTGGAGTGTGCGGCTTGGTAGCTATACACTTCCACTATTGCATGGCACTGCCTCTGAGAAAAACAGTAGCTCGAAACAAATTTTGGATCCTTCTCTTGCAAGTTATCTTTATGGCTTATGCCCTGTAAGACATGAGCGGTAAAGACGGGAGAGCACCATGCGCGATGAAGTAATGGTGGGAGTGGCTAGTAAGTCGTAGGTTCAAGCACGAAACTAAAATCTCCAATGGACTTTAGAAGTGCGATCTTGCTCTGTCTGCTCTTTGGTAGGACCAGTATGCTTTCAAAAAAGCACACGCCTAATGCTCTGATACCACTGTAACCTTTAACCCAACCACTGGAATCAAGAAGAGTCTGCTTTCTGTTGGTCAGATGGATATGCATGGTTATAGCATCTTGTTTGAGAGAGGGTCATGGAAAATGACTAAAGGCTCAAGGCTGATTGTAAAGGGCACAAAGAAAGGGACACTTTACTGTATGCATGGAAAGGCCATGTTGGGCAAGTTTATTGCGTTGGCTGAAATTAACTCTCACATGGAGTTATGGCACAAGAGGCTTGGCCATATGAGCCAAAAGGGCCTTTCTAAGCTTTGTACTTTGAACAAGCTTGATGCTAAAGGCACAAAGCTTGACTTTTGTAATGAATGTCAATATGGCAAGCAAGTAAAGCGTTCTTATTACTCCGGTGTCTCTCGTAAATCTTGTGTGCTTGATCTTGTACATTCTGATGTATGTAGCATGCCTACTAAGTCTATGGGAGAGGTGTATGCTATTTTGTCTCCTTTGTTGATGATCATTCTAGGAAAATTTGGGTTTATTTGCTTAAATCTAAGTATGAAGCCTTTGCTGCGTTTAAGAAATTTCATGCATTTGTGACCACCCAAACAGGTAGAAAGCTGAAATGCTTACGTACGGACAATGGGGGAGAGTTCACAAGTGCTGAATTTAACAAATTTTGTGAAAATTTGGGCATTAAGAGAGAGCTTACTGTGCCATACAACCGCTCTTCTAATGGTGTGGCTGAAAGATTCAATAGGACACTTTGTGAGAGGGTGAGATGCATGCTGTCCACAACTAATCTCTCTCATGGATTTTGGGGAGAAGCTTTGAAAATTGCAGTGCATATATGCAATCGATCCCCTCACATGTCTTTGAAAGGTGACATCTCTGAAGAGGCTTGGTCTGGCAAGCCTGCTTCATATGATCACTTACGCATTTTTGGTTGCGAAGCTTTTGTGCATATTAGACCTGAGTTGAGAAGCAAACTAGATGCCAAGTCCATTAAAGGCCTCTTCATGGGATATGGTGAAGAAGACGAAATGGGTTACAGGATTTGGTTACCTCGGCTCAAAAGGGTTGTATGCAATCGGGATGTTGTTTTTAATGAGGCAAGGCTGCTTCAAAACAATTGTGCCTCAAAGCATCACCATAAAAGGGTCAAGTTTTAGCATGACCAGCCACCTGTTAGGCCTATTCTTGACCCTCAAGATGCACCACATATGGCTGAAAATATAGATGATCCAGTGGTGTTTGAGCCAGATGATGTTGGGCAGCAAATTGAAGCTCCTGAAGGGCATTTGCAGCCACAAAACAATGCTGAAAATGGTGCTGAAAATGATGTATAGCAGCCCATCGTTGATGATTTTATCATGCACCTGATGTAGACCCATTACCAGATAATCTGGATCATTGGGTGAGACGGTCTACTCGTCCAAGACGGATTGTGAGTAGATATGATCCCTCTTTGCATTATATTATGTTGACAGATGAGGGAGAGCCTCTTACGTATAAAGAGGCAAAGACATGTGAGCACAGCGACAAGTGGGAGCTTGCTATGTAGGAAGAGATTAAAGCTTTGCATGCTAATTATACTTGGGATTTGGTGGAATTGCCCAAAGGTAAGAAGGCTATTCCTAACAAATGGGTATATAAAATCAAGACAGTTGATGCAAAACCCAAGTATAAGGCAAGGCTAGTTGCAAAGGGATATGTTCAAACCAAGGGCATAGACTTTCAGGAAGTGTTCACTCCTGTAGTGAAGATGACCACTTTGCGTGTATTGTTTGCCATAGTGGCTGCCCTTGATTTAGAATTGGACCAAATGGATGTACATACGGCTTTCTTGCATGGTGATGTGGAGGAAGAGCTTTACATGAAGCAACCCGAGGGTTTTGTTATTCCTGGCAAGGAACATTTGGTATGTATGCTCAATAGAGGCTTGTATGGGCTGAAACAACCATGTAGACAATGGTACAAGAAGTTTGACCGCTTCATGCTCAAACATGGTTACAAAAGAAGCCACGTAGACCATTGTTTGTATACCAAATGTGATGAGGATGACAGCCCTATCATTCTTGTGCTCTATGTGGATGATATGTTGATAGCTGCAAAGAAAAGAAGCACTGTTGATGCTCTTAAAGAGCAACTGAAATCTGCATTTTCAATGAAAGACCTTGGGACAGCTGAACATATACTTGGAGTGAGGGTTAGGAGGCAAAGGGACCAGCGCATATTGTATTTGTCGCAAGAAAAGTACATCGAAAAGGTGCTGGACAGATTTAACATGGCTGAAGCAAAGCCTCTTGGCGTGCCATTACAGCCATATGTCAAAGTCTCCAAGGATGATTGCCCCGAGTCAAAGGAGGAAGCCAATGACATGCAAAGTGTGCCTTACGCTTCAGCTTGTGGTTCACTTATGTATGCTATGGTTGCTACTAGGCTTGACATAGCCCATGCAATGGGAGTTGTGAGCCGGTTTATGGCTAATCCAGGTAGGTTGCATTGGGATGCAGTGAAGTCCATTATGAGGTACTTGAAAGGGACTAAAAACAAATGCCTTTGCTATGGTAAAGGACCATTGGAGTTGAAGGGATTTTGTGACTCTGACATGGCTGGTGATGTGGATACATGGAAATCCACAAGTGGTTATGTGTTTACTCTTGTAGGAGGTGTTGTTTCATGGTGTTCTAGATTGCAAAAGATAGTTGCATTGTCTACTACAGAGGCTGAATATATTTCAGCCACTGAGGCTTCCAAAGAAGCCATTTGGTTAGCACGTCTATGCAATGATTTTGGTTTGCCTGACAAGGCACCAATGCTTGGTTGTGATAGCCAGAGTGCCATATGTATGGCAAAGAATGCCATGTTTCATGCACGCACAAAGCATATTCATATGCAATATCACTTCATTCGAGAAGTGCTTGCGGATGGCCTTATTACATTCGTTAAGGTCCATACATCACAAAATCCAGCAGATGCTCTCACTAAGTGCTTACCCAAAGCACAACATCAGCTATGTATACAGATGGTGGGAGTCACGTAGCTTAAAGGCGCCATTTATGCCTTTAAGTGGGAGGTGGTTGTTTCTCTACTTTTAATGCAGGCAAGCGTGGCCTATATACCTTGGAAACAATCATGCAAGTTCCATTGAGGGTATTGGCACTGTGCATCTCTCCATAGATGGCACAAATGAGCTTGTCTTGCATAATGTTCGATATGTGCCGGGAATCAAGAAGAGTCAGCTTTCTGTTGGTCAGATGGATATGCATGGTTACGGCATCTTGTTTGAGAGAGGGTCATGGAAAATGACTAAAGGCTCAAGGCTGATTGTAAAGGGCACAAAGAAAGGGACACTTTACTGTATGCATGGAAAGGCCATGTTGGGCAAGTTTATTGCGTTGGCTGAAATTAACTCTCACATGGAGTTATGGCACAAGAGGCTTGGCCATATGAGCCAAAAGGGCCTTTCTAAGCTTTGTACTTTGAACAAGCTTGATGCTAAAGGCACAAAGCTTGACTTTTGTAATGAATGTCAATATGGCAAGCAAGCAAAGCGTTCTTATTACTCCGGTGTCTCTCGTAAATCTTGTGTGCTTGATCTTGTACATTCTGATGTATGTAGCATGCCTACTAAGTCTATGGGTGGTGCATGTTATTTTGTCTCCTTTGTTGATGATCATTCTAGAAAAATTTGGGTTTATTTGCTTAAATCTAAGGATGAAGCCTTTGCTGCGTTTAAGAAATTTCATGCATTTGTGACCACCCAAACAAGTAGAAAGCTAAAATGCTTGCGTACAGACAATGGGGGGGAGTACACAAGTGCTGAATTTAACAAATTTTGTGAAAATTTGGGCATTAAGAGGGAGCTTACTGTGCCATACAGCCCCTCTTCTAATGGTGTGGCTGAAAGATTCAATAGGACACTTTGTGAGAGGGTGAGATGCATGCTGTCCACAACTAATCTCTCTCATGGATTTTGGGGAGAAGCTTTGAATATTGCAGTGCATATATGCAATCGATCCCCTCACATGTCTTTGAAAGGTGACATCCCTTAAGAGGTTTGGTCTGGAAAGCCTGCTTAATATGATCACTTATGCATTTTTGGTTGCGAAGTTCTTGTGCATGTTAGACCTGAGTTGAGGAGTAAACTAGATGCGAAGTCCATTAAAGGCCTCTTCATGGAATATGGTGAAGAAGGCGAAATGGGTTACAGGATTTGGTTACCTCAACTCAAAAGGGTTGTTCGCAACCGGGATGTTGTTTTTAATGAGGCAAGGCTGCTTCAAAACAATTGTGCCTCAAAGCATGACCATAAAAGGGTGAAATTTCAGCATGACCAGCCACCTGTTAGGCCTATTTTTGACCCTCACGATGCACCACAAATGGCTGAAAATGTAGATGATCCAGTGGTGTTTGAGCCAGATGATGGTGGACAGCAAATTGAGGCTCCTGAAGGGCATTTGCAGCCAAGAAACAATGCTGAAAATGGTGCTGAAAATGATGTACAGCAGTCCATTGTTGATGATTTTGTAGTGCCACCTGATGTAAACCCATTGCCGGATAATGTGGACCATTGGGTGAGGCGGTCTACTCGTCAAAACGGCTTGTGAGTCGATATGACCCCTCTTTGCATTACATTATGTTGACAGATGAGGGAGAGCCTCTTACGTATAAAGAGGCAAAAGCATGTGAGCACAGTGACAAGTGGGAGCTTGCTATGCAGGAAGAGATTAAAGCTTTGCATGCTAATCATACTTGGGATTATGTTGAATTGCCCAAAGGAAGGAAGGCTATTCCTAACAAATGGGTGTATAAAATCAAAATTGTTGATGCAAAACCCAAGTATAAGGCAAGGCTTGTGGCAAAGGGATATGTTCAAACCAAGGGCAGAGACTTTCAGGAAGTGTTCTCTCCTGTTGTGAAGATGACCACTTTGCGTGTATTGTTTGCCATTGTGGCTTCTCTTGATTTGGAAATGGACCAAATGGATGTACATACCGCTTTCTTGCATGGTGATGTGGAAGAAGAGCTTTACATGAAGCAACCCGAGGGTTTTGTCATCCCTGGCAAGGAACATTTGGTATGTATGCTCAATAGAAGATTGTATGGGCTGAAACAATCATGTAGACAGTGGTACAAGAAGTTTGATCGCTTCATGCTTAAACATGATTACAAAAGAAGCCATGCAGACCATTGTTTGTATACCAAACGTGATGAGGATGGCAGCCCGATCATTCTTGTGCTCTATGTAGACGATATGTTGATAGCTGCAAAGAAAAGAAGCACTGTTGATGCTCTTAAAGGGCAGCTGAAATCTGCGTTTTCAATGAAAGACCTTGGGGCAGCTGAACATATACTTGGAGTGAGGGTTAGGAGGCAAAGAGACAAACGCCTATTGTATTTGTCGCAAGAAAAGTACATTGAAAAGGTGTTGGACAAATTTAACATGGCTGAAGCAAAGCCTCTTGGTGTGCCATTACAGCCATATGTCAAAATCTCCAAGGCTGATTGTCGCAAGTCAAAGGAAGAAGCCAATGACATGCAAAGTGTGCCTTATGCTTCAGCTTGTGGTTCACTTATGTATGCTATGGTTGCTACTAGGCCTGACATAGCCCATGCAGTGGGAGTTGTGAGCCGGTTTATGGCTAATCCAGGCAGGTTGCATTGGGATGCAGTGAAGTCCATTATGAGGTACTTGAAAGGGACTAAAAACAAATGCCTCTGCTATGGTAAAGGACCAATGGAGTTGAAGGGATTTTGTGACTCAGACATGGCTGGTGATGTGGATACACGGAAATCCACAAGTGGCTATGTATTTACTCTTGCGAGAGGTGCTGTTTCATGGTGTTCTAGATTGCAAAAGATTGTTGCATTGTCTACGACAAAGGCTGAATATATTTCAGCCACTGAGGCTTCCAAAGAAGCTATTTGGTTAGCACGCCTATGCAGTGAGTTTTGCTTGCCTGCCAAGGCACCTATGCTTGGTTGTGATAGCCAGAGTGCTATATGTCGGGCAAAGAATGCCATGTTTTATGCACGCACAAAGCATATTGATGTGCGGTATCACTTCATACGAGAAGTGCTTGAGGATGGCCTTATTACATTGGTTAAGGTCCATACATCACAAAATCCAGCCAATGCTCTCACTAAGTGCTTATCCAAATCACAACATCATCTATGCATAGAGATGGTGGGAGTCACGTAGCTTAAAGGCGCCATTTATGCCTTTAAGTGGGAGGTTGTTGGGTTAAAGGCCTAAATAACCCCTTTTTGTACATTTTTATACTTTGAACCTGGACACATTTTTTAAAGGTCACTTATAATAAAAGTGGGAAAACCCAAAACTCACTTATTGAGTTTTCCCCAAAAAACGTGAGCCCTCTCTCTTCTGCTAGCACTTAATCTCCTGCTGGCCTTCGCCTCCCCTCTCTGCACACACACTGCACTTCCTCGCATGCTCTTTCACTTGCACACACCGCTGCGCGCTCATCAATGGAGTCTATGTCGACGACGAGGTACTGATGGGGTCTATGTCGACGACGAGGTACTGATGGAGTCTATGTCGACGACGACGACGATGATGACTGTGACGATGACGACGATGGTGTCGTCATCAAGTCCGGGATCTGCAATGACGATGTGGACGACGACGGCCTCAAGGCTAAAAACTGAAAACGCTGGCTGATCTGTAGGGCTGAATATGGCGCTGATGGTTAGGGCTGAAAATTGGAAATTGTGTCGTAACGACGACGATGTCGGTAATGGTGACAGCGAGGTTGAAAAAGGCTAAGGCTGAAATCTGAAACTGGCACGAAGGATGGCTTTCCGGTGAGAATCTGCTGGCGGGAAGGGGATCTGGTACGCGACGAGGCTAAGGGCTGGTACTATGGCAAAAACGATGACGGCTGAAAACTGCCCAAAAACACTAGGCGCTGCAGTGGATGCAAAACGCTAGCTGTTGCTGGGACTTTTGTTGAATGGCTCCATTTGCTATTGGATTACTGCTCCTCTGCCTCTACTAAGTGCGCAATGGTTTTCTTTTATAGTTTTTTTAGGAATTTTCCCTACCTACTTTTCCAACAAAAGTCACTTATTGATAAATAAGTGAAAAATGTGTACTTTGGGAAAAAGGGTTCTATGCTCTCGAAAATGCTCATGCTGAAATGACTGTACTGTGCAAGAGAGGGTATGCAACTATGACCGGCCTGGGCATGCTGTCACAAAGTGATGACGTGGCGGACAGCAAAAACCCTAATTTTTGCCGGAAACCCTAAAATTCCTGCAAACCCTAATTTTTGCCAAAAACCCTAATTTCCGAAAATCGCGGAGGCTATTAAAAAAAAAAAATGAAAATGATGAGCGACGTGTTGCTAATTGGACTATTTTCTTATTTTTAATGATTAATTTCTTTTTTAGGATATTTTATTATGTGCACTAAGAACTGTTAAAAGATTGTAGCTACAGGAACGGACAACTGTGATGTGTCATTTGATGGGTGACGGTAAACATCGCGAAGGAGTTTCCGTACGTTCGGTGGAAAGGGCCGGGTAACGAGTGCCCCTGATGAGTCACATGATGCGTGACGGGTGCATCAGTAAGGGGGCATCCCGTAGGCTAAGGAGGAAATCCGAACTGAGTAAGAAAATACGCATAAGAACGCAAGCACAAGAATAAAGATGGGTTCAATGAAGCTTTTTACGAAAAGCAGAAACAATCGTGGGAAGGCAGACGCTTTCCCGCGAGGAATCTATGTTTGCATTGCATTCGTGCATGTGGTTGCATCCAGGGACGCCTGGGAAGTGTTGTGAAATGCATTGGTTTTAACTTATAAGGTTTTATTGAGTTTTTGGGCAGGTTCATACCAATTTTAAAATATGTCGGCCGCCCACTTAATAAGTGGGCAGCCACTTAGAAGATAAAGCAACAAAACCAGCCAGCGAATTCTCTCTCCCTATTTCGGGTAGATCAGCGCAAAAATATAAATAAATAAAAAAACCGGCCGCGATCTCTACGCGAGCAGCTATTCGTGCCGTGGCCAGGGAGCTATAAAAGCACCACATGCCCTCACTCAAAGGAGGTACCAACGTCAGCAAGAGAAGACTCTACCGCAAGAGATCGCGAGACTACGAAGCACGGAAGTCGCTTTTTTCCCGCGCAAGAGCGACAGGTATCTATTGTGGATTCGCCATACGAATTGTTGTCGCGTGTTTGTGTGGTTTGTTTTGCAGGAATCTCTCGTCTTACGGGAAGGCCCTTCACGGGAAGTACGGCTTCACACCTAAGTCCCTTACGGGAAAGTGCGGCTTCGCGCCTAAGTCCCTCACGGGAACGAACGGCCTTGTGCCCAAGCCCTTTACGGGAAAGCACGACCTTCGGGTCTAGGACTATAGAACGGAGGGGTTTCCTCGGGTTCTCGTGCTTGTATAAGATTTCTCCCTGAATAAAAGAATACTCTTAACAGGGCGGGACCAGCCCATCTTCTGGTCCCCAATACTGTGTCAATCTTCTCCCTTCTCTCATGTTTTCAAAGAATTATAATTTTCAGATTTTCTAAGTGCTCGTGTACGCTCCCGTCTTGTGACACGACGTTAATTTCGCTTTTTCTCTACTTAATGAGAAAGAGAGAGAGAGTGCTTTTGCTTTCAAGTTTTGACTCTCTATGAGAGAGAGAGAGAGAGAGAGAGAGAGAGAGAGAGCAATTGCTTTTGATTTGAAGCTTTTGGGGCTCTGCTTTTGGGCATCCCTTGTAACCTTTAAATTAGTGGTGAGGGCCTCACTTCTCAGAGCATCTGGACGCAGAGTCTGAGAGTGAACCCCGAGCCACTCTCTTGTACTTTGATGATTGATTAATACAAAAAGAAATACCGAAAGGGGCGCCAGTCTTTGGGGCCAATATCTCTAGGCACGGAACTCCGCCGGGCCAGTGCAAATCTATTGTGATCTGTGAATTGTTTTGAAGTGGTTATTTGGTGCTGTCACGATTGATTTTTGACTTGGAGTGTCCAAGTCTGTTACAGTGGTATCAGAGCACGGCCGATTTCTCTTCTACGAGAAATCCGATCCCCGAAAAAAAAAATTCCGCGGCACCTATGGCTTCAGGCAATGATCAATCGACTCCCTCTGCATCTCGAGATGCGGGCTGGGATCACAACGAAGATTCAGACAGAGAGTATGGCCCGCCTCGGCCTACTCAGGCGGAGCAAAGAGAGATGGAGCGTCGTCAATTGATTGGCGATGCAACAAAGATGATGCTCAATTTTGCCAAGGACCCGAAGATGGCAAAATATATGAACCAGACCTCTTTGGAAGAGGTACAGATGGAGTGGGAAAGAACCACAACACCACTCCCGAAACCCGCTCTCAAGAAACCTTCTGCCTCCAAGAAAATATATGAAGAAGGAACTGGAGAACGTGGTTGATACACGGATTGCTCAGCTTTTTGACGCGCAAAAGAAAGCCAAAAAGCACGGCAAAAAGCAGAAGAAAAGCACTGACTTTCCAGGTTATTTGGGTCGTCAGTCAACTTTTGACAAGGCAAAGAAACAGAAGAAGCGTGTCAAGTTTGAAGGATTACTCAGTTCTTCTTCTTCTTCTGATAGTTCTTCTAGCTCCTCGGATTCGAGCGAAGAAGATAGAAAAGATAAAAAGCGAAGCAAGAAACAAAGCTTCGGAAAGGGCAAGAAAAAGGCAAAGAAGGCTACATCTCACCCAGAGACTGACAGTTCTACTAAGGACTCGTCTACAGACAGCTCAGATTCCGATTGACGAAAAGTTTTATGCGAACAAGAAGAATTTTTACAAAGCCAACCAGTATGACTTTCTCAATGATGAAAGCAAGTAAGTCCGAGAGTTTAAGGAAGGTGGCCACTCGATCAAGTTTGATACTTTTTCAGGATACTCAGATACTTCGAAGGCTTTGTCTTCTATACAACAGTTTGACATCGCTTTCGCGGGAGGACGCTATTCAGAGCACTCCAAGATTCGGAGAGCTGCCTCTTACTCTAAGGGGAATGCTCGTACTTGGTGGTCCACGCTTCTTTTAAACAAGATTGCGCCAGTTAAATGGCTGAAATTTAAGAGGCTTTTTATTTCTTCTTGGTTGACTCAAGAGTTTGAGCGAGATATACGAGCTGCTTGGAACCATCTTCGGATGACCAAGAAAGATACAATCAATGCTTATTGTGAAAGATTCTGGAGCTCTTTTCTACCCGCCTCTTCATTCAAGAAGATCTCGTTCAGAGAACAGACTGAGCGGTTTACCTTGGGTCCTACAGAGATCCGAGATCACTGCTTGGAAGAGAAGTCAACTTCTATTCAGGAGTTGATGAGTCATGTGAAGCGGGGCTTTGCCATTCAATCTGGCAGTCTGACTTACCCCACAGATGAGGCCACGACACAACGAGCCGAACAGACTTCTGGGAATGATAGTAGAAAGAAAAAGAGCAACCCGGAGAAAAATGATGCACGACCCAAGTTTACTCCTGAGATGAGAGCTCGCTTCATCAGAGAGGGGAAGTGCTTTGGATGCGGAGAACATGGACATATCTCCGCGAAGTGCCCTAAAAAGGCACAGCAAGAACAGAATGATAAAGACGACGACAGGCCTAAGAGTTCGAGAGCAGCTGAGGAGCGTGGCAGAAAAGACAGATAGAAAAGTAGAACTGGTACCACATCACGTGGGACCTGCACCGAATCTAATGAATGAAAGTACAAACTTTGCCGCTTTTGGGGCAAAGTGAAGGATCAGGAAGCTCTGTTGAAGGAGCCAAGGCCAACTTCTTTTCACTTGGAATTGGCAGCTTGATTTGGAATTACGCCCGACAGACTGACGCCACAGGCGGAGGTAGTTCGACTGGCACCCGGATGGGATTTGCCATTACACCGAGCATTGGCAAACTTCGTTTGCAATGACAGGGGTGTTCAGGGCACACGAGTGATGTTCTACTCAGAATCCCTTGGTACCACAAGAACTACGCCGTGGTTGACTACCGGGCCGAGAAAGCAACTTTGATAAATGAAGGGCTTAGAGATTGTACTTGATGAACTTCAGTTTCTTACTCATTCTTTTGGGAAAGAACTGAACGTTGGATAAAGGTTGAATATGTTTTGACCTGATCAAAAGAACGCCAAGATTTTTCTCCACACTCATGCCGATTGCTTTTCAGAGGGCCTGAAGATCAAACCATTGAGCTGATACCTGGAAGCAGGCCACCGAATCGGCCACCTTATCGTGTGAGCCGAGTACAAAATGAAAAGATTATGAACCCAGTGAAAGACCTCTTGGAAAAGGGTCTTGTCTAGCCTAGTACTTCACCGTATTGCTCTCCAGTGTTGTTGGTTTTGAACAAAGACGGATCTTGGAGAATCTGCATCGATTATAGCACTCTCAACGAAATCACCTTCAAGAACAGATTTCCGATTCCTAGGATCGATGATATACTCGACAGGTTACAGGGATCCTCGTACTTTAGCAGGATTGACTTGAAGAGTGGATATCATCAGATCAAGATAGCACCAGGAGATGTCTACAAGACAACTTTTCGGACGACTTTTGGGTTATTTAAGTTTTCGGTGATGCCTTTTGGCTTAACCAATGCTCTTGCGACATTTAACCAGATGATGGACAGGATTTTTCGAGAGTACAGGCTATTTGTTGGCACTTTCTTTGACGACATCATTGTTTTCTCCAAGAATGAGGCAGAACACAGAGATCATTTGCTTCAAGGCTTTCAGGCATTACGAGATCACACGTTAGTGATTAATGCAAAGAAAAGTGAATTTTTCCTACCAGAGATACACTTTTTGGGACACATTGCAGGAGTGCAAATGGACCCAGCCAAGATAGAGACTATCCGTGATTGGCCCGATTTGAGGAATGTCCATGAAGTTAGAAGCTTCTTGGGACTGTGTTCGTACTACAGGCGGTTCATACGAAAGCTTGTAGAGGTTGCTTCTCCTTTGCATACCTTGACACAGAAAGGAGTACCTTTTTCGTGGGGACCCACAGAGGTGACTGCCTTTCGGACATTGAAAGAGAAATTCACTACAGGACCAGATTTGACTTTGCCGGACTTGCAGAAGTCATTTGAAGTATATTGTGATGCTTGTGGTCGTAGTCTGGGTGCGGTCTTGATGCAAGAAGGCCATGTCATAGCTTACGAGAGCCGTTTGTTCTCTAGGCCGTTTGTTCTCTGTGTAATCCCGATTACACAGAATGATCACGATGATTTTCCGATTACATGGCACGTCTGAGACGATTGTCTCCGACAAAGACCCCAAATTTATGAGTTTGTTTTGGAAGGCAATTTGGGAGAACATTGGCATGCAGTTGCAGTTCTCGTCATCGTTCCACTTGCAGACTGACGAGCAATTTGAGATTGCCAATTCAGTGATTTTAGATTTATTGAAGTCTTGTATCTCGGTTCAGAAGACTCAATGGGAAAAGAACTTACCTTTGGTGGAATTTGCCTACAATAACACGATACACTCTTCGACGGGGAAGACGCCATGTGAGATTGTTGAAAGTGCTGCGAAGGTTCCATCCTTCCTAAGCACGAAAGATTGGATATTTGAAGCGGATGAACATTCGCGAGATTTGGATACGGCTTTTGCCAAGGTTCGCGAGACTTTGCAGGAGTCTCAAGAACGACAGAAAAAGGCAGCGGATCGCCATCGTCGCGACTTGAAATTGAAGGAGGATGATTGGGTGCTCTTACTTTTGAGAAGGCACGCCTAAGAAAGAAAAAGGGAAAGGAGAGGCTTTTTCCAAAGCTTAGTATGGGATACTACGGACCTTTCCAGATCACTGACAAGATAAATGATGTCTCCTTCCGATTGGAACTGCCAGATACTTAGAGGATTCATAATACATTGCATGTGAGTCTCTTGAGCCCTGTTAAGGGTGATGTGCATGATGATGGGGAGCCTGATGAGCAACCCGAAGTGGAAGAAAACGAGGAGATCCTTGTTCCTGAACAGATTTTGGCACATAACGATAAGAAGAAAGGTAAAGTCCGAAGGCGGTTCTTGGTTTAGTTCAAGAACTTTCCTGCATTTGATGCGAAGTGGATGGAGGAGGAGGACCTAGCAGATACTCCTCGGATTGTGAAACTTTACCTCATTGTTTTGGTTTAGCATAGTCTACTCCAAACAGAACCCAGAAATTCAGCTTGGCCGGAGATCTGGTGCAGTGGGATGCACAAGAGGGGAGTCACTCCGCTCCCTTGTCAACAGATGCCTCGATTTTGATACTAAAGTCACTGATGTCTCTTTGAGCTTCAGGGATACTGAGAGCTGACAATATTCTGTTGGATGACTTTATGAAATGGAATTCCTGATAATGATACTGATTTGTTCTTGACTTCTTGTGAGTGCAGGAACTAATAGCCGAAATGACTGCAGCATTTTGGTTTGATTGATCTCGAATAGACATGGTTGCAATAGGGGTTAGTCAATCGGACATCGATGAGGTCCCGATTGGACCTAGATGTGATTGCTAGCTACATTGCCGATAAATCATGGTCTACGATCCGAATGAATGTTGAATGTCATGTGATGTCCTATGATGTCTGGTGATGTCGTGTGATGTGACTGTCGATTTTGTACATGTGCTAGATGTGTGTTCCTAGTACGTAGGTACTAACAGTCAGTGTCTGCTAAGACGGTTTATGGGTTTTGTCGGTTTTGCAGGCGTAATCGCAGTCGATTACAATGCTTTCAAGAGGGGGGTATGTCACAAAGTGATGACGTGGCGGACAACAAAAACCCTAATTTCTGCCAGAAACCCTAAAATTCCTACAAACCCTAATTTTGCCAAAAACCCTAATTTTCGAAAATCGCAGAGGCTTTAAAAAAGAAAAAAAATTTGAAAATGATGAGTGACGCAAATTTCGCTTTTTCCCTACTTAATGAGAAAGAGAGAGAGAATGCTTTTGCTTTCAAGTTTTGACTCTCTGTGAGAGAGAGAGAGAGAGAGAGAGAGAGAGAGAGAGCAATTGCTTTTGATTTGAAGCTTTTGGGGCTCTGCTTTTGGGCATCCCTTGTAACCTTTAAATTAGTGGTGAGGGCCTCACTTCTCAAAGCATCTGGACGCAGAGTCTGAGAGAGAACCCCGAGCCACTCTCTTGTACTTTGATGATTTATTAATACAAAAAGAAATACCGAAAGGGGCGCCAGTCTTTGGGGCCAATATCTCTAGGCACGGAACTCCGCCGGGCCAGTGCAAATCTATTGTGATCTGTGAATTGTTTTGAAGTGGTTATTTGGTGCTGTCGTGATTGATTTTTGACTTGGAGTGTCCAAGTCTATTACACATGCACGTCATGCTAGAGGCTCACAAAGTGCCACGCTCAGTCCTAAGCTAGGCTATGATTGATGCCAGACCATGGCAAAAGCATGTCCACGTGGCGCAAGTGAAATGCGCGACAAACAGTGGTGCTATAAAGCACATTACCTCTCATCGTGACTTGTTTACCTCTCTCGAGGATGTCCCTCATGGGAATTCAATCACTTGTGCCAACAATGCCTCTCATCCGGCCAAGGGAGTTGGAAAGATTGTGTTGATTGCTACGAATGGCAGTTCTTTCACACTTGTTGATACACTTTATGTACTTGGGATCAAGAAGAACCTTTTGTCTATATATGCACTTGCTAGACTTGGTCTTGTTGTGAAACTGGTGGATGACAAATGTACAGTTTCATGATCTCAGTTTTTGTGATGAGATTGTTGCATCAGGCATTTTATGTCGTGGGTTGTATAAGCTCAATTTGTATGACAAGTGTGGGTAGAATTTTGCAAATACAGTTGTGGATTTCAAGGCTATTTCATATGCAAAACTTTGGCATGCATGTTTTGGACATCTTGATTTTGCCAGTTTGCTGCATTTGCAATAATCTGATAGGGTTACTTCTTTGCCGCCTTTTGAAGTCCCTGTTAAGCATGTTTGTGAAGGCTGTATTTTAGGTAAGATGCAGTGTTGGAAGTTTCCAAAGGATGGTTCAGTTAGGGCTGCATGCAGGTTGCAGCTTGTGCATAGTGATGTTTGTGGGCCCATGCAAACTCTGTCCATGGGCATTTACCTTTACTTTGTGACTTTCATTGATGATTACTCCAGGGCCCAAGCATGCATGGGTGTATCCGCTTAAGGCGAAGTCCGGAGTGTTTATGTGCTTCAAGCAATTTCTGGCTATGGCTGAAAATGTCTCTAAATGTATAATCGATTGTGCGCATTATGCTTACTGCAAGTTCGAGAGTTTGAATACCACACACTACTAGAGTGCTTAGCTTTTGGTCACATCCAAACTTGCTTCCCTCACATTTTTAGCCATGACTTAGACCTACACACTTTCCTCTCCTAGCCACACAGCGGGCTCTCCATTGCGACTCTCATCACCACAATTTTGGATAATCGAGAATCACTCATCAGCCGCACACATACTACATCACATATAACTTAGGTCCCATAGGTCATATTTGATCTCCAAGGATAATAATAAAATCTCTCTCTGTAAGGTGCAGCGGAAGTGAATGTTGAACTTTGCTCAAGATGAGTGCTCCGAATTGTGCTCATGGTTCCTTCCGTTCCTTTAGTGAGAGAGTGCAAGTGATCACAATCAAAGTGAGTGACACTGTGAATGAAGGTGATGAGACTGAGAGATAGAGAGAGAAGAATACAACACCAGAATGTTGTCAAACCCTCCTCCGAAGGCCCCACTCTCTATGGCGAGAGTGGTCTACTATTGATTGCACAAATCTCTACAATGCAATGGACTTGCCGACGATGTCGACAACGATAAGGACGACGACGAGACTCACTGAAATCTAAAAACGCTAATTGGTTGAAATTTGCAAATCTTTATCTGCTGAATTCTGACTTTATGTCGGTGACGACAGTGATGATGACGATGCAACAACGACGCGCTGAAAACGCAAATGCTGAAATCTGCGTTTTCCGGGCTGAATCTGCAAACGCTAGCTGATCTGACCGTGCGGCGAGGATCTACTGCGGGAAGGTGAGATCTGCAAGGTTCGAGGGTTCTACTGTGGAGTCAGATTGCTGCAAACTGAAAACGCTGATGCCTATGCTGGTTCTGTCGTGGAGAATCTGCAAAACGTTATGTTGTTCTGCTGATCCAACAACGCTAGGGTTGAATTTGTGTCTGATGCAAAAACGTTGGGGGATCTGCTGTGTCTGCTGTCACCAGGCTGCTGCAACTGCAAAACGCTGGGCTGGTCTGCAAAACTAAAAACGCTGGCTTCTTTGTTGGCTGAAAACACTAGGATTTCCGTCGGGGGGGGGGGGGGGGGATGTCTTGCTGAGAAGGTGCTCTGTTGGACACAAGGTCCCTGTTGCCTCTTCTGCCAGAAAGTGCTAGCGCTAGTTTGCTTATATAGTGACTTATTCAATTTGCCCTACCCAGTTCCCAACAAAAGTCACTTAATGATAATAAGTGAAAAATGGCTAAAATAGGGAAAATAGGTTTTTTGTACTGTAAATGCTCCTGGTGGAATCTGATGATACTGCTGATGATCATGCTGTGCGCAACCAGAGGATATGCATCTATTCTAAGTGCCTGGACATGCACGGTCTACGAGCAGACTCACAAAAGTGCCAGAACACTTCCTAAGCTAGGCTTAGGAACTGAATTGTACCCTAGTCATGAAGTAGCTTGTCCACGTACACATAGGGTTAAATGTGCACGTGACATCCCCTCCTTTTCAAAGTGAGGTACTGGTACCAAACTGTATAGCGTCGAGAGAGATTGCCAACAGCGTCTGGAATCCTGGAAAGGACTCTTCATCGGTCCACTCTGATACGTGGGTCATGAGATACTTGAACTTCATAAAGGTCTGCAACGCTTGCTTCCTTGGGCCACGCACGCCGAAAGCGACAAAGTCATCTGTGGCTCCTTCAATGCTTCAACTTCGTCTATAGTCATGCGTCTACCTTCTTCAAGAATCTCCGAGGCTGAAAATTCTTGAAACCACTTCCAACACAAAAACATGAACATACCCATTCCATGTAAAGTGACTGGAAAAATTCTAGTCTTCTTTAAAGACTGTGCATGCAATGTAGATGAACATATAGACGGAGTGCCAAACCGTTCATCAAACACACGCAAACAATGGATTCGAAACTTGGCTTTCTGATCTAAATCTATCAACTGTGGCAAATCACAATGGAAATGCCGATGCTTGATGCTCAATCCTTCTTGTGCTCTTTCTAATACTGTGTCATGCCAAGGAAGAGACATGGAATGTGAATTCCTTGGGCAAACATTTCATCTTTTCATGAGTAATCCGCATACATTCGTGCTCATTCATGAGTGAATCGTGTTCATCGTGCAATATGTCATGCCTATGAAAAGGGATCACATAAGGACGGTGACTAAAATACAGGAAAGCATCATGAATGAAACACTCGAACAACGCGTGCTGACTAATCATTCGAACACAGAATACTTCCTGTGAGGGTTCTTGGGACCTCGACTCAAGAGCCAAGATCGATTCTTCGTGATTGATCGAATCTGCATTGAGGTTAGCTTCACTAGACAAAGTATCAACTAAACCATCATCCTTGTGAACAATCACATCATTATCATGCAAATCATCATGCTCGTGAATATCACATCTTGATCATGCAAATCATCATGCTCGTGAATAATCACATCTTGATCATGCAAATCATCATGCTTATCATTATCATGCAATTCATCATGCTTATCATTATCATGCAATTCATGTGTGTCGTGCTTTGGAGAAGACAAGACTGAGAGAGTCTCCTTCTCCTCATTCTTTTCAATCTGCGCTTGCACATTAGAAAATAGTGGGACCAACTCTTGCATGCGTTGGTCTCTCTGCACTTCACGCTCTAACCATCTTTCTTCGACCGCAAGTGTGCTTGCTCGCGATCACGCTCTATGGCTATCATTCTTTCTTCGTGTTCACGATCCAAGATTGTCAGTCTTTCTACGTGTTCTCTCATCATGTTCATCAACGTCTTGACCAAAGCCTCCATAGGATCTAGTATCATCACCTCCATGCGAAGTATCCATTCCGCTTCGGGTGAGGACCATACACTGAAGTCTTGGGTTCTTAAGTTCACAAGGAACATGGGTTCTTGTGGTTCTTGGTTCTTGAGGATCTTGAGTCTTGAGGTTCTTGAGGTTCTTCTTTCGCTTGCAATCTGTGTTAATGAAGGATCTTCTCTTTCCCAAGCTCTTCTCTTTCCCGCGGGCGCACCCCCTGGCGGCCTTGCGCTCACACCAAGGTTGCTTTTTCATGTCAATTGGCCGGCCGCTAAGTGCACGGTCCGCTCTCCTGAGTGAAAAGTTGGGTTACGTGCGATCGCAACAAGCAAAAAAAAAATCTTGTGGTTCTTTCCTTGAGTGATGCAGAACACTACCAAAGCTCTAATACCAACGTTAGGTGCAACGGAAGTGAATGTTGAACTTTGCAAGATAAGTGCACCGAACTATGCTCAAGGTTCCTTTTACTTACGAAAGGGAGAGCCTTCCGTTCCTTTAGCGAGAGAGTGCAAGTGATCACAAACAAAGTGAATGACACTGTGAATGAAGGTGCTGAGACTGAGAGATAGAGAGATAAGAATACGACACCAGAATGTTGTCAAACCCTCCTCCGAAGGCCCCACTCTCTATGGCGAGAGTGGTCTACTGTTGATTGCACAAATCTCTACAATGCAATGGACTTGCCAACGATATTGACGACGACAAGACGGGCTGAAATCTGAAAACGCTATGGCTGAAATCTACAAATCTTTATCTGCTGAATTTTGACTTTATGTCGGTGACGACGGCGATGTCACGATGATGACGATGCAACGACGACTCGCTGAAAACGCAGATGCTGAAATCTGCGTTTTCCGGGCTGAATCTGCAAACACTGGCTGATCTGACCGTGCGGCGAGGATCTGCTTCGGGAAGGTGAGATCTGCAAGGTTCGGGGGTTCTACTACGGAGTCAAACTACTGCAAACTGAAAACGCTGATGCCTATGTTGGTTCTGTCGCGGAGAATCTGCAAAACATTATGTTGTTCTGCTGATCCAAAAACGCTAGGGTTGAATCTGTGTCTGATGCAAAAATGCTGGGGGATCTGCTGTGTCTGCCATCGCCAGGTTGCTGCAACTGCAAAACGCTGGGCTGATCTGCAAAACTGAAAACGCTGGCTTCTTTGCTGGCTGAAAACGCTAGGATTTCTGTCTGGAGGGGTCTTGCTGAGAAGGTGCTTTGTTGGACATAGGGTCCCTGCTGCCTCTTCTGCCAGAAAGTGCTAGCGCTAGTTTGCTTATATAGTGACTTACTCGATTTGCCCTACCCAGTTCCCAACAAAAGTCACTTAATAATAATAAGTGAAAAATGGCTAAAATAGAGAAAATAGGTTTTTTGCACTGTAAAATGCTCCTGATGGAATCTGATGGTACTGCTGATGATCATGCTCTGTGCAACCAGAGGATATGCATCTACTCTAAGTGCCTGAACATGCACGGTCTGCGAACAGACTCACAAAAGTGTCAGAACACTTCCTAAGCTAGGCTGACTGAACTCAACCGAACCCTAGTCATGAAGTAGCTTGTTCACGTACACATAGGGTTAGATGTGTACATGACTCTCTCTCTCTCTCTCTCTCTCTCTCTCTCTCTCTCTCTCACACACACACACACACACACACACCTTCGCTTCCGCACAACTGAGACAACGTGGACTAGCATTTTGATAAGACTTCGTTATTGGATTACTCATTTGGGTCATTGCTCCCCTTACTCATATAGCAGTGATTCGTGAAGAGTCACAACATTCAACTATTCGTGAACCATTTATATACACTCTTATCATTTGGCTGAGGAGATTGTCAGGGATTGTGATACAAAGTTCAATGCCCTCTTTTGACAAAGGGTTTTCCAGAAGTTGGAAAACAAATTACGCATGTCGTCCTTGGAGCATTCACAAACCTATGGACACAAAAAAAAATGCAAAAAGCAGACAACGGAAAACAGGTTACACATGTATGTCTCTCGTCATGAGACTGATTGAGAAAGCATGATTTTCAAAACAAAAACAAAAAAAAAGAGCAAAGTTTTGCAGCCTATGCAACCTTTTGAGGCCTTGATGTAAACCCGCAGCATCTCGCACCGTCCCTTTCCCAAAGGGGCGTTTTCAACCCTTATGGCAGTGACCAGTCCAGGCAGCCCAGAGTGCAACAGCATGTTCAGCCATAAGCGCAACAGAGCATTCCCATCACCACCTTTGATGATCCCAACTTTCTTGCGCTAATTCATCATCTACCATTAAAGCGGGTATGATAGTTGTTCTCATAGAACCGGGCAATTAGGAAGCTAATGATATTGTTCATAATCAATCCTTCTTGTGTCTAGTTTAATTTATTTTCTCAAGTTTGCTGTACATTTTGTTTAAGCTTTCACAATCCGATATCCGGCATGTTACTGGGCAAGTGTTTCGTTGAGATTTTCAGCAGCACCCACAATAAATCCAGCCTTTTTTTGTTATGCCTAGAGGACTCACAAATTCTCGTTAACTTTTTTAAAGTGTGTATAAGTGCATGCTTCCACTGGCATGCACACTACGAACTCTCTGCATAATCAAAATGCAAATTTGAATTCAATCGATCTTTTGTTAAAACGAAGTTTGAGCTCTTTCAAATAGCTATTCAACTCCACAAACTATTTCAAGCAAAAGAAACATTCAAAATGAACCATCTTCTGCAAGAGAAACTATCTTGTGGCAGATGAACTAGCTTCCAAAAAGAAAGTCTAAAAATTTTGTTGCCCACGATGTGTAGTTTACTACCTTCTGGTCAAGAGAAGAGTACAAAGGTCGAGTCCCAGGTTGTGGCCTGTCAAAGTAGAGGGGGCAGGTGGTGCAAAACGGGTCATCGCACTTGCCGAGGGGGCCGGATCGCAGAAGATGTTCATTGGCCATGCTGCTTTCCCTTCTTCTGATAGGTCTTGAAACAGGGGGCCTTATGGCAGAGCTGCTGGATGCCTCGTTTTCGATGTGAATGGGGCCACTGTAAAAGCCATCATGTAAGCTTGCTGAGGCAGCACGGCCTGCATTGTCGCTGTTGGAGATGGTGTTGTTCTTTCTTTGAAGAGGGCCACTAAAGAACCTGTTGTTAATGGGGTGAACAGGCCCGCTAAAATAGTGGTGTTCGTGGGCACGCCTTGTGCGTGTTTGCGAAGATGATGATGGTAGACTGGGTAGCTCAATGGCAGCAGAAGTGCCGCTTGCAGAAACAACCAGCATGGGAATCTCATCCGACTCGTCCGAAGCCATGACGCAGCCTGAAGAGCTGAAGCGCGCGCGCGCGCGCGCGTGTGTGTGTGTGTGTGTGTGTGACACAGAGAGAGAGAGAGAGAGAGAGAGCTCTGTCCTGATGTTATTGATGTGCATGCAAAATTCTACGACGACTATTCACACTCTGCGATCAGGCGATCGTCCGGTCAACTCGTCAATGGACCTCCAGGTCCATCAATTTCTGTGTCCCTTCCTGTGGAGTCTGAGTTCTAACTAAGGGGGCTTTCATCCTTGAACAAGCGATCGATTAGGATAAATGAATACTATTTTAGCTATCAGCCAAATTTTCGGCTCCAGATTTCATAGGATAACGTTTCAAACATTCACATGTTGGCAAAATCCCTTGCATACTTTGCAAAAATTTTGGAAAGACACCATCTCCTCCTATAAATCCTACTAGTACGGCCGGCCGCCCTCTCTCTCTCCCCCTCTCTCCCTCTTTATCGTGTGCAAAGGGGCTTGTTTTTGTTTTGGACTTTAGCCTTCAGGTCGCAGATTGCGATACGTATAAAGGGCTCACCTTTCTGCCATATTATGTTAGTAGATTCCGTGCCTTTTTGGTGTGTGAGCTTCAAAACTCATAGTGATAATCTCTACCTTGTAAAGACAGTGCCAATAAAGCCTCTTCCATGTACACGAAATCCAAAACCAATGATGCACAGCAAGTTACAAGATGGATATTCTCCACAAATTAGTGTGAAATATCTACACTCTAATCTTAGCTTTTGCGGGTGCTTGTCACTCACCTCCTCCTTGTAGTCTACGCTTTAATCTTGGCACTTGTGGATGCTTGCCACTTACCTCTTTCCTATAGTCATTGTTGTGTTGACAAAAGTAATTCGCCTCTATATCTCTAAAACAAGTGACAAGAAGTAACTAGTCTTGCTTGGTGGGCCTTGCTATAGAACATCTATAGTTGTCTGTAAAATTGTCCAATTTCACGGCTTTCTCTATAACTGTTTGAGCAGTGAGACCAAGGCACTTCTCTTTGCCGTAGTTATGGTAGATTTTGGAGCGCAGTTGGTTACTTGCTTACTTGTTTGTGATTACTATCGCATTGGCTTTTGTTGTGGAACACGAGCGGATGAGTAGAACCAATTGATAGACAACAACAATAGGTCAGCTTGGGACTTGATGAGCATTGGGAAGAAGCAAGTTGTGTCCCATAGGGCTGACTATACAATAAAGGGCTATTAAAGGGGGTGATTGAATCGAGCAAAGGGTTGCAGCTTAATCATTTTGCTTAAACCCTACTCCTTAACGTACTTGGTAGTTGTTTATAGATTTCCATTCAGCCTGGTAACATCGACCATTTAGTCTCTAGACCAGAGACCCATCTTACTCAAAATCAAGTGTTGTTAATTTTTCCTTATTTCTCGTAGAGAGAGAGAGAGAGAGAGAGAGAGAGAGAGAGAGAGATTTATGTGTTGTCTTGGATGTCGATCATAGAACATAGTGCAAAACATATATGAGGAGGAAAACGCTAGGATAAAGGATTGTCCTCGTGCTAAAGAATGGTTATGTAGAGGAGAACGTTGGGTTGCAATATATAAAATGCATTACTAAACAAGGACATGCGTAGATTCACATCAACCACCTAGGAAGAAAGTAAACATATACAAAGTGCATTGAGTATTGTAATACATAAGTTGAATTGCCCAACCATCAGAAAAGAAGTGTGTATCTATTTTATATGTAGATATGATGATCGAGATTGAGCATGTACTAGTGAGGAAAACATGTAGCTAAACTAAACTCAAGGAAGCATTGACAAACTTCAAAAATACAAAAAGCATCAACATACTACAAAAATTGAATAGCACTACGGACCTGATATTTGTATACAAGTGTCCTCCAATTGTCCAAGCCAAAGGACAATGTTTGTGTCAAGCTACATAATACCAATGTGAATAGTTAAACATTTCATCTTGCAATGAAACGTCATAGAGTGAAAATGCTAATTATACAGTGCATGTCATGCAAAAGTGCCATACAGAAGTATGGTGGAGAGCTGGCATTGTGGTCTCTTTAAAAATTATAAGAAACAAAAGTCGTACCCCTGCCACGTAGGCTTTATCTATTGGACCAAGCAAATGCATAGGCATGGGGAGTTGGATGCATATCACGGACCTTGCAGTGTTGTCAGATGGAGTCGTGGTTGTGTAGTCGAAACATCCACTATTGTGAATATATATGCTTTCTTGACACACAAAACAGGAGTTAATGCAATAGAATAGATGAAGGAGATACATTTAGCTTAAAGAGAAGCGGAGATAACTTTATGTTCTATGTCATAGATGGTGTAGGATTTATTACAGTGATGTGTTCTCAATTCATAAGGTTCGACGCCATCACTACAGTAGAATGGCTCAATCAATAGGCTGTGAATACTGAGCTACATGGGCTAAGTCCACATACTTCAATTGATCGAGCGTGCGCACGTCTAGCACCATGTGCGAGGTCAATGATGACCTCTGCTAACACTTAGAAGCTACCGATGTTGGCTTTCAGCTTTGTGTAGACCTTCAGAACGAGGGATGAGATCATCATACATCGAAATCAAAAAGCAAATGTTGCGGCAAAAGCGATAGTTCATGAATCTCCAGGGCGGTGAAGACTATCTCATTGGCGAGTGAAGCAAACATTGCTCTAAAGCAAAAGAGACAATTGAAACTCATGGGCGGTCGATGACATCTGACTTCACCATATGCGAAGCTACTTTTCATGCTTCAACTTACAGCTCTTCTACGGAGCTGGCCCCGCCTGTTGCGGACATCAACATCCGTGTTGTCCTCGACCATGCACAACCTCCATGCTCTGTTACAATATACATGTGGTAGTGATGTGTGTGAACACACTACGACTGTCGGGGCAATTTTCCCCTCTTTAGGAGGTTTTTCCCCCCGTGCATTGCATATACGCCCATCACTCTAGGGCTATCGATCTTTCCATTGCACACTAAGTAATACACTCTCAGTTGTGTGCCTTGATCTTCCTTCGTCTTCTCCAAGATGTGTGCGTTTCTCTGCAACCCTAATTCCAACAATAGGTATCGGAGCAGGTTGCGTCCTCCCGGGCTCAATCACCAGCAGCTCCAGCACACGCCTGCTCACTTTCTCCGATTTCTGTGAGCTTTGGCGAGCATTCGGCAGGTCCACAAAAATTTCGGGAGTGCTCGTAGAGCTTAGTCTACTCAGGTTTCTAATTCGGACTCATTTCGGCTTCCGTTTCCACTACAGGCTGCTAGTACTGCACAAGCTATTTCGTTATTTTGTGAAAATTTTTTGCTTGTGCCGTTTTTTGCATAACATGTGCCTTACAGTCTTCTACGATTTGTGCTATATAGCACGTGTAGTTCCCGCTTTGTTTCTCCTCTTTTCGGGCAGTTTTTACATCAGGTGCAGCATTTACTATGGCTGACAACAACATAGATGTGTTCAAGATGTTTGTTGCTAAGGACAGATTGGATGCGGACAATTTACCTATGTGGACTTACATGATGCAACATGTTCTTGTGTCAAAGGGCGTATGGAATATTGTACAGGGCATTGATGTACGTCCTGGTTATGAGGATGCAGGCGATGTTGAGGATGTTGCAGGTCTTGCTACAAGGATTGCTACTATTAGAGTTGTTTTGCCTACGGCAGAACAATCTCGTTGGGATGTGAAGGATGCACAGGCTCATGCATTGATTGCGTTGTCTGTGAACCGCACCATTGTTCCTCACATTCATTCAGCAAAATTTGCAAAATAGGCTTGGGATATTTTGGCTGGTCTTTATGCAAGTCGCAATGAGGCTAAAATTGCTTTGCTGCGTAAAGAGCTGGAATCGAAGATTATGCATGAGGAAGATGATATGGACACTTTCCTTGCTAGTGTCAAGGATATCAATGAGCAACTTATTTCTGCAGGTGAAGTCATTTCTGACAGTTCCCTTGTGCAGATTGTTCTTGATGCCTTACCAGACTTTTGCAATTACTTGGAGACTTATGACCAAAGGGAATCTTGAAATTGTCAAGTTTGATGCATTATGCACATTGCTGTTGCAAGATTCACTTTCCAGAAAAAGAAGGACTAGACAGCGTGCAATTGACCAGGCTTTTATTGCTTCTCAAAGAAAGGGTGGTAACAGCAATGCAGCCACTTATTATGATTCTCTTGCGAGTGGCAAAACTTCTGTTCCCAATGCTTCTGCTGGCAGCACTTCGTCTAGCAATTCTGGTGATAAGGGCAAAAAGAAGATGCATTGCCATTATTGTAAAGCCAATGATCACTTGATCAAGCAGTGTCCTAAGTTGAAGGCCAAAGAGGCTAAGAAGAAACAGGGTAGTTCCACTGCAAATGCTGGTTCCACTACCAATGCAACCATTGTTGAGTCTTCTGTGAAAGGAGACTGTGAAGCTGATGTTGATGCAGAATGGGTTTTTAGTACAGAGTGCACTTACAATCCTGTTGTGGATGATGCATGCATGTCAGTTGTTGCAGATTCACATGTGTGGTATTTCGACAGTGGTGCTACAAAGCACATTACCTCACATCATGAATTGTTCACCTCTCTCGAGTCTCTCCCTCATGGGAATTCAGTCACTTGTGCCAACAATGCCTCTTATCCGGTTCAGGGAGTTAGAAAGATTGTGCTTACTGCTGCTAATGCAGTTCTTTCACACTTGTTGATGCACTTTATGTACCTGGGATCAAGAAGAATCTTTTTTCTGTATCTGCACTTGCTAGACTTGGACTTGTATTCAAATTTGTGGATGACAACTGTACAGTTCATGATCTCAGTTTTGGTAATGAAATTGTTGCATCCGGGATTTTGTGACGTGGGTTGTATAAGCTCACTTTGTATGACAAGTGTGGACAAAATTTTGCAAATGCAATTGCAGATTCAAGGGCTATTTCAGATGAAAAACTTTGGCATGCACGTTTTGGTCATCTGAATTTTGCCAGTTTGCTGCGTTTGCAGAAATCTAATATGGTTGCTTCTTTGCCGCCTCTTGAAGAACCTGTCAAACATGTTTGTGAAGGCTGTATTTTGGGTAAGATGCAGCGTTCAAAGTTTCCAAAGGATGGTTCAGTTAGAGCCACATGCAGGTTGCAGCTTGTGCATAGTGATGTTTGTGGGCCCATGCAAACTCTGTCCTTGGGCAATTAGCTTTACTTCGTGACTTTCATTGATGATTAGTCCAGGCATGCATGGGTATTTCCGCTTAAAGCGAAGTCCGAAGTTTTTATGTGCTTCAAACAATTTCTGGCTATGGCTAAAAATGTATCAAAATGTACTATGGGCACCCTCCGTTCTAATCGAGGGGGGCAGTATATGTCTCATGAATTTAATGCATTTCTGGTTAGTCATGGGATAAAACACCAATGTACAGTGCCTTATACGCCTCAGCAAAATGGTGTTGCTGAGAGGGAAAACGGGTCACTTACGGAAATGGCACGATGCATGGTCAAAAGTCAAGCTTTGCCGCATTCTTTTTGGCTCGAGGCCATCATGTGTGCCACTTATGTACTAAACAAGTGTCCTACAAAACCTTTGCAGTCTATTACTCCATATGAAGGATGGCATGATAGAAATCCTTTTATTGAGCACATGCGTGTTTTTGGTTGTTTGGCATATGCTTTGGTGCCACAAACACAGCGCAGAAAATCGGATGATAAGACCGTCAAATGTAATTTTGTTGGTTATAGTGTTGAAAGCAAAGGTTACAGGTTGTATCATCCGCAAATAAAGTGTATTCTGGTTTTAGGGATGTAGTGTTTGTGGAAGATTCTATTCAACCCTTGTTGTCATGCACTAGAGATAGTAATGTAAGCTCACAGGACATTTATGACACTTTGTTGCCTCTTTTCAGTGGTGGAAATACGAATGTAAATTCCAATGACGCAAATGTACAGCCTATGGGGGTTTCTGAAAATGTTACAGATCAACCTATTACTGATGCAGATGTACATGATGTACTTGATGAGGAAAGGACTGAAAATGAGCAGGCTAGAGGTATGCCAAAATGGCTAGTGCATACATTGCGTGATAGTAAATTGGATGCACCTTTGTCTAGTCGTAACCGTTCAGGCTCTCGCCATGCATCTTATGCATCAGATTGTTATGCTTTGGCTGTGTCTAGCTTACATGATGTTGAGGAACCTCTGTCTTTTGATGAAGCACAGAATTCAAAAAATTGGATGGCTGCCATACAATCAGAATATGATGCACTTATAGAAAATGACACATGGACTTTATGTGATTTGCCTCCTAGCAAAAAGGCCATTGGTACAAAGTGGGTTTACAAGTTGAAACACAAGCTGGATGGTGGGATCGATCACCATAAGGCTCGACTTGTTGCAAAGGGTTATGCACAGCAAAAAGGCATAGATTATGAAGAGATTTTTGCTCCCACTTGTCATATGACTACTGTGCGTTTTCTATGTGCATTGGCAGCTCATTTTGGTTGGGATGTACATCAATCAAACATTGTTACTGCTTTCTTGAATGGTGACATATTTGAGGAAGTTTATGTAACGCAGCCTCGCGGTTTTGTCAAGAAAGGACAAGAGGACAAAGTGTGTAGATGTAAGAAGGCTTTGTATGGGTTGAAGCAATCTCCTCGTGCTTGGTATGAGAAAGCTAACACTCATTTGGTCAAACAAGGCTTTCGTAACAGTCCAACAGAAAGCACATTGTATGTAAAGCGTGAGGGTGATGTACTTCTCATCGTGGTTCTTTATGTTGATGATTTGCTGATCACTGGACCAAATGAGAGACATATTGATGAATTTAAGGCTAATTTGAATGCTACTTTCAAGATGAAAGATTTGGGGCTATTGCATCATTAAATGGGTATACAGTTTAAGCAGTGTGATGGTGGTATTGCCTTGTGTCAAAAAAGTTACATGGAGACATTGCTATGTAAGTTTGGACTTGAGGATTGCAAACCTATTGCCACTCCCATGGAAACAAGTTTGAAGTTGAGTCTACATGATGTTGGTGATCCTGCTGATGTCACTCTTTACCAAACTGTTGTTGGCTGCCTCATTTATGTATGCAACACGAGGCCGGATATTCAGTTTGCAGTCTCACAGGTCAGCAGATTTATGCATTTCCCAGGGTCTAAGCATTGGCAGACTGTCGAGAGGATTTTCCGCTACCTTAGTGGCACTTTACATCTTTGCTTGTTTTATCCCAAGGGGGGATCATTGCCGCCAAACTTACATGCTTTTTCGAGCTCAAATTGGGCTGGTTGTTTGACACGAGAGTGTCCATTAATGGTTTTTGTTTCATGCTTGGCAGTTCATGTATATCATGGTTGAGCAAGAAGCAACATACTGTGGCCACTTCTAGTTGTGAGGCTGAGTACATGACAGTCTTCAACTACGGTTGAGTGTGTATGGCTCAGACGCCTTATGGTTGATTTGGGTGTTGGACAAGACACTGCCAACACTATCTACATTGACAATCAGAGCGCATTGGCAGTTGCGAGGAACCTAGTTTTTCATGCTTGCACAAAGCACATTGAGGTGCATTACCACTATGTCAAGGAGAGGCTCTCAGCAGGAGAGATCAGCTTGGCTTATGTGCCAACACAGGACAACCTTGCAGATCTTTTCGCAAAGGCATTGTCTCGTGAGAATCTTGAAGCTTTCCTCAAAGCTTTGGGCTTGCTCCCCTTTGTGGATTGATCATGTCCTCAGGGCATGGCACTTCCCTTTACTCAAATGCCAGCTCTCGTTCACCGCATCACTCCAGGGGGGATTTGTTACCATATACATGTGGTAGTGATGTGTGTGAACACACTAGGACCATTTTTTCCCTCTTTAGGAGGTTTTTTCCCCCTTGCATTGCATATACGCCCATCACTCTAGGGCTATCTATCTTTCCATTGCACACTAAGTAACACACTCTCAGTTGTGTGCCTTGAGCTTCCTTCGTCTTCTCCAAGCTGTGTGCGTTTCTCTGCAACCCTAATTCCAACATGCTCCAGCCTTCTTATCGTACTCAGAGTCTCTTGCTCCCCCATCAATCGCTGTGTGGCACTCGTGGTGTGCACACTGTAGAGGCTCCTGGCATGAGATTTTGGCATAGCCTGCACCTATGGTATGCTACATGAGCCAAGCCTAGGTACTGTAATCGGCCGAGCATCCGCACGTTTAGCGCCACATCCAAGGTCAATGATGAAATCTGCTAACACTTTAGAAGAACTACCAATGTTGGCTTCGACTCTGTGAAGAAATTCAAAACGAGGGACAAGCATCGACGTGGTCCTTTTGACGTGATGAACTCTACTAACAGTTTAGAACTACCAATGTTGGCTTTTGACTTTCAATACAGATTCTGTCATAAAAACTAATATCTAATTCTGCCAAATGATTTCCATGTTAAGTTGATCATTTAATATGGGGAAGTTCCAGGGGAGTAAAAGCTAGAATATTGGTAAGGCTGACAAACCGGTCTCTGCAGGGATCCAAAGGAGAGAAAATAGGGATCCAAAGGGGGGTAGTCTGCAAAAGAGCAATGTGCATCATTGGAGCTTAAAAGACCTAATGTTTAGCTCCATTAAGACCTCCATAGGCTAAGGTTCCAAGAATTAACTAATAAGTCCAATGGCTAAAGGTGGAAAATATTGGATGGTTATGGGAAGACTAAAAAGTTTTCCCACATCCCTAGGAAGGAGGGGGCGAGCCCTAATGGTAGGGGATGAGAGAGAAACACACACACACACACTCCCAAGATCTCGCCAAAGGGAAGAATGGACACATGGCAAGCTCCTAGCTCAGTTGTCCCCAATCTCCCCTCAAATCCTATTGGATGGCCATAGAGGTGAGAATTAGGCTAGAGTAAAATTAGTCTAATCAATTAAAAAATGCTTGATAAAAGAACCAATAGAAATTAAGCTTCGTAGAAGACTATTGGACAGTCTACCAAGGGGTCCAATGAGCATCCAGCAGCCCAATGGCTTGCTTGATTCCTATTGGCGAGAAGACTAAAAGGTCCAATGACAGTTTTAATAAATTATTTAATTACTTAAAGCTCTCACAAAAGGGTGAAGGGGGACACATGTCACAAGGCTATCAATTATGCTTCTAGTTTGTGATTGGCGAAGCTTGCAGGAGCCAATGGGATGCCAGCAAGAGCAAAAAGCAAGAGGGGTCGACCAAGTAGAGAGAGAGTGGGCATTTTAGTCTAACTCACTTTTTGTTACACACACACAACTTATGTGTTGAGCAAGAACTCCATCTCCTTCTCCAAGCATTGAGAAGTAGAGGCCTACACCAACAACTCTTGGCGATGGAATGCAAATCCAACCAAGAGCCAAGCTTCAATGGCATGCTCATCTCCTCTACCATGCTAATTACTAAGCTAAGCTATGCTATTTGAGTAATTATGTGAGGAGAATACTTCTTTCTTGTAGGATACATCTCTAGTCCTCAACTGTTGTCAATTGTTCTATTTCTCTCTCTTTTCAAGTATTGTCTATGCCAAATTAGCTAGGTGTAAATTGCTATGTTGCTTTCTCAAACTAAGTACTCTTTCTATGCTCATGAGGAACTTATTCTTAATGGAATGCTCACTATGTTATCAATTTCCGCTACACACAAGTTACTAGTGCATTTAATGTTACAGAGTCCCCGGCGCACGAGTACAAGTTATTTTGGTCTTAATTTTTAGCATATTATGAAGTCACCAATTTGCAAGTGTTTTAACTAATTAGGTCTGCATGCTACCACACAGGCGGAGGACAAGGTGAAGAGTAGACTCCTTTTGTGGATGTTGTAATCTACAAAGGGGCCATGCATACACATGCTCGCACTCTGAGCAGCTTTGCAAACCGTAGTTGGACAAATATTGTCTTCATCATGCCTTGTTGCATCACTTCAAGTCTAACACAGTTGATGTAGCAGAAGCTGCCAAAATCAGGAGAGCTATTATAGCTAGGGAATTCTTATAGTGGTGGTTCTTGCAACTGCATCATGCCTCCCATTAGCACCATGATGGACAACAAGGTGAGCATTGCGTCAGTGTCATGGAGAACTGTTGCGATTCAGCTATGGTGATGCATGCAATTCAGCTTTGATTCACATTTGCATTGCTTCTCTCTGATTGAGCAACATGATCAACCCATCGCAAAGAAGGCTTGCTTTTTGGCGAAACTTTTGGTGTAATAATATTAAAAGAATGTGGCTCATGGCCGTGAATCCGGGCTCCAGGGAAATGGCCTAGATGATGCCAAGCGGCCACTTCCTAGGCCTTTACTCGACAAAACCATGCTAGGCTTACCAAGTAACCACATAACTATATTCTTGTAATCATTGATGACATCAAAGTAACCACATATCTATATTCTAGTAATCCTTGATGACATCCAAGCTAAACAAGAGCAATAAATTAAAAAGTCTTGGTGTACCCTCTAAAACAAGTGACAAGAAGTTACCATATAACTATATTCTAGTATTCCTTAATGACATTGAAGCTAAACAAGAGCAATAAATTAAAAAAATCTTAGTGTACGCCTCCAAAACAAGTGACAAGAAGTTACCACATGCCTAGATTCTAGTATTCGTTGATGATCAAATCTAAACAAGAACAATAAATTAAAAAAGTCTTAGTGTACACTACCAAAACAAGTGACAAGAAGTTGTCGCTGACAAGGAAAACTGAAAGCATTTCACCTCTATAGCATAGCGTGCTTGCAGCTTGGATGGATACTCACACACCCAAATGGTAGAGGGAACTCACCCAAATAGTTCATTCTTCACTCAAATCAAGAGGCAACTCGTGGGGATTACAAGCTCCCGCCAACCCAACAAGATGTGTGTAGAGAGTCGGTGACGATGAGGCTTGGGATCATAGCAGACGCCAACCAAGCCGATGTCAAGTGACAAGAAGTTGTCGCATACAAGACAAAAGCCTGACAAAGCATTTCACCTCTATAGCATAGCGTGCTTGCAGCTTGGATGGATACTCACACACCCAAATGGTAGAGGGAACTCACCCAAATAGTTCATTCTTCACTCAAATCAAGAGGCAACTCGTGGGGATTACAAGCTCCCGCCAACCCAACAAGATGTGTGTAGAGAGTCGGTGACGATGAGGCTTGGGATCATAGCAGACGCCAACCAAGCCGATGTGAAGGTCCTCCCAAGGTGATCAAAAGTTCAGCCAACAAAGACACATACTCATATCCTCTCACACTCAACTCGATTCCCAAATCTCTCCCACTCATCCTTACACACTCAGGCCCAATGGCACACACACACCTGTAGACTATGTAGAAAATGCCTTTATCTTCTTCACCAAAACACCATGACCATGGAAAAAAACTCAATCATAGAGCACCCAAGATGATCCCTAAACATCAAATTGATAAGAGAAAGGTGTAATTCTGTCAGGAAACGGGTCTTGTACCCTAAGAACTAGGCTAGGCAAGGACTACGGCCACAGGCCGGGCTAGGCAGTGTGGACAGGGGATCCATCTAGGGCAAGGGGCTAAGAGCCCACCCTATAAAGGGAGGTTGGAAGGAGGATCTATCAGAGCCTAGTTGCCTAGTTTCTTACACTGGTATCAGAGCCACTCCTTTTTTTAGGACACAGGCGTGGAGAGCCAGCCGTTTTTTGGGCTTTGCATATGCATGAGGAGGGGAGCCGTGGAGAAGAGCCCTACTCAGGCGGGAGAGAACTCGGAGGCGAGCACCATGTGCAGGGCCCCTTGAGGCAAGGGGGGAAGGATGGTCGCCTTCCACCATAGGTCACACGGGCAGGCTCGGCGGATGCGCGCTGGCCTTGGCGGCATAACCCATCACTGGGGCGACCCCGCGGAGGAGCGCACGCGTTCCTACCTACCCTTGCCAAGCTCTCGCGACCTTGTCGGGTGCCATAACTGCCTGCAAACGCCGTTTTGGGCTTCTTTTCACACCAAACAGGCCCAAGTGCCTTTGGTCTTGGCGAGTTCCCCTCAAAAATTTAGGCAAGGGTGCATGCCCACCTTGCATACACCCACACAATCTACACAAATACGGCATCCAAGCCAAACCAGTTTTGCATCATACAAAGAGACGAACGACCCTTGATTATCAATATACAATTCATGATACAGGAGTGATACAGTTGCAGATTTTGCAACTTAATTATTATACACAATATTTTCGGCTTGGACACCAGCGTCACCATACCTTCTCCGAAGGGCCAAGACTTCTTCGTCAGGACGTCAAGCTTGGTCGACAACAACTTGTAAGTTTTCAAACAAGTATCCAACATCATGGATTGCTTAAAGCTTTGCCGACCAAACGTAATTAGCACGCTAAATATCGGCTACGGTGCAAACTACGACTACGAGTATTTTTTGGAAATCAAGGCAGAGTTAGCACGACGATTCACTGCTACGACGCGAGTAGCTTACTTTACAAGTACTACCGAGATCATGTATTTTTTCTAAGTACTTCTTATACTGCACTGTGTAGCCATGGATTCGGATATCAACATGAATTTCAATTTTGAGCAAAGTATTCCCCTCATGCCAATGATGCTCTGGTCGATACTCTCAAGGAGGTACCCGCGACGCTATGGCAGGGCAAGATACTTATGAATTGCTCGATATTCAGGAATTTCGTGCACTTCAGACACGCATGACAGTCATGGACGAAAATTTAAGGCTTTAAATGAAAATGTTACTAAACTTTCTACTTTACCATTCAATTGATGCAACAGCAGACTAAGAGTCCGGCTAACACCCATGCAATGAGCACTTGGAACACAAGGGCAAGGCCCAATTAATGAAACACTGCATACTCTCACTGCCAAAGAGGTAGATGATTTGTTGAAGAATTTCAAACCACCAGTTTTCAAAGGCGAAGACCGGGACCGCAATAAGGATGCAGTGAACATCTTTCTCAGTAACTGGGATGGAATTCACGCCTTACAGCGCACTCTGGATGCAGTAAGAGCTCTGCAAACGAGCTTAACTCTGGAAGGCAAGGCCTACAAATGATGGATGTCTCTCAAGGTGAAGAGCATCATACCGCAGAGTTAGGCAGCCTTTGAAACAATGTTCAGCAAGGAGTTTTTGCCTACAAATGAGGCAGACCAACTGGGACACATGTTCCATGTGCCAATATCCATCACTCCTTGAATATATCTCTAACTATCGGGACGCCATCCTCAAGTTGGAAGGCTTGGATACCTTTCAACAAGTACGAGGGTTCATACGAGGTCTGACTCCAAAACTTAAGAAGTACGTGAAATCTCAGGACCCTAAAACACTTGAGGAAGCCATAGTGAAAGCACATATTCATGATGACCCTGATGATGAGAAAACACATAATAGTCACGTGCCTGCTAGTACACATAATAATATACGCACTCAGTACGGGCACAATAAACGAAAATTTATAGTTGCTAATTCAGATGCATCTAAAAAACCCAAGGGGTCCAGGGGTCCTCTCTCTCCTGAGGATCAACAAGGTGCGCATCTGGTGGATGACGGTGCACAACACAATTTCATCAATTATGGATTGGTGAAAAAACTGACGGTGCTACACACAATTTTCATCAATTTATGGATTGGTGAAAAAACTCAAACTGCCTCAAACTCCGAGTACCCACCGCTACAAGGTAGTAATGATGAATGGATAGGACACTGAAGTATGGGATACTCAATGCAGAGCTGTTCCATTGGAAGTACAAGGGTACTCTACTTGTTTGGATTTTCAAGTTATGAACATGGAAAGGGCTGATGTGGTTCTTGGTAGGGAGTGGTTGCATAGCCTAGGACCATCACTGAAGCGTAGCTATGAGCACAACAGTTTGATGTTTGATTCCCAGGGCGCACATGTGTTGTTGTTAGGAGAAAAGGATATACCATCATCACCACTGATTTGTACTGCTGAGCTGATGCAGCTCGTTTCTAATAATGAAATAGAACAGGTTTTCTTGTGTTACTCAGTGTCTCATTTTCTTTCCAATCTTGAGTCTGTTGAACATTCCACAACGCCGCATGCTTCTCTCTCCTCTATTCCACCAATTTCTAATTCTACACAAGCAAACGTTGCTAATCAGTTACAAAAATTGTTAAAGGAATTTTAAGATGTTTTTCCTAATGATTTGCCATCAGGTTTACTGCCGACACGTTCAGTGCAACATGGCATTGACGTGGTTGCAGGCTGTAAGCCTGTAAGTAAACCACCATACCGTATGAGTTACTCAGAGGCTACTGAAGTGGAACGTCAGCTTGCTGACTACCTTAGCAGAGGGTTTATACGACCCAGTTCTTCGCCATGGGCTTCGCCTATTCTTTTGGTGAAGAAAAAGGACGGCAGTATGCGCATGTGCGTAGACTACCGAGGTTTAAATGCGGTGACAATTAAGAACAAATACCCATTGCCAAGGGTCGATGAGTTATTTGACAAGTTAACGCATAAACGAATTTTTTCAAAAATTGATTTGAGGTCAGGATATCACCAAGTCCGTATTCGGCTTGCTGATATCCCTAAGACTGCATTCCGAACACGGTTTGGACATTATGAGTTTTTGGTGATGCCCTTTGGGTTAACCAATGCGCCCGCAACTTTCATGACACTTATGGACAGTGTCTTGAAACCATATCCGGGCAAATTTGTCATTGTGTTCCTCGATGACATCATAGTTTATAGTGCTTCTGAAGAAGAGCACTTGCAACATCTCAGACAGGTGTTTGAGTTGTTACGTGCAAACAAGTTATATGCCAAGGAATCTAAATGTGATTTTCTCAAGGAAGAGATTCATTATTTAGGGCATGTTATTTCAGCTAATGGCTTATACATGGATCAATCCAAGGTCGATACCATCCGGAAATGGTCGCCTCCTAAAAATCTGGAAGAATTACAGATCTTTTTGGGCTTTGCAGGTTTTTACCGAAGGTTCGTTAAAAACTATGCTCACCTTGATGTACCTATGACGGACCAACTAAAAGGCAAAGGTAGGTCTTTTCAGTGGGGTGCCGCTCAACAGCAGAGTTTTGAAACACTCAAGGATGCATTAGCTACAGCTCCTACACTAGCTATTGTCGATCCTTTGAAACCATTCGTTTTGGAAACGGATGCTAGTGACCGTGCTATTGGAGCAGTCCTGCTACAAGACGGACAGCCAATTGCATTCGAAAGTAAGAAGCTGGATGCAGCTCATCAGAATTACTCTGCTTACGAACGTGAACTCTATGCAATAGTGTCTGCCTTAAAGACATGGCGTCACTATTTGTATGGTGCTCTGTTCGAGATTGTGTTTGACCATGAAAGCATCAAATGGTTTACACAACAAACAAATTTAAAGGGTCGAAAAGCCAGGTGGGCCGAGATCCTTCAGGAATATGACGCCAAGTTAAGGTATCGCAAAGGCCGATACAATATAGTGGCAGATGCTCTCAGTCGAATGCCAGAGATCAATTTGCTATTGTTCAGAGAACTTCGCAGGGAATTTTTAGATTCTCTTAAGGGCAAATATGAGCAAGATGAAACATATTCCAAAGTGTGGAGCCATGTTCAAAAGAGTGATCCTTCTCACTCCAATGCAGGTAGTGCACAGTTAACCTCCACACCTAGTTCTCCTTTATCAAGTGATGAACTACAACGATGGAAGCATTTTACCATCGACAATGGGTATCTACTCCACAAGGGGAGAGTTTGTGTACCGACGGACACAGACATTCGGCGCCAAATTCTTTATGAATGTCATGATAGTCCAAGTGCAGGGCACCCGGGGATTATGAAAACTTACTCTCGTACGACGACAATTTTACTGGCCAGGTCTCCGTGGCTTTGTTCAAGCTTATGTCTTGCATTGCCAAAAATTATCAAGTTAACAAAGCAGAGTGCCTGAAAACAGGAGGACTCTTACATCCCTTGGAAATTCCCAATGGAAAATAAAGTATCTCCATGGATTTCATGTAGGTTTACCAACCACTATACGAGGTCATGACTCAGTATGGGTGGTCGTAGACCGGTTGACTAAACTATGTAAGTTTATTCCAACAAAATCAACGGTTAAGACACCAGAACTAGCAAAATTATTTGTGGACAATCTGTATAAATTATATGGGTTGCCAAGTAATATCGTTAGTGACTGTGACCCAAAGTTTAACAGTCACTTCTGGCGAGCTGTATTTAAACGATTGGATACACAACTCAACCTCAGTACAGCTGACCATCCGGAAACAGATGGTCAAACGGAACGGGTTAATCAGGTGCTAGAGGATATGCTTCGAGCATACGTTAGCAAAAAATAGATAGACTGGGAAGAGTACTTACGTATTCTCGAGTTTGCCTACAACAGTTCTAAGCATGTCACAATGGGCTTCAATCCTTTCATGCTCATGTACGGGTTTCAACCTAGGTTACCAGTTACGGTGGGGTTGGCAACCAAAAAACTTCAACAGGTTAAGGATTTTCTCCAAGATCACATGGATATGCTGAAACTTGCTCGTCAGAATGTCCGACAAGCAGAGGATCGGTATAAGAAATACGTTGATGAGAAACGTCGGCAAGTTACCTCCGAAGAAGGGGAGGAAGTATTTTTATGTGTGCCAGAACATTCAGAAAGTCTGAAAACTGGACCGACACCTAAATTATCTCCCCACTATTGTGGGCCTTTCAAAATACTCAAGCGAGTTGGTGATCGTGCCTACAAACTACCACTACCATCACACTCTCGCATTCATCCGGTGTTTCATGTAAGCCGTTTACGCAAGCGATTACATGGGGACGACAACGTCGTCGATCAACAAGTTTTGGTCGACTACATTGAACCTCCTACGCTACCGCATGAACCTGAACGTGTTATGGATTATCATGAGTTGCGTACACGCCATCATGTACGAAAACAAGCCTTAATCAAGTGGAAGACTGACCTGAAGAAGGTGCCACTTGGGAAAACATTAGTGTTCTTAAGAAGAAGTTTCCCACTTTTGTTTTCGAGGATGAAAACTCTTCTTTAAGGGGGGAGTAATGTCAGGACACGGGTCTTGTACCCTAAGAACTAGGCTAGGCAAGGACTACGGCCACGGGCCGGGCTAGGCAGTGTGGTCAGGGGATCCGTCTAGGGCAAGGGGCCAAGAGCCCACCCTATAAAGGGAGGTTGGGAGGAGGATCTATCAGAGCCTAGTTGCCTAGTTTCTTACAAATTCACTCTTCAAAGGAAAGGAAGAAGAGAAACAATACGACAAAAGGGTGTGGGATTACACACACACACCACCATGAATTCTCTTGGCTCCCTCTCTTAGAGTAACGAATTCTCTATTTTTTTACTTCAACTAGCAGCCCCCCCGTTTGTGAGCTGATGTGTCAAAACTCGGCCAATTTGGACCAAATTTGACTAGTTTTTTACCATTTTGACCTATTTTTGCCTATAAAAAGCCATTTTCGATGGGGTTTGGGGCAAATGGTTACCAAAAATCACCAAATTTGTCACGGTGATTCCTCAAAGCATTTCAAAGCACTCCATTCTAGAATCCATCACTTTCTATACATGATGCACATGATCTAGATAAAATCTGCAAGGATAGAGCCGAGGTGCACGGGCGACTACACAACTCACGTTTTTGGGCACGAGAGAGAATTCTCTATAATTTCACTTGTTTTATTGAGACTCAAAAGCATATTTACATCATGTACAAGGAATTCTAGAAAACCATGATGCCACAAACAAGGGTCCAATCCCTCCAGGGGATATGTACATAGCGGTGACCTTGATTGAGCACGCTTAAGTATGTACATGCCATATACATATGCGACTTCTTTCAACAGGTTGGTAAGCATTCATAAGATTGTTAGGTGTTTTCTTAGTCGCATTAAAAAACTTGTCATAATTTGCCAACCCCGTAGTCTGCTAGATCGTGTTGGGGTATAAAGCCCAATGTGGTCGCCCAGGTAAGTGGGCGGGCCGCCAGGTATGTACACATATTCTTTTGTAAAAACCTAATAAGAACTCACTATGCTCTACACATTACAGTAGAGCGAGTTCACCATATCGTCGTGCTATTCTTCTCGCACTCTCTCTCGCGTCGCACTTCCGCTCATACTCCTTCAACTGGTATCAGAGCTCAGATCGAGGCTCGGGGCAGCACTGCAGGAGGCTAGAGTCACCAGCTCAGATTGGAGTGAATTTCGACAGGCAAAGACACGGCCCCAAATCTTGTGGGAGATCCCAAAGGTCTCGGTGTGCTCAGAATTTCATTCTGAGGTCATCTCGATTACCGTTCGGCTTCGACAAAGGTCTGCGCATGCCATTTTCGACTACGTGGTCTCGACGGGTGCAAATCCGACTCTGCAAATTTGGGGTTTTCGGCCTACGACTGCAGGTGCTGAGGATATCGAAACTCCCAGAGTGTTGATTTGTGGCTGTCTACACATCGAAGGACGGCTCACAGTTCTTGGAGGCGTGTCACATACGACACGGGCTCATCTACACACAGACTGTAGGCGACATCCACTAGTTCATCAGGTAGCTTGTGTTTGCTGCTTGATATTCCAGATTTCATCCTGACATTGCAGGTACTTCCACATGGGATGTATTGTCAGAGATGATGTATGTCTGTTGAGGGTTTGCTGGCTGTGAGTCACGCAGCAAACAACCGCCGCAGCGGTTATAGCATACAGTGGGAAATTTGTGGATGTATGACTTTGTGGGAAGTCTATGTACTGTCAGATTTACTGCAGCCTTTGTTGAGGGTCGAGTGAGGTTTTATTGAGCTGGGGGATTCTCAAATGTTGAGATCCTTTCTGTGATACAGGTCTTGGAGCGATCCCTCGAGCACCCTTAGATAGGCAGCTAGGATGTATTCATTGTGAGTTAGACAGTTGGGATTGCATTTTTGCTTTACTGCCGTTGAGGCATTGTCGCAGTCTATGCTTACAGGACAGTGACAGGACAGTGAGAGACAGTACAGGTGCAGGACAGGTTTACCCGCAGCTTACAGTGTCAGAGAGACAGTGTTTTTTGGTCTGTTTTTTAGTACACCAGAGCCATTTTACAAAGGAGACTCTGCCGAAATTTATGCAGAATCTGAAGCTTTCTTGGTTCATTTGATAGGTTGATATTGGTTCAGAGGTCAGTTTACAGGGGAAACTCTGCCGAATTTTTCCCAGGAAAGTAAACCACTGTGAAGCGTAGCTATGGCTGGATCACAGGACACTGCTCTTTACAATATCAAGAAGCTGGATGGAACCAATTTCCCATTGTGGAAGAAGCAGATTTGGCACGTGTTGGTACAAAAGAAGCAGATAAAACCTATAAAGCTCAAGGGGATAAAACCAGAAGATATGGCCGAAGATGAATGGAGCGAAATGGATGAATTGACACTTTCTACCATTATGCTGACTTTGGCAGAAAGCGTTTACTTCAATGTAGCAGACGAGATGTCGGCTTATCAAGCATGGTTAAAGCTGAGTGATCTTTATGAGAAGCAGAGTGCAGCTTCACAGGTATACTGGCTTAAGAAGCTTGTTGACTTGAAGATGAAAGAAGGGACACCTATGTCCAATCATCTAAATGAATTCAACACAATCTATAGTCAGTTGTCAGCTCAAGGTGTCAAGTTTGATGAACCTGTTAGAGCTATGTTCCTGTTGATCACATTGCCGGAAAGTTGGGACACTTTTCGCATAGCTTTGAGTAATTCTGCACCTCCAGATGGTTTGAACATAGCAGGTGTAGAAGGAAGTCTGCTTACTGAAGAAACCAATAGAAAGACAATGGACAAAGGCAAAGGAACAACCTTAGTTGTCAGGGGAAGGACCAAAGAAAAGTACAAAGGTGGAAAGAGGAATCAGTCTCGTAGCAAGTCCCGCAGTGCTAAAGGCAAGAGTGACATAGAATGCTACCATTGTGGCAAGAAGGGTCACATGAAAAGAGACTGCAGAGAATGGAAAGCAGAAAAAGGCAAAGAGAAAGCTGAAGACCATGGTGAGAAGAACAAGTCCTCAGTGAAGATTCAAGAAATAAATGTGACAAACACTGTTGCAGAGGATGACAGTATAGTGTCAGGAGACATCTACTTCTTGAAGAATACAATGGACTCAGCTCTTCTTACAGCATCTGATGGAAATGCACTGAGTGACTGGATTATAGACTCAGGGGCATCACTTCATGTGTCTCCAAACAAGGAGTGGTTTACTTCTTATGTGACCACTAAAGATCATGTTCGGCTAGGCAATGGGCAGACATGTGAGATCTTAGGTGTTGGAGATGTTCAATTGAAGTTTCAGAATGGCTCTTCTTTCATGCTGAAGAATGTGAGACATGTTCCCGCAATTACAAAGAGCTTGATCAGCACAGGTTTACTTGATGATGCTGGCTACGTCACCACTTTTGGACAGAACATGTGGAAGATATCCAAGGGTTCTATGACAGTAACACATGGAGTAAAGTCTGGAGGACTTTACATGATTTATGTATCAAATGTCTCTAAAAATGTAATCAATGTAACCGAGCAGCCGAACGTCTCTTTGTGGCATAGCCGGTTAGGAAATATGTCCAAGAAGGGAATGGAAATCTTGTCTCGTTCTGGTTATTTGCCTGGGTTTGACATGTATCGACTTACTACTCCCACTGCAAAGGCAATGTCTGGGCAAGTAGCAATCATTGCATACATCAAACTACCCACTGCAGACGCATATAGAATCTTATCCATTTCAGCCTGTTCTTCCTCAGACAGAGGACAATCTTATTTGCTAAGTTTCACATATGGTGGCAATGGAACACTCAGTGCCTTTCCCTTCTCCATAGTGAAATGTTGCAAAACCTTGTCAATATACTCTGTTTGAGATAACCAAATCAACTTCTTTGATCTGTCTCTCTCAATGCGCATACCAAGTATATGACTTGCCTCACCCATGTCTTTCATGTCAAACGATTTTGCCATCTTTGAATTCAAAGTTGAAATTTCTTCCAAGTGCTTTCCAGCAATCAACATGTCATCCACATACAAAATAAGGATCAGCCAACTACCATCCTTAGCCTTCTTTGTATATATACAGTGATCAAACTCACTACGTTTGTAGCCTTGAGAAAGCATAAACTTGTGGAATTTATGGTACCATGCCCTCGGTGATCGTTTTAAGCCATAAAGACTCTTTAACAACTGGCATACCCAATCTTCCTTGCCTTTCTCAACAAACCCTTCTGGCTGCTGCATGTAAATTTCCACATCTAAATCACCATGCAAGAACGCTGTCTTGACATCCATTTGGTGCAGCATCAAATCTAATATGGCAACCAATGCAAGAAAGCATTTCAATGTAGTCATCTTGACCACCGGAGAGAAGACTTCATCAAAGTCAATGCCTTGTTCTTGCTTAAAGCCCTTGGCAACAAGCCTTGCTTTGTACTTTGGCTGACTATGATGAGCGGTGATCTTATACCTGTAAACCCATTTACAAGGTAGAGCCTTTTTGCCCTGTGGTAATTTAACTAGCTTCCATGTCTTGTTTTTATGCAGAGTTGTCATCTCTGACTGCATGGCCAATTGCCAATTCCCGGATTCCTTCATTTGCACTGCTTCCTTGTAACATGAAGGCTCATTGCAATCAGTCAACATGACATAGTTCATAGATGGAACAAACCTATCAGGAGGTCGCATGACACATCCAGATCTACGCACAATAGGTGGCTCAAGCTCAGCCACAACCTGTGGTTCCACTCTATCCTGTCCTTGCTCCTCTTGAGCCCTGACATTTTGTCTTGCACGTGCAGGTCCATCTTCTTGGAAGACAACTCTTCTAATCTCCTCAACCCTCTCTGGTTTAGAATGATATTTGGATTCATTAAAGTGAACATCATTGCTGCGGACAACCTTTCTGGATTCGGGATCCCAAAGTCTGTACCCCATCTCACCAGAATTACCATAGCCTAGAAAGATGCACTTTCTACTCTTTGGCTCAAGTTTGTTCCTAAATTCGTTTGGAACGTGAGTATATGCCTCACAGCCAAAGACTCTGAGATGCTTGTATGAGGGCATTTTGCCTGACCATACCATCTCTGGCACTGAATCCTTCTGCAAAACCTTGCTAGGAGATCTATTTACAAGATGAACAGCTGTTGATACAGCTTCAGCCCAAAACCCATTTGGCAGATGTGCATTAGACAACATACTTCTGACCTTCTCTTGTATGGTCCTATTCATCCTCTCACAACACCATTTTGAGGAGGATTGTAAGGAGCAGTAAGTTCACGTTTTATACCTTTTGACTCACTAAAGTCCTGAAAGGCCTTTGAAACATACTCTCCACCATTGTCAGTGCGTAAGCATTTAAGCTTCTTGCCACTCTGATTCTCCACAAGTGTCACAAACATTTTGAAAGCACTAAACGCTTCATCCTTGTGCCTGAGAAAGTAAACCCATACTTTCCTCGAGTAATCATCTATAAATGTCATAAAGTAAGAAGCTCCCCCTAGAGATAGGTTAGGCATAGGTCCACACAAATCACTATGAACAAGTGCCAACTGTGTATCTCTTCTACTGCTTCTATGCTTATGTGGCTGCTGTGTTTGCTTACCATACAGACAATGTTCACAGAATTCAAAATCATTAAATGAAAAGCCAGGCAAATAACTAGAACGAGACAAGATTTCCATTCCCAAGCACTGAGTGTTCCATTGCCACCATATGTGAAACTTAGCAAACAAGATTGTCCTCTGTCTGAGGAAGAACAGGCTGATTCCATATGCGTCTGCAGTGGGTAGTTTGATGTATGCAATGATTGCTACTCGCCCAGACATTGCATTTGCAGTGGGAGTAGTAAGTCGATACATGTCAAACCCAGGCAAGAAACATTGGGAGGCAGTGAAAGGAATATTGAGATACCTGAAAACTACGAAGAGTATGCGTATATGCTATGGGAGTCAGGAGCTAAGTGTAAAGGGTTTTATAGACTCAGATTATGCAGGTGACTTAGACAACCGAAGGTCTACGTCAGGGTATGTCTTTACATTGGCTGGTGGAGCAATATCATGGCGTTCTAGATTACAAGATTGTGTTACTCAGTCTACTACAGAGGCTGAATATGTTGCAGCATCAGAGGCATGCAAATAATCAATTTGGCTTAATCGACTAGTAACAGATTTGGGAATCAAAGAAGAGATGCCTGTGTTATATTGTGATAGTCAAAGTGCTATACAATTGGCTCGCAATCCAGTTTATCACTCAAAGACAAAGCATGTGGATGTGAAGTATCATTTCATCAGGGAAATGCTCGAGGATAAGCAACTTCAACTTGTCAAAGTTCACACCACAGAAAATCCTGCTGATCTACTTATAAAAGGACTTCCCTCAGAGAGCTTTGCGCATTTTCGCAAGCAGTTAGGTGTAGGGTAGTACATCACTTCTCTACATCTCTTGTATATTAGCTTGTATAGTATCTTCTCTCACACTTAAAGTACCACATTGGACTTTAAGTGGAAGGTTGTTGGGGTATAAAGCCCAATGTGGTCGCCCAGGTAAGTGGGCGGGCCGCCAGGTATGTACACATATTCTTTTGTAAAAACCTAATAAGAACTCACTATGCTCTACACATTACAGTAGAGCGAGTTCACCATATCGTCGTGCTCTTCTTCTCGCACTCTCTCTCGCGTCGCACTTCCGCTCGTACTCCTTCAGATCGTTCATCAATAGTAGTAATTTTCAGGGCAAACAAAGAGCGCATATGGGGATGAGAATGGAGAGAGCTTTTGGAGGGAGCTTTTCTAATCCTTTTACTGGAGTAGTGTTTGCAAGGAAAAAGATTTCCACGTCCTCATTGGAGAGAGCTTTTTGGAAGGAGCTTTCTTTGCTATTTTACAATCCAATTGAATCCTCAATCTAACATGTACATAGAAAAAAATTATTCTTCGAACATAGGGGCATGACAAGAAGATACACACCACCCAGTTAAATTATGAAAATATTGCAAGGTAATCAAGTAAAAAAGGTTCACTTTTAATATATCCAAGAACAAACTCACCTTGCCTAACGAGAATAAAGCCATAGTTGGGAGTATCTTTTAGAGCTTACACGCTATCTAGATACATTTCAGCTGACACCCAAGCTTATATTTATAGACAATCTCTATTTGCCCAACTGTCTCTCTCCCCTCTCTCTATCCCTCTACATCTTTCTCTCTCTCTCTCTCTCTCTCTCTCTCTCTCTCTCTCTATCCCTCTCCCTCCTTTCTTCTCTATCTCTCTATCCATCTCTCTCTCTCTCTCTCTCTCTCTCTCTCTCTCTCTCTCTCCCCTTTTCCTCCATCTATCTCTCTCCACATCTTTCTCTTTTCTCTCCCTCTTTTATGGTTTTCTCTCTCCATTTCTCCCTGACTCTCTTCCTCTTTCTCTTTCTATCTCTCCATGTCCCCCCCCCCTCTCTCTCTCTCTCTCTCATTTCTCTTTCCATATCTCTCTCTATATACCTATCTATCTAACCCTCTCCCTCCATTCCTCTATCTCTCTCTATATCCATCTCCCTCCATTTCTCTCTCTCTCTCTCTCTCTCTCTCTCTCTCTCTCTCTCTCTCTCTCTCATTTCTCTTTCCATATCCCTCTCTATCTAACCCTCTCCCTCCATTCTTCTATCTCTCTCTCTATCCATCTCCCTCCATTTTGCTCTCTCTCTCTCTCTCTCTCTCTCTCTCTCTCTCTCTCTCTCTCTCTCTCTCTCTCTCTCTACATATATATATCTCCCTCTTTTCCCTCTTTCTATAGCTCTCTCCCTCTTTCCCCTTTATGTCTCTCTCTATCCCTCTCCCTCCATTCCCGTCTCTCTTCTCTCTCCTCTCTCTCTCTCTCTCTCTTCACTCTCTCCATTTCTCCAATCTCTTTCTCTACCTGTTTTATCTCTCTCTCTCTCTCTCTCTCTCTCTCTCTCTCTCTCTCTCTCTCTCTCTATCTTCACTCTCTCCATATCTCCTTCTCTTTCTCTACCTCTTTTATCTCTCTCTCTCTCTCTCTCTCTCTCTCTCTCTCTCTTCACTCTCTCCATATCTCCTTCCTTTTCTCCTCTCTGTCTCTATATTGTTCTCTTCTCTCTCTCTCATCTCTCAGCTCCTTCGACCTCCATCTGTCTCTCCTCTCTCCTCTCTCTCTCTCTCTCTCTCTCTCTCTCTCTCTCTCTCTCTCTCTACTCCTTTTTATCTCTCTCTATTCAAACACGCTTTAGACCCCTCTCTCTCCAACCAGAAAATTTAACAAGCGTGAAAAATATATTAAAATAGCTCCACCTAACGAGCGTATATAAGGAGAATAGAGGAGGGGCCATATATAATAGTTAATAGGTAACTTTTTTATTTGCTAGCGAGTATGTCAACATGTTTTTAAAAAATTAGAAGAGGAGAATCTGTGTTGAGCCCCTCGCTTCTCTCTCTCTCTCTCTCTCTCTCTCTCTCTTTATGCATGGCGGCACCACGTGCCGACAGTCTCAAGTTTGGCCTAAAATCTGAGAGAATTTCAAGTTTGCCCTTATTTTCTTTGGTTAGAAAATATGTATTTTTCTAGCCGTGATCACACACACATATGTTTACTCATGTGAGGTTTTTGAGAAGTTGAAGGAGGGGAATGACCGGTGAAAAGATTTTTTAGTAATAGCAGGTTTAATAATGTTCACTCATGTGAGGTTTCAAAAAGAGAAGGAGCTGGTAGTTTAAGCATGTGAAGCGACACAGAATTGGTCGCAGCTCCCAAAGCTGTCATCGCGAAGCCTATGGTATGTCACTTGTGAAGGGCCTTCGTGTTGGAGTGAAGCTATGCAAAGGCAAATGGCCTTTGTGCTAGGTGAATTAGGCGTCCGTGCACGCTTTGTTTTCATAAGTTAAGTCTCTCTCTCTCTCTCTCTCTCTCTCTCTCTCTCTCTCTCTCTCTCTCTCTCTCTCTCTCTCTCTCTCTCTCTCTCTCTCTCTCTCTCTCTATGCTTTTCTCACCTTTTGGCCTTAAGTGATGCTAACATTCGCGTAAGAATCCACAAGGTTGCTATTCAAGCGTTGTTGGAGAAAGGTGTTGTCCCTTTGCTTTGTATGCCAGACGAAATAGGGGAGCGGAGGGGGGCACAGTGGGCAAAAGGCAGAAGGGGAGGAGGGTGAGGTGAGGAAAGAGAGAGAGAAGGGGAAATTTTTTCTTAATCGATTTTAATTAAACAAACTCTACCCGTGCATTTGCTTTGTATGCCAACCGAATTAGGGGAGTGGAGGGGGGCATAGTGGGCAAAAGACAGAAGGGGAGGAGGGTGAGTTGAGGAAAGAGAGAGATTAGGGGAATCTTTTTCTTAATCGATTTTAATTAAACAAACTCTACTCCCCTATTTTGGCAGCTTCTAGCTCTTATTGCATAGAATCTCCACAGATTCCTCCACCTTCTTGCCTTTCTGGAGGAGTAAAACTCCAAACAATCCATGGGTTTCGAACACAGCGGGCACGACGAAGGACATAAAGAGACTATAACCAACTAGCACACATGCCGCTTGTGATTGATGCATGTTTTTAGGCTTAACAAAAATACTTTTTATTTCCAACTCTTGCCCCCTAGTTGCCGCGCATCACGCTCCGCCTTGGCCTGTTGCCTGCCCTGCCGCGTCCCACCTTTCTCTCCCTGCATCTACTAACATAATATGGTGGAATGGGGAGCCCTTTACACGTATCGCAATTTGTGACCTGAAGGCTAAAGTCCAAAACTAAAAAAAGCCCCTTTGCACGGGATTAAGAGGGGGGAGAGAGAGAGAGAGAGAGAGAGAGAGAGAGAGAGAGAGAGAGAGGAGAGAGAGAGAGAGAGAGAGGAGAGAGAGAGAGAGAGAGAAGGCTTAATGCTCGCTGCAGAGGATGAAAGGGAAGAGAGAGAGAGAGAGAGAGAGAGATGAGAGAGAGAGAGAGAGAGAGAGAGAGAGAGAGAGAGAGAGAGAGAGAGAGAAGGCTTAATGCTCGCTGCAGAGGATGAAAGGGGTAGTTGAGCCCTACGCAATCGCATTGATAATGAGAGGTAGCAAGTCCGTAAGGTGTTTGGGAACCTCAGAGAAGAGGTCGAAAGATGCCCTCTACTTACTTATATGGACTTAGCCGAAACGTGTTGTGGGCCAGTATGTCCCTACGATTTTGGAAAAGCAAATTGAAGGAGAATCTTAGGAGATCCTCATGCTGAACTGCATGTAGAACTGTCTCTCTCTCTCTCTCTCCGTGTTTTTTTAGGTAGGAGCCGCCTCTCTCTCTCTCTCTCTCTCATGCGAGGGTTCTGTCTTTCTTCGTAGGGCTCTGCACGCTGAGGTCGTGTGTAGCAATGGGGTGGAGATGGGCTGTGATTGGCAGGGCTTGGTCAACTTCGATCTCATGGGATTGCCGTTGCATAACCGGGCTGTCGAACAGGCGCAGAGGTGCAGATAGTTGGCCGTGCAGGAGCACATGAGACAAAGGGTTGGACAACACAGGGCAGATTGAGAGCAAGGGCAACACACGATAGATAGAGGGCAATGGCAAGTGCAGGAAAAGAACAGTTCGAGGGAGACAGAGATCAGACCAACGCACGCTAGCAGAGCCAGCGATAGAAGAAAAGTGATGGGAAGAGAATATTCCCAAGTATTAGATTTTTTGAAAGGTGAACCAATATGTGCAAGTAGACTTGCTGTCGTCTCTGAAGTCCGTACTGGGTGACCACAATGCAATTTATGACGTGAGCATATCTAGCAAGGCATTGTAAGTGATGCGGTTCAATCGAGGTGTACTGCGTGTGTCACACGCACATGCTCTCTGTCTCTGTCTCTCTCTCTCTCACACACACACACACACATTCACAGCCCCATCCAGATATTATAAAGGGTATGAGCCTCCCGAAAACGGCCACGGGAGGGGACCCCCCACCTAGACACGTAGCCCCAAGCTCCCCCGCACTCAAGGAGGGTCATAGCGTGCCCTGGGGAACCTTGCGTGGAGCCCCCACGGTGCACGAGTGCGTGGAGTGGGGCTAACGTGTTTAGGTGGGGGGTCCCCTCCCGTGACCGTTTTCGGGAGGCTCATACCCCTTATATGCTTGGGGCTACGTGTCTAGGTGGGGGGTCCCCTCCCGTGGCCGTTTCCGGGAGGCTCATACCCCTTATAGATATCATCAAAAGAATCCTTACGATGCACCATACTCAGCCCTACGCAATGCAGTGGTGCAACGTTTTCCCTTGCGTGCAGCCTTGAACAGAGTCAACCTGAGCTTGAGCTTTTGAGCCAGGCCAGCGCTTCCTTCAAAGTTTTTAGCAAGGAGCCCGTACCATGTGAGGTTTGCCAGAGCCTTGTTTGAAGACGTCAACAGCATTGAATACTTTGATGGTGAAACATCTCCTTGCAAGAAGGTGTTGATTGCGTTGATGGTGAAGCAATGCAGCGAGGCGAGGAGAACTGAACGCTAGCGCTCGCCTATAATGGCTTACGCATGAGAGAGAGAAGAAGAAGAAGAAAAGAGAAGAGAATTTTTATTGTCGTAGGAAAGACCTCAAAGATGTGGTTCATGAGTTGCTTCTCTGCCTATTTCACAGTGTGGCTTGCGCATGATGAGAGAGAGAGAGAGAGAGAGAGAGAGAGAGAGAGAGGGGTCGTGCTCGACAGGAGGGACGGGTTGATGGTCTGCCATGTTATGCACATTAATGCTCTCTCCCCCTCTCTTCCTCTCTCTATCTCTATCTCTTGTGCATGCTTGACCTGAGCACTACCGCCCACCATGACCGTCAGCATGAGAGAAAGGTAGAGAGGGAGAGAGAAAAAGGTAGCGCCACCCAAGTCGTGTGTGAGAGTGTGTGCTATGGTCAGAAGGAGTAACTGACAATGGCGTCGCTCGGCCTCGCAGCCAGAAGCACAGTTGTTGGCCTTTCTTCCTCTTTGTTTTGCTGGCCAGAGATTGCCCACCTGATGCGTCCGCACATGCGCTCGTTGTCCGACCAGGTTTCCAACAATTTCTGCGAAGTATGGTGAGAAGAGCGTGTATTTTGATCTGCAAGACATTGGGAACACCATTGGAAATTGGGGCTTATATGGGTCTGGTGGCCCCTCTCCGGGAGAGAGAAAAGGTAGGCCACCCAAGTCGTGTGTGAGAGTGTGTGCTATGGTCAGAAGGAGTAACTGACAATGGGGTCGCTCGGCCTCGCAGCAGAAGCACAGTTGTTGGCCTTTCTTCCTCTTTGTTTTGCTGGCCAGAGATTGCCCACCTGATGCGTCCGCACATGCGCTCGTTGTCCGACCAGGTTTCCAACAATTTCTGCGAAGTATGGTGAGAAGAGCGTGTATTTTGATCTGCAAGACATTGGGAACACCATTGGAAATTGGGGCTTATATGGGTCTGGTGGCCCCTCTCCTTACAATGGACTTCATAGCAAGTTTTTTGAGACCTTTGGTGGTGCATTCATGAAGCGTGGATTGCTGCTAAAATTTCTGTTGCTAGGAGGTGGCAGGACGTTAGCTTACATCAAATCTATTTCCTATCACAAAAGGACCTAGCAAGCTCTTAGTGATAAACTTGCAATTGGTCATGCGACTTAGGCTTTCATGACATGTCTGTAATGCTCCTAATTGTGCAAAGTATACCATTTTGTTCTTTTTAGACCCAAAAAGATTCTTTTAACATTCTTTTGAACAAAAAGATGTGTTTATTCTAAACTGGTCTGATATTGTAAATCAATGAATTTTTTCTATTCTTGTAAACATATCCGTGTACTATGAGAGAGATATATGGATTTGTTTTTTTTTTTTAATTAAGTGGATTTTTTGTAGTTCTGTAACTCTTCTCAATAAACTTGCAATCACCGTGGTTCTACTATCTTGGTTGTTGAACTTACCAATCATAAGTTCCCAGCTCTCACATCGTGATTCATCCTCTCTAGTCTACTCTGTGTGTGTGTGTGTGTGTCTCTCTCTCTCTCTCTCTCTCTCTCTCTCTCTCTCTACCCCTCTCTTCCTCTTGTCATTTTCTTGAGCACAACAACAGCAAGCACCCACCCTTAGATCGCTGCTCTTTCATACGTTTGACTTGCTATTAACCTTAATGATGAAGGTAAAACATCACAGAATAGTAACCGACTACTTTAGCTGGATAGCAGTAAAGTAGTGTTTTCATGACCTTACCCTAGGTCATTGTCTAGAATTGATATTAGAGAAATTGCTAAAAAAAACAACTGCAAATGGAGCATGAAGGGTCTTGCTGACACTCACACCTGCTGCAACATGCCAATTGAGGTGTGATTTTCTCTCTTGAATTGTTAAGTACATCTCTACCCCCCCCCCCCCGTGTGCATTGCATCTTTCAATAATTGAAACATGCAAGCATGCATTGTCTTTGGCTAACCTGTACAATGGACCAAATGCTGCATTAGAGAAGTTCTGTCCAACACCATTTACTTTGATGCTCGTATTTTAATTCTATTGTATTCCAAGGTGAAGAATCTATTGCTTATTTTGTGGAAGCAGGAGTCATATAATGCTCTCGCGTGTGGGACTTATACACTTGTCTTCATATGTATTGTAGCTTGTATGCAAGCACATTGCTAAGACCTCCAAAAACCCAACCATCACTCTATAGTGGTGTCTTCTAATGTGGCAACACAATTTTGGGTGACCGCCTGCATTATCAACCAGCATTTGGTGAAGAGAGCTTTTTCCATAAGATTAGGGAATCCAACACAAAGTTCATAGCGAGAGCTTTTTCAATAAATTTGCCAGTTGGTCCATTTTCCATAAAAAGCTCCCTTCAAAAGCTCTCTCCCTTCCCCTACTACTTAGCAAAAATGACATCACTAGAGGGATGTACATAATTAGAGTACTCTTCAATTTTCCTCATGTGCATAATCACCCTAGGAACTTCTTGGACTTGGTTCTCTCTCTTTTGAGCCGCTTGGCCTTTCTGATTCGCCACATCTGGGCCTTTTCCCATCCAATGGCATAGTTCACATCATGTAAGGGAAACAATGCAAGTTTCTCCTCGTTTGAAATGGCATGTTTACAGGCATCATTTATTGCATTGATGTTTACACCTTCAACATGATATGGAAAACCTAAATAAGCACAAGATGTACCTGTTATGAACAACCCAAATGCCCAACTATTCATAATAGATTTGAAACACCAATTTAACAACACTTGTTGAAACAAAGGAAATGGACAAAAAGTAGTAGTTCTATTTAGTTCCAAAAGGTAGTATGTGCTAATGCACACTAGAATTACAAGGCATTTTAGTTGCACATTGGCATACAAAATTGCGCATTGATACTACAACATGTAGTTCATGCTTGCATGCTAATGCACACTATGCTTACAGGGCCTTTGAGTTGCACATCTACACATATTTCTATGTACTGATAATTCTATAAGAACTTCATGCTCATGAGGAACGTGCACGGAACTCCTGTGATTTGGATTTTCCTATTTTGTGGTCCGATCATGACTTCTCAATCATCTTCACAGCTGGCCCCTTGTTTTCTTTGAGATCTCCTTCAATGAATGTTTTTGAGTGTCCTGTTTCCAAGCACTGTCTCTTCTTTTTTGGATCTGCATGAACAAAAAAGACAACAGTTAGTACATAATGTAATTTGTAAAGTTGTAGGGTCTAGGAAGCGTGGAGTACTGGTAGCACCATTATGTTGCACTTCTTCTTGGAAGACAAGAAGCTCTAGAGAGTCACATCAATGGGAGATTCTTGGACCTTCGCACATGCTGTTTTTGTACCAACTCCTCAGTTCCGTCAATGATAACATCCACATCTTTCTCACTAACCTCCAGTGAGGACTTCTTGGCCATCTCCAAATCTGGCCTCTCCCTTTCATTATGATCTCCTTCTTCAATGATTGTTTTTGCATCTGCCGCTTCCAAGCACTAACACTTACTTTCTGGCTTTGCATGGACAAAAAGACAACAATAAGTACATAATTTAGTTTGCAAAGTTCTAGGGTTAAGGAAGTGTGGAGTATTGGTAGTACCATTAATGCACTTCTTTTTGGAAGACAAGAAGCTCTAGAGAATCACATCAATGGGAGACTCTTGGTCCTTCTCACATGAGGTTTTCTGTATATGATTTCTCAATGCCATCGATGACAATATCCATATATTTCTCACCAACCTCCGTGTTTCTCTTACCAAATCCATCGCTAGTTCGCAGGTTTGATGTTTCACTGGTGCTCAAACCTTGCACTCGAGGACTTCTTGTGGTGCCATTGGGGCTTACACATTGCACTTTGGGAATGCTACGGGTGTCATGCATACTCTTAAAATGTTGTGTGCTGACGGTCTTCAATGATGACCTAGCTTGTGAGCCTTCAAGACCACCTGCACAAGATAATATAATACTTGCAACACTCTATTGGTGGTTTCCAACATTGAATAGGTGGTTTCCAACATTGTATTGGTGGTTTTCACCACTATATTGGGGGTTTTCACCATTGTATTGGTGGTTTCAACCACTTTATTGGTGAATTCCACCACCACCACAGACTGAAGTACCCATTGAGAAATCTTAAAAACAAGCTACTTTTGACCAGTTTCCATAGGTTTCCACCATTGTGCTCGTGGTTTTCATTAGTGTATTGGTGAGTTCCACCACCACGGACTGAAGTACCCACTGAGAAATCTTAAAACCCACCTAGTTTTGACCACTTTTAATAGGTTTCCACCACTATATTTGTGGTTTCAAACCCTGTATTGGTGGTGTCCACCATGTAGGGCCAAAGTACCCAATGAGAAATCTTAAAACCCAGCTACTTTTTATCTTAAAACCCAGCTACTTTTTATCAGTTTCCATAGGTTTCTACCGAGTCAATGGTTTTTACCATTCCCTTTACTAGTTTAAAGTGCATCCAATTATGGTTTCTAGCAAGTCTGCTTGGGCTTTCTACCCAGCCTAGGCGTATGGTTTCTACCAGTCCAAGGAATCTTCAAATAGTCCTACTTTCTTATTGGCCAGTTTCCTTGACGTTTATGGGTGCTTTCTACTTATCCCAAGCTTATGGTTTATCATTCCAAGGATCATTTCTAGCAGGTCCAATGTGGATTCCAACAATGCCAGAATGGTTTCTACCACTCCATGGGTGGTTTTCTACCAATTACAAGGTGATTTCTATGTCACTATGTGCTCCTCCCACCAATGTCTACGATCATTCTATTGGTTTCTACCATTACAATGGTAGAAACAATGTCCTTGTATGGTTCCTAGACTAGTTTCTACCAGGTCACTGGTTTTCACACTATGCCTTTACTGCTTTATATTGCAAGCAATTGTGGTTTCTAGCAGGTTTGTTGGTGCTTTCTACTTATCCCAATCTTATGGTCTCTCATCCCAAGGATCATTTCTAGCAGGTCCAAGGTTACTTCCACCAATGCCAGAATGGTTTCTACGCTCCATGTGTGGTTTCTACCAATCAAAAGGTGATTTCTATGTCACTAGGTGCTCCCCCCACCAATGTCCAGGTGCATTCTACTACCTTTTAAAGCAAGCCCTCTTTACAAATGAACATACCAATTGATAGAGGCTTCTTGGCAATTAAGGGTGGGCACATTCATTGTGCAGCATTGACAACTACTTGATTGCAGCCACTGTACATGCACATATCTCAACTGCCACACAAATGTGCAAAACATAAGAGATGGTAGGGGTGTTTGCATTGGAGCATACAAACACCCACTATCTCATTCTCCGAAAATCCCAAGCCACAGGATGCACAAACACCTTTAACACTAGAATGGTAACCTAACAGGACATAAAAGTGTCCTTTCAGGGTTTTGGGAAAAATTTCCAAAACCATAGTAGATCCACTCATTTTGAAAAATCCTTTCATGAGCTTATAGTTCAATAACTACTACATATGGAAAAAATGAGAAACTTGTAATTTTTTTCATCCCTTGGTCACTACAAGCCTCTAAAGTTGATGGACCAGTGCATTTTGCCTAAAACAGCAATTTCTTACGGTTGATTGCATATAAATAAGAGTGGAGATTTTTGTAGGACATGAGATAAAATGCCCCGTTAACTTCAATGGGTTGGTGACCAAAACATATGGTTGCTTTTACCTCACTAATTTTTTTTTGGGCAAAAAAAATAGGTACAAAAAAGTTGCATTTTTGCCATTCTGCGGACCTATCATCAAAGTTTTTATAGTCACGCTCAATACATATACTATATACATGTTTTCTTAGTTCCCTTTGGGCCTCTGGATTCAAAAGGAGCCATGGAGCATGTCAAAAGGATAATGGATCTCTTACAATTGGAACCTTGGGGGCAATGATAAAGTGCTAAATACAACAAACATGAAAAAACTGGGTTTACCATTATGACCTCTAGAAACCCATAGAAACTACTCAATATCTAGCCAAGTTTGTAGTCTATGATTAGATATGGTTACTACCTACAAAATACACACAATTGGCCTAAGAAACTAGCAATATTGAGAAAGTTATACTTGCTACTCTAAAATGTATCGTATTCTTCAGCAATCCAAAAACTCAACCATCATCATATACTATGCTATATAGAATATTAGGTCCCCCAAAACTCAAGGAAGATTAGCTTTATGTTATACATTACACTTACACAATCAAAATTGAATTTGGATATCAAGAAAGCCACCAAAAAAATCATAAAAGTGCTAATTTTGGCCAAAAAACAGGATTATGCAATTCTTGTAAATTGGTCATAACTTTCAATTTTAACACTTAGCTCTCCCTACAAGCATCAAAACATGTTGAGAACTATGAAGGCCTAACCTCTAGCCATCTAAACCTCACAAACATGAAGTTTAGAGTGGTATAGTTGCCAAAATGTGAAAAAAAAGCCAAAAACAGGACTCGTTTTTTCACACAGTTTTGGTTCAAAAATGTTGTGCAAGAGTAAGGTTCATGGTGAGATCGAACTTAAAAAAAAATGGCTAAGTTTTTTTCAGCTCATAAGGCAAATTTGTGGATATATAGCACCTAGAAATTCATTTTCATACTCTTCAAATAATTGAAGCAAAATGGTCACTTAACAGGACACAAAAGTGTCCAAGGACATAAAAGTGTCCTGTTACCATTCTAGTGTTAATGATGAGTCAACTTGATATGTGACTGTCAGATGGGGGAAATGGATTGATTGTGTATACATGATTTTGTCCCAGCTTTTTAAGTGTGTCTTTATAGAACTCTAGCCACGGACATCCTGCTCAAGCAGTTCTTACACCCTATCCCTCTCTACATGGAAAGTTGTCGCACACTTCTCATAGCCAGCCAACTTTGAGGCTCCCAGAAGCTGTAAAACTTCCTTCACAACTTTCAAGTCAGCACGGAGTCTTATAATTTCCTCCTTGTTTGCAGTTTCACCCGCTGCCTCTATTGCTTCCAAACTGGCACTCAAAATCTACCACCTTCTTTCAAAATACAACTACACCATATGAGAGACCTCATGTCTGTGCATATCTACCTTTGCTGCCTCCAAAGTCAACATTTTATTCTCTATAGCTGCTCTTTCTTCTCATGAACCCTCTCAATGAAGGTGCTAACCATTTTGTTTGCTGCCAAGATATGGTCTTGAAAATCCACATAGGTGGCCCATTTCTTCTACCTTATGCTTCCCTCCAAGCTTCACATTGAGTAGAGGTGATGCCACAACTCGTGTGGCCCCATTGGCCTTTCTCCACTTGTGAACTTTCTGGGCTTAAGTGCATTTTTTATGACATTGGCCACAACTTCTTCAGCAAACACATCCAAAGCAATAGGTTTTATTTTCTAGTCTTTCTTCTTTGTTGGGCTCTTCCAAGCTGTACTACTAGCTATGCAATTTTCTAGAACAAAAGCACGGGCAGAGGCAATAGAGATAATGTAATTTATGGGAGGCTCTTGGTATACCTTATGGACCTGCAACATGAATGCCTCATAAAACTCCAGCTTCAATGTTTTGCATTGTACCTTTGGACTTCCTCTTTCGGGTTCTTTGAACACGGTGAGCCACATGCCTTTGGGCACATCAATGTCGCTCAACTGTTGTGGACTCTCACCCATGAGGCTAAGGCCATGTTCTTGATGGAATTCCTCACTGCAACAAAACTTTGCATGGCATGGGTATTTGATTTTGGGGGCATGCCAACGACCACCTGCTTCACACACAAAATACCTCGCATGCAACCCTTAAACTTGCACCGCAAAGTCACTGAATGAGCCAGGTACCTGTGAGCGTAATGCTCTTCTTTCCCATGATAGTTGAATGTACTCAATCCTAAACCTTGTCTCTGCTGTTTAAGGTCCTGCTGTTCAGTGCACCTCAACGCCTAATTCTTCAGGTAGCGTTCTTCTCAGCGTCCATGGTGCTTTTGTTCTTGTGAGAGTTGTCTTTTTTGAGCTTGTACATAGTCTTTCTCTCTTTCACTCTCTGGTTCACTCTCTCTCTCTCTCTCTCTCTCTCTCTCTCTCTCTCTCTCTCTCTCTCTCTCTCTCACTTGTGAAACTGATGGCATGATAGTCAAGCCACATTCCCTCTCATCTTCATCATTGTCCCCCAAACCCCGTAATATTCTCCACAATTAAAATTTATAAGGTTTGCAAGTGCTAAAAAGCACAATCATTCCCACTTTGGTTTTAACCACCTTAGCATGCATTGACCCCACTCTAATCGTGTGACTCACTACTTACATAAATAATATATGCTCACATAGACATTGGTACCTAGCCACTCTTACATTTTGTTGGTTAATGCAAAACCCCGCTTTTTGGCTTACGTTTGGGTGGCTCTCCTAAAGTCCATAGCCTTAGGATGTGTCAGACGAGTCGATGGGAGAGTGAGCCACAAGAACATCTTGCTTGGTTGGAAGTGTCCCCCCCCCGAGAGCTTTCCTCATCCCCTTAGAAGCAATGAAAAGGTGTTCCATGTAGGTTTCAGTGAAGCCAATAAAAGAACGGGCACATTAGTGTAGCCATGTGACCTTAAGACAAATGGAAGCTTGCTCCATCACACTCCTCCTTCAACAACACCAGTTAAACTAGGTCTTTTTTAAGTTGAATTGTAATTTTTACGTATTTATAAGAAAAATTTTCCATTAATTTTTTGTTCTAGGCCATTTGTTCAATTTTCTTGGAAGCAAACTTCCCACGATGGTGGGTGATGCTAGCTATGGAGGACAACGACCAGTGTGGGTGGATATAATTCACGAGCAGATCCAATGTGGATATTGCATGGCGAAGGGAACAAAGAGAACTTTTGGAGGGAGCCTATGAGAAAGCTTTTTCCCAAACGAAAAAGCTTTCTACACCTCCGACGGAGAGAGATTTTTGGAGAGAACTTTTTTTTGGTTTTACACAATACAATTAAAACTTCCAAACCAAGATGTCAATTAAAAAAAGCTTATTTTTCAAACTTAACGAAATCTCTAGAAGATACATGCATTTACACAATACAATTGAACCTTCCAAACCAAATTTTCAATAAAAAAAAACTTATTTTTTGAACTTATGGAAGCTTTAGAAGATACATGCAACCTTATCAGATGATGAAATTCAAACTTGTAGTAGCCCAAACATATGCTTCACACATAGTAAAAGAACATAAATACACAAGCCACCATCTCATAACTTAAAGTCCCACAAAAAGACTTAAAGTATTGAAGAAATAGTTAAAATTCATGCCACAATTGCATACTGACACTAGGGGATGTGATGTACAATATTTAATTACAATTCTGTTTCATGCTGCATGGAGACAATTGAAGACACAAAGAAGATCCTCATTTCCTAGCTTGCTTTGATGGATAAACATATTGTAGTTCAAATCCAAGCCAAAATAGCAGAGGAAGATGTAGTAAGTATGCTTGTAGGCCATATATGGTTTGCTTTGTTCCACTCATTCTACAAAGTCTCCACATGTACACATCTGGCTACTTGCAATATCTACTTCATATCTCTCGCCTCGGACTTGTGAAGAAGATGTCTCCACCATGAATTTTTTGTGTACCGGTACCGGCCTTCACGATATGTGCTGTACAATACGGGCTTCCATGCTTAATGTCGACTCAATTCTCTTGGAGGCTTGAAGTGAGACCCTTGGCCGATAACGTACATTGTTTGTTTCCTTAACAACAATCTTCTCTTTTGTGAAGCCTCTTGTCTCCATTTCTAGTAACTCTGAAGCAGTCATGTTTGTTACCTTTTCCACTAGCCATATACTTGGGATTCTTGTAGGGCATTGAGTGATAGTGTTACATATTTTCCACATGTGATCTACACTGTCATTGCAGAACCACATGAATTGTGCCTTTGAATCGTTGCCGTGACCACTGCTATCCCCTCTATCCCATGTTTGAATTCCCCAAAAGGATGGCACAATTGCACTTGCACCTACTCCCTTGTTCTTTATATTCTTTTTACACTTACCCACTCTAGATCCTAACCACCCTTGACATTGAACTCTACTTCTCTTTGGTATTCGGTGATTTGCCAACATTGTCTTATGAATGTCATTCCTCACAACCACCAGGCCACTTTCTTGTTTCTCGACAGACTGACCGTGGATTCCAGCTATTACAAAGAGGCCTCTGCGATTTTGCGGGATGTTTTGTGTAATGTACTCAGATCAATGCGAAGCATTCTCCTCCTCCAGGCTAACTATCACAGCGTGTTTTTGCTTTCTAACTCTATTGTAATATAATCTCCATCCATTGTCGGTTGCCTATAGAGTGGTGTACCTCCAACACCATCCTCAATCTCTCTGGCAATAGCAGCTGGCCTGGTGCTCAGCCTCGTTGAGCCCAACATGCAGGTTTTTCTGCCTAGCTCCGTGATATTTACCCTCAACAAAAGCTAGCATCTTGACACTTTGCAACAAAGTGTTTGATAGATCAGACACGCATGCATCATACAAGCTCAACATTTCTTTGTTTCCCTCGTTGGCAAGCCAGCTCCCATGCTTTGTTTCTGCAAGGTTTGTAGTTGGATTGAACGACAGATCATCCAACTCTTGCAATTCTTTTTCATATTTTGGGGTTGCATTTCCACAGTGAAATATATGACTCCCTTCAAAAATGATTTGACAAAATTTACCCCGACAAAGTGTTATCTCCAACGAGGGTATCTTACATGCCACCAACTAAACCAACAATCCATTTGCGACAAGTTACAATCGAACACTTTACCAGAAGCCCACCAAGCTTGTATAGTCTTGTACAAGCTTGTTTGCCTCTTCTTCGCTCCTTGTATAGCGCCGTAATTCACACAAACGCTTGTTCTCATCCTGAAATTTTTTATGCACGTATTGCATGGGGTGAATGTGCAATGTTACTCCCATTAAAACAAGCAGGAGTGCTCCCTTCCTTGCATAACATTGTCACATCCTCCGTTCAATGCAGTTTGAATAGCGTTCTAACTTGCTCTAGCCTCATTAGCCATGAATTCCCTAAAATCAACCAGACTGTGTTCGCTTTCCAACAGCACCAAATTCATCATTTCCTAGAACAGGATTTGAGCTTGAGTGTCTTCTTCTTGCATCTTGCAGATGGAAATTGTTTGCATTTCTTGAATCTTGCAATGAAAAATGATCAATCAATGCTATGAAAGATAGAAAGGAGTAGCAGGAAGTCATCTTAGCAAGCCTTGCATAGGATTGTAGACATGTGCTACCATTGTTGTCGACCCCACTATTCTATGCACGTGATCAAAGCAAACCCAGCTTCTTCGCAAGTTCCCATTCCTATCCTGTTGCATTGACATTTTGAACACATGACAATGTCTATTACGATATGTGGATTGCCCAGGAAATAGCATTCCGTGAAGATACTGATAGCCGTAGCTGTTTTTTAGTCGAATCAACTGGGACTCCGCACCGACCTTAATCTGTGTAGTAGTAGTAGCCTCTCTTATCCAATGCTTAAACCTGAAAATAAAATTATGTATATGAATGTCAACTAGGTGGTAAAGACAAAAAACTCGTAGACAATAAAATAAATTGGCATATTTGCGTATGGATCAATGGTCGCATCTCCTCCAGAACAGAAAGGAGCTCCTTGCTATTAAGTTGCTCCCCATTTTTGCAAACCATTGCTCCCATTACCATTTGCTTTGCAAGACTAAATTGCAGGTGCCTTGGTCCAGTGGTTGATGATTTAGACACTACACAAGGCACAAGTTCTCTTGTATGTTGAATTGCGGATTGCAAAACTCCCTTTGCCACGGGATGATTATGGCTTCCGTTGTGGATAGATAATTGTGTCCAATTATATTCAGCAAGCAAGTAATAGACAATGCAGGAACACTCTCGAAGCAATACCGGACTTTGACCACAATGGAAGCACTGAATTCTTCCATTGCTGGAACTCAATATGCCAATTGACATAATTGAAGTTAGTAACTTCCTTGTCCAAGTAGTCTCATTTGGTCGTCCTCTCATTGCATTGATCGAGCACAAGCTATTTTTGCAGACAAGATGTTAACCACATTTACTTCTCTTGATCAAAGTTGGATGCCTCATCCTTGA